>NC_088113.1:20039776-20340598 GCF_036370855.1 Dromaius novaehollandiae
CTGCTGTGGACAAGAAAGTGAATGACCTTTTCCGGATAATCCCCGGCATTGGTGAGTAAATGGGTTGGAATGAGCTATTGCAGGGGAATTTTGTTTCTGGCCCACTCACCAGAGGAGGTAAAGCCTGCTGGTTGGCAGCAGCAGCTTAAATCAGGCCTTGTTTTACCTGGGAACCTGCAGCCTCTCCCAGATCCTGCTGCCATGGGGGTGGTGGGGTCAAGGAGTGCACGCACGCACTCTGAGCACCATCAGGTATCCGTGGCCTTGTTGGCAGAGGGGGCTGCTCCACGTGCCACGAGCCTCCTGCAGCCCAGGTGGAGAAGTTGGGCTGGGACAGCTGGAGCAAACCTGTGCCTGCCTCGTTCCCTGAGCTGCCCTCCAAAACAAGCTTGTCCAAGACAGACTCACTGTGTTCTCTCGTCCACACCTCTGCTGTGCCAGGAACACCCCTGCCACGGGGTGCTAAAACAGCCTCCTGGCTGCTCCAGTTTTGCTGCTCCACAAATTTTAGCCCCGTTTGAGCTGTCAGATAAACCTGCTTTTGTGTTGCTGTGTGCTGGGAGGAGGGCAGGCTGGAGGGGCCGGGTCCCAGGGCTCCCCGCAGAGCTGCACCGACTGCATCTCTCTCGCTCTCCCCTCAGGCAACTTTGGTGACCGGTACTTCGGGACAGACGCTCCTCCCGACTGGAGTGACGATGAAGATGCTCTTAGCACTTAGCTGGACCTGAAGATGCCACTGGAGACAGGCAGCTTCAGCACCGCACCTTAACCCTTTCCTGTCCGTTGCAGAGAGATTTCTCCCTCCTCTTCACCAAGCATAGATATTTTTTTCAAATCTTACATTGGAGATCTAGGGCATATTTTTTCAAAGAAACACAAATCCTAGTTTGACCCTGTGGACAGCCATGCGTCCCGGGGTAGAGTGGAGTTAATTTATTTTAATTTAAATATTTGCCTATATAACTTATTGGAGATATTTTATAAAGAAAAAACAATAAAATTTTTCTCTGGTTTTCTTGAATGGAGCCGGTGGTTGGTGGCTCCGTGAGCAGTTTGCTGTCTGCCACGGCCGCGGCAGGGAGCAAACGGGTGCAAAGGAGCTCCGGTTCCTGCTCTGTGGACGCCCAGCCTGAATCAAACCACGCTTTAGCCCCTGGTTCAGCCGAGCAGCCAGAGGGAAAGCAAGGGCTGTGCTCCCGGGCCGCTGGGGCCGTGCCAGCGCGGCGAAGCAGAGGGGGGCTCGCCACTGCCGGCAGGAAGCCGCGGGGAGGCCGGCCCCAAGAGGGGGACGGGGACGGAGCCAGCGCGGGCGGGCGGTGGCCCGCGTGGCCGAGCACCCCGTGGTTTCCTTCCCTGCATGAGTCAACGTAGCAACACGGCAGCCTCACGCGGGCCGAGACAAGCAAATGGGGCCTGGAGCAGGCTCCTGCCGGGGGCAAGGGGAGGCCGGGGGGGGGGGGGGGGGGGGGATACGGGGGTGCAAGCCCGAGCCCTCCGCGCCAAAGCCACGCTCGGAGCCGGCGCCGACACGCCATCGACGCCAGCTAAAAATAGTGCCCGCGTGGGCGGGAGGCACACTCATAAATGCCGGGGTGGCGGCGCGGCGGCCGGGGGTTCGGCTGGGGCAGCCGGCGCCTGGCGGGAGAGCCTCGGGGACGGGGGACGGGCTCGGCTGGCGCCGGGCGCGAGGGAGGGACCCCGAGGGGAAGGCGCCGTGACGGCCCCAGGCTGGGGCTGCCTCCGGGGCAAAGAGCCCACGGTGCCCCAAGCACCTCGTCTCCACCGCCCTTCTGGGGCGTCTCCACCATGGCCGCAGCCTGGGGACCGACGGTGCTGCCTGCTTTCACCTGACAGAGCCATGTTTTCTATTTTTGTTTTTCTTTTTTGTTTTTTTTTTTCCCCCCTAACAGATCACACCAGACCTCGCCAAAGCCCCCTTTTACCTCAGCAACCACCCCTGCCATTTTACCCCAGCGGCACCACGCTTCCACCCGTCCGCCTCCCTCCCGCCATCCCCGGCGCCATCTTGGAGGCGGCTGGGCCGGGCGCGGCGCCATCTTGGAGGCGGCGGCGGGGGCCGAGATGGCGGCGAGGGCCGAGATGGCGGCGGCCGCCCATCCCCACCCTTCCTCCGCCGGCGCTTTGCCTTGTTTAAAAGCACCTAAAAGCACCAGCGGAAAAACCGCGTGGGAGGCTGGCTCCGGCTGGGCCCCGGCCGCCTTTTCCTTGCTCTCGGTGGGTCCCGGGGGCTGCTCCGTGCCAGGCAGAGCCGCACCGGCCTCGCGGCTTCGGCTCTGCCCCCTTGGCCGCCGGTGCCCGGCCAGTGCCACCGTAACGGCGGCTTCCCTGGGACCCGCCATGAGCGTGGTGCTCGGCTTCCTGCCCCGCGCGGCCGCCGCGGCCCTGGCCGGCCCTGCAGCACCGGCCCCTCGGCGCTAAGAATAGACCGGAGTGGTTTAAAAAAAAAAACAAAAACAAAACCCCCCCCCCGAGAGCAATGTCTCAATGTCTCCTTGACCACCAACGCGCACACACAGGCCTGTCGCGGCCAGCGCGTTGGGGGTGAAGTTGCGCTTGCCGCAGCGGTGGGGCAGCCCGAGCAAACGCTTCGTTTCCGTCCCGCCTTTTCCACCCCTTCGGTTCCTACGCGGTCCGAAAGAGGCAGAACTGGCGGCTGAAACCCACTGCGCATCTGAGACCGCAGCAATTCGCCGCAGGAGTGGGCCGCTCCGAGCAGGGCAGCGCCGCGGGGCAGGACTGGCCGTGCGCCCCATGGCTCCCTGTGCTGCACCCGGGGCCGGCTGCAAAAACCCACTTCATTCCTAGTTAGGCTAAACGCGGGAATTTGTTCCCGACAGCCTCTCACAGGCCTTGACTTGCTTTCAAAAAAAGCTGCGCCACGAGCAGAGGTGGCTTTTTCAGCAGTCAGTATCAGAACTGCCATGGAAAAGGGAAAAAGTTTTTGGCTGTTGCATGAGGCCGTATTTAAACCCTGCAACCAGCCGATACACCCGACCCCTCGCAGACTGACGCGTTTACCTGGGCCAGCGCAGAGCCACGCTGCAACCTGGGTCACTGACATCTTGCATTAAATTCCCACTTGCTCTTGCTTAAAGTCATCCTTGGTCACGCTCACACGCCCTAGAGACTTCTATAAAAATCAAAGACAGACATTTAAGAGAGTCCATCCCACCTCACCAAACATACGTGAAGGTTCATTTGACCCTGTTAGCCCGTAAACTGAACCAACACATTGCAACGAGGAAAAGGTTCGGGCAATAGTTCAGCAGACTAACGGAAAGCGCAGGCAGCTCGCGGGCCCGGCGTGGGGATGCGCGGGGCGGCCCCGGCCAAGCCTGTGCTGCACGGCTCCATCACCGGCCCCGCGCTGCGAGCTGCTAAACCACGCTCAGCGCGGTCACCTCGCTCCCCTAGCCCGGGTGGGGATCGCAGCTGGCCATAAAAATGCTCAGTGCCGCGTTTCAGCTGTGGCCAAGCCCCTGCTTGGTGTGGGGCCATTAACTGTATTATTTTAGCTGGATGAGGGGTCTGTTCACCGGGAGGTGCAGAAACTTGGTTACGGCACTTGCAGGGTTTTGCACACACACATTTGATGGCTTTTAGCAGCCGCCCCAAGCTCATCTGGCTTCTTTCCTGCTGTTTTATACTGCTCGTTAGCCAATAAAATCACAACGCACCTTGAAACTCTGTACAACTTCCCCAAAAGGAGGTAGCAGCGGCTCCAGGACTCTTGCAGATGTTGCTGGTTCATTTTCCAGTGCCCTGCCGATAGGTTTGCAAGGTTGGGCTGCTTCATCCGTCTTCCTTGTTGCCTCTTTTTTTTAATATTAATTAGAAGGAAATGATTCTTTCGTATTAATGATAATTTGCAGAGCATATTGCAGGTGATCAGAGTAGCAGCATGCTCCAATGCAATAGGCAGGCAGATAGAGAGATAGATATAGCTGCTGAGAGAGTCAAATAATTACTGCACGGAGGGTTTTTTCGAGCAGCACCGTGGGCTGGGGGCACCCAGCCGCAGGGCCTGTGGACACGGGTGTCCCGGGGTGCCGGTGAGGCTGCTCGCGCCGAGCGCAGGAGTCGCTGCCTGTGCCGGGATCCCTCGGGAGCATCACAGGGACGCAGCAGCCGGGGCACCTCGAAGGCAGCTGCGCTCTGGAAAAAAGCCTGGTTGGAAGAACACAAGGTTCAGTGCAGAGGAAGCACTCTTGGATCCGAAATATTCCTTCTCCATTTTTAATAAACAGGATGGGGGAAAAAAAAACAAGCATGCAGCTGTCTCCTGCCTTATTTTCTGTTACAAACGATAGCGGCAGCATTTCCCGCGCTCATCGCTGCCCGCGCTGCAGCTGAGGGGGCCACCAAGCATGGGGGCAGCTCCCACCGCGGGGATCCGGGGGGGGATCCGCATCCAGGGCGAGGAGCTCGGCTCCCTCCTCGGCCCCGGCCCAGCAAACACACTGCTGTCCTCTGGACCGAGCGGGGCCGGCACCGAGGTGCCCGGATCCTGCCATAGCATGGTTCTTTTCACAGCCCGTTTCCCACCTTTCCCTTTGTTTTTCCAAAGTGGCTTTTCTGGGCCTGCCAAGGCTTAACGAAAGATTTAAAAACTAAAATTAACATCACTGCCTTGCGGTTCTGCCCCACTCAGAGCCGCGAGACCCCGGCGCTGCTCTGTGCCCCGGTTTGGGCATCCCAGGGTCGGGGGGACCCGCTGCCTCCGCGGTCCTGGCTGTGGGGCGGGAAGGGGATGGAGAAACCCGCCCTGAGCCTGGGCTCCGCTCGGAGAGGCGGCATTTGGGAAAAGCATTTTGGGGGGGATTGCTGGGGGGGGTGGAAGCGAGGGTCTCGGGGGTGCGGGGCTGAGGCCGGGGATCCTGCAGCAGCCGGCACCAGGGGCGAGCGGTGCGGGAAACACCGCGGTTCCCGCAGCCGGGGAGCCGCCGCAGCTGCCGCCCGGGAATCCCTCCCGCCTCCCCGGAGCCGAGCGCTTCCTTATTATCTAGTAAATCAAGAGAAGCGCTAGAACGCTATTTTTTTTTTCTTTCTTTCCTTTCTTCACCCCTTCTCGCCGCCCTGTCTGTCCAGCGTGTAATGGAAATTTTACCGCAGCCGCTCGCGCTGAACAAACAGGAAGCCGGGGCGAGTGCGGCAGCTCGCGCGCAGCTGAGCCGCGCGGCGAGAAGGGCCATAAAAGCGGGAGCGGGGGCGGCGCGGACGCCCGCTCACCGCTGCCCGGGGTGCCGCGGGGCTGCAGGTAAGGCAGGCGCTGCCCTGCACCTTCTTTTTCTCCCTTCTGCAAAAGCGATTTCGAATTATTCTTGGAAACCCTCGAGCGGCTCAGCGGGCGCCTTTCCGTAAGCGGGGAGGCCGGGAGGCGGTGGCCGACGCTCCGTCGCTCGGTTGCACGCTTAAACTTGCTGCTGGGAGCTGCCTGTCTCTGGCTTTTCTGTCTTTGCAAGCCCATTTGCCAATCTTAAAAAAAAAAAAAAAGAGCAAAAAAAACCCACCCCATGATCGCAGACTCGAGACAGAGATGCTCAGCAAGCTAAGCCTGGGCCGTGGCTCTGCAAGTCCCTCGGTTCCCAGCCGAAAGATTTCTCTTTCGTTTGCTCCAGGCTCTGCTGCCGCGGCTCGGCCGGGCGTCTCGCGGGTGCCGGTGGGGCTCGGGCCGCACCACGGCGCGTAGCAAAGCCTTAGCACCCAGAAAGCTTCAAACGCAACAAGAAACCCAGAAAGGGCTGAAAATCCACCAGATTCCTTTGTGCCGTCTCTGACCGCTTTCCAGGCCCGTTCAGGTTTTGCATGGACATGATCCTCCGTGCAAAGCTTAGAAAGACAAATCCTGCCCTTTTAGCTTTTGTGGTTAATTCATTTTTTTGGTCAGCCTTTAACATTCATTTCTCCATTTATGGCAAAGAAAAGAAAACCGCTCTGTCACGAGGCTGCGAGGAAAGCGGGGCGATTCCCTTTCCCGGGGACGGCTTTCGAGCCCCCGCGGCATTCGGGTGCTGACACGGGGCTTGGCCCGGTGGGGAGCCCTCGGGGGGGGGGTCTCACCGCGCAGACGGGCGCAAGGTTTCGCACTGCCGAATTGCAACCCCAGGGCAGGGGAATCGCAGGAAGGGAAACGCATGTGACGCCTTTTTTTTAATCCAGAAAAGCTTTTTGCTCGCTGCCGCCCGCCCCGTGGCTTTGCAGCGCGGGTGCTGCCGGGCGCCCTTCCCCGGGCGGCGCGGATGCAGGGGCTGCTGCGCCGGCGCGGCGGGGGGCCGGGGCCAGGCCGGCCGCCCAGGTGAGGGGCACCTCGAGGACTGTCTAACCTGAGAATGGTGAAACATGAGGCTCAATCTCAGGTTCGTCAGCCCATGAGACGCCTTCTCCAGAGCGGGAGAGGCGGCGCCGGCCCCGGTGCCTCCGGCCGGGCCCTGCGGCGGGGGACGTGGGAGCAGGGCGGCCACGCTTGACCCAACGGGCGCCTCGATGCCACGGTGAGGGCCGCCAGCGCCGGAGCCACCGACGGATGCGCCGTCCCTGGTCACGCTCGGCTCCTGGCAGTTCGGGGAAGGAACCTCCGCCTTCCCGGCAGAGGAAGAGTGAGCGACAGCCTCAACGGCGGCGGTAATTAATCCCCAGGCAGTGCCCAGGGGCTCCTCCGCGATGAGCGCGCCCGTCATTGATGACGGGTCCCGAGAAAAAAAATAAAATAAAATACAAAATTCCAAGCTGAGCTTCCTAAATAAAGCGAAAGGCCGCGAGGCGCGCTTCTCAGTGCCTTAACTACAATTAAATGACTAATCCTAAAGCACGAGGACCCAGCGCTGCAAAGCGTTATCACCCCGATGCTTGCCGGGGGCAGCGAAAGGAGACGGGGGGTTCTGGGGAGCCCATGACATGCAAGCGGCTGCCGTGGCCTCTCCGCTGCTTCCCCCTGCTCAGGGCGCTGCAAAGCGCCTGGGGACGTTTTACCCCAAAGCGGAAAATGCAAACCGGCCACCTCCGCTCCCTGCAAGACCTGCCAGGAGGGGGAGGCATCCGGACCCCCCCTCACCGCCCAATTCCCACCGGCCGGATACCGGCTCGCTCCTCGGCCCCCTCTCACTGCAGCGAGCACCTCAGTTTTGCAGCCAGGCCAGCGCTGAGCCCCTGCCGTGCAAATCCGCGCCCCGGGCCCGTGCACCTGCGTCCCGCCGGCCCATGCTGCGCAAGCCCCTGCTGCGCAAACCCGCGTCCCACCAGCCCCTGCCGCGCCAAGCCGTGCCGTGCCAGCCGACATCCCGCACGCTCACGTCGCGCTTGCGAAGCCCTGACCCAGAGCCGGGTAGAGGAGAGGCCACAGCGGGAAAGCGCCAGCCCTCCGCTTCCCGCATCGCGTTTCCACACCGCCAAGCACCGACCCGGAGGCCGGGCTCTCCGGGGAGCTGCCGAGGGCTGGCGGGAGGCGGCTGCGCCTCCGGGCTCATTAATTTCCCGGAGAAGCGAGCGGAGTCTGACGAGCTCCTGTCCGACCCCTCCGCGTGCTGCGATGGCTTCGCCTCCACGTGAGGGCTTCAAATGCCAAAAGAAAACCGGCAAACAAACAACCCGCAGCTGGAAAAGCAGAAGAGATCCCGCGTGGCACGTGGCGGATAACAAATCCTTTAATCAGCTGCACATTTGCTTTTTCTCAGCTTAGTCAAAATTGTGCCTCTACCTGGAAATGGGATGCGGGTGCCTGTGCTGCTGCACCGGTGCGGTCCCCGGGCTGAGCCCCCGCTGCCCCGTCCGGGGGCTCCGCCGCTCCCGGGGGGACTGGAAACGCCCTCCCACCTGAACTGGGAAAAAAAGCTGCTATCGCCACAATTTCCTTATCCTTGGAACACCGAGGAGGGCGACGGCACGGGAGCGACGCTGGGACTTACCACGGCCAGGGCTGCGTCCCGCGGCGGCTGCTGCTGGTGCCTCGTCCTTCCCGCCGCCGCGCCGGGGGATCTGCGGGATGCGCGGCAGCACGGCACGGGCACCGGGGAGGCACGAGGTGCCCGCAGCGAGGCCGCCAAGGTCTTCCCGGGTCATCCCGCACGGAGACCGGCCCCGGCCTCGCAGCAGCCCCTCCGGCTCGTGTTGCCGCGCACCAGCTCCAAGCGCTGCCGAGGAGCCCTGCCGAAATGGAGCCGGCGGCGTAGCCGCGTGCTGGCACCGGGCCCCGCGCTTTGGCGGACGGTGCAGGCTCCGTATCCGCAAATCCTCCCAAATCATCCTCCCGGCCTGCCAGGGCTCCGGGTGCTGCCACCCATCCGCAGGGACCAGCTCCGGGAGATGCACCTGGAACAACCAACGCGACCCCAAGCACAACCCTGCGGCGAGGTGCCCGCACCGCCCGCCAACCGCCGGCAAAGGGGGTCAAAACATCCCGCGAAGGGGGTCAAAATACCCCTGAGGGGGCCGGCAGGGCTCGCTGGGCAGAGGCGGCCCCCGGCAGCAGCTGCACCCAGCACGCACTGGTGCAGGGCCCGGCCCAGGGGCACAGAGGGGAAAGCAGGCTCCAAAATTACCAAAAACTATGGCCTTTCTTGACGATGGAGTAACAAAAGGTAGTTACGCGATATCCAGGATGCAAAGCGAGAGGGGGTGGATTTTTCCACCTCCCCCCAGCCCAGGGTCCTCTCTGCTTTCGCCGCGGGTGACTCTGCGCCTGGGGACACGCGGGGAGCCCCGGCTGGCCGCTGCCCGGCCCGCTGCAGGGATGCTGCGGGAAGCGGCACAGCCCTCGCGTTTCGGATGTCTCCGCACCGAACGTGACTCTGCGGGGGGGGAAAGGTTCTTGCCATTCACTCAACTTCTATTTAATGGGCTTTTTTTTTCCCCTCCTCTTCTTGAAATGTTTATTCCTCATGAGGGAATTTTAATTTTAGAGACTGCACTTTTGCAGGCTGAAGTGATTGCTTAGCTCCAAGTGCTGAATGATGGAAGCTCCAGCAGGGAGGGAGGAAAAGGCAAATGAATCACATGCATGAGTCCCTCAGACCCCAATTTGCATCCAGAGGTGTGTATCCGCGTTGGGTGATTAGGCCAAGAAAAGAATGCTTCTTTTGTAGTCAGCCAAAGGAGGAAAATTGCACTCCAGAAGGATATTTAAGCTTCTGAAGTAAAGTTTTAATCTGTATGATATCACAAAATGAATCACGGGGAAGAGCCGCGGAGGATGCTGGAGCGCTTGCTCGCTTTGCGACTTCTGGAGGAGATGCTGCAACTCAGAGGGAGAAGTCTGATGAAAGGACGTGCTGCACAGCCATGAGCTGACCCCACGCATGCGCGTGTGTGCCCAGGCACGCCTGAGCTGGCCCAGGGCTCTGCACACGCGGGGACAGACAGGACGCACGGCCCTGCGCAGACTGAGCGCTTTGGTTTTCAAGGGGCCTAAATTTGGATCTGTTTAAGCACCTAAAAAAACCCAGTTTGCTTTTGTTGCTCTGCTTTGCGCTCCGCGTCCCAGTGCAGACCAGGCCACGCAGAGGTGCCGGGGCAGATTTCGGGAGCCCGTTTGGGTGGGAGCCAGGAGGCCACGTGGAGGCAAGTGCCCCTACATGGGGCTGGTGCAGTGGGTCCCCCGCAGGGTGGGGGAACAGGGTCTCGCGGGGCTCAAGCCCCCGCTGCATCCAGGCCCCCTCCCCACAAATGTGGAGGGCACAATGTGGGTGAAGGATGGAGGGGGCACGCGCAGGCAGTGTGAAGGGGTGCTGGCCTAATGCCCCCTCCTGCAGTCTCCCTTGCACATGCGTGCACACACGCGTGCACACGCGCTCAATTGTGCGCTCCTCCACGCACTCCTCACCGCCTCGGTCACCCCCTCGCTCACAGCTTGCTCCCCTTCAGCTCCGCAACATCCCCGCTCAACCCCCTCACACGCACGCAAAGCCACCCTCGCCCCTGCACACCCCCCTCACACCCGTCTCACACCCTCCCCACGCACACCCTCAGCCACTTCCCTGGAGGCACACCCTTCACACCACCCCCCCACAGCCTTCACACCCTGCACGCGCCCCCACTGCCTGCACGCACCCTTCTGCCACTCACATCCTTCGCATCCCCTTCTCGCACCCCCATCCCACCCCCGCACCCCTTCACACACACACACACACACACACACACACACACACACGCACCCATCACTCACCTCCCCACCTCATGCCCCCACAAGCCCTCGCACAGCCCGGTCAGGCACCCCTCGCCCCCACACGCTGCACACACCCCTGCACCCCTGCGTGCACGCGCACACCCGTCTGCACACCCCTGTGCGCACACACACACACAGACACCTGCAAACACAACACACCCCTGCACTCCCCCCCACCCGCTTACACACCGCCCTGCGCTCCCCTTCACACACACACACCTGCACACCCCTGCACACACCTGCAAACACAGCGCACACACCTGCACTCCCCTCCGACACACCCACTTGCACACCTGCACACACACATACACACCCCTGCACCCCCGTGCACGCACACCCCCACGCACACGCTTACACACCTACACCACCGCGCACACACACAGTTGCACACACACACTTGCACACGCGTGCGCACACCCGCGCACACCTACACCCCTGCACCCCCGTGCACGCACACCCCCCCCGCACACCCTTGCACACGCGTGCGCACACCCGCGCACACCTACACCCCTGCACCCCCGTGCACGCACCCCCCCCCCGCACACCCTTGCACACTCGCACCCCCGCACTCGCACCCCCGCGGCCCTTCAGCACCGCGGACAGCGCCCGCCCGCTCCGGCCGCGGCCCCGCTGCGCGTCACGTGGGCCGCCCGGCTATAGCGCGGTCACGTGGGCCGCCGCCCCTATATAGCGCGGCGGCGGGCGCGCGGCGCTGTCTGCGGGCGTCCTGCCGCGGCGGAGCGGGCGGCGAGCGGTGAGCGGGGACCGGCACCGGGCACCGGCACCGCGGGGGGACCCGGCACCGCGGGGGCGGGACACGGAGGGACCCGGCGGCGGGGAGCGGGAGTCGGGACCGGGGACCCTGCACGGGGCGCGGGGACCGGCGCCGGGGACGGGGCACCCGCAGCACCGGGATGCGGGGATCGGGGACCCGGGACGCGGCGCGGCGGCTGGGGACCGGGGAAGCCACCGGGCTCCGTCAGCACCGTCTCGGGGAGCGGGGTGTGGGGGAGTCCCCAGCCCCGGGGGGGGTCCGGTCCTGGGGGGGGGGTTCCAGCCCCGCAGGTGCCCCTGACCGCAGCGGGGGGCTCCGGGGGGCTCTTGCAGGCGTCCGGCCCCGGAGCGGCTGCGATGCGGGTCAGGATGATCTCGGCCGCCTCCGTCCTCGTCCTGCTCTTCCTGCCCTCGGAGACCTGCTCGCCCCTGCAGTGGCCCCGGGGCCCGGCCCGCCGCCTGGCCCCGGCCCCCCAGCCCACCTGGGAGCCCTGGCCGGGAGCCGCGCGGCCCCCGCCGCCCGCCGCCGGCCCCCCAGCGCAGAGACTGCCCCGGCTGTGCCGGCCCCGCGGGGCAGAGCCCTCGGCGGCCCCCCGCGCCCGGGCCCCGCGGGCGCTGCACCCCGGCAAGCGGCGGGACGGCAAACCCAACTCGCTGGACCTCACCTTCCACCTGCTCCGCGAGTTCCTGGAGATGTCCCGCGAGGAGAGACTGGCCCAGAAGGCGCTGAGCAATAAGCTGCTGCTGCAGAGTATAGGGAAGTGAGGGGGGGGCACGGGGACGGAGGAGACGCGCCCCATAGCGAGCGGCGGGGGGCCGTGGCTGTGGGGCCCGCTGATGCCCGGCGCGGGGCTTGCCGCGCTCCCCGGGGCCGGGGGGCCGTGCGGGGGTGGCCGTCCCCTCCACGGGACCCCCCGCGCCACGCCGTCCAGCGCGTCCCCCTCCCTGTTCTGCATTAAAGTCGCCCTCGCACCTGCCCCGTGCCGTGCTCTAGCGCTCGCGCGGATGCCCCGGGCCCCCCGGCGCTGCCCCCTCCGGCTTTGCAAAGACCCCCGAAGCGCTTTGACACGACCACGTCGCACCGGCCATTCGGACAAAGCCCGGCCCCCCCCACCCCCCCTCAGACCCTCCCCAGGTCTCACCCAAAATACCAGCATGGAGCAAACGCAGGCAGCCAACGGTCCGATGCAAAAGCGCTCCAGCTCTCCCCATCACCCGGCACGGGCGGGTGGCACCGGTGCGGAGCTGAGGTTTCTCCGGTTTCACCTCCGCTCGGGGGGGCCGCGGCCGGCTGCAGCGCTGGGGCCCCCTCCCCGGGCTGCTCGCTCCCCGCTGCACCGAGCCCTGGGGCAGCCGGCGCTCGGACGGCGCAGCTGGAGTTCACAAATTGCACCCAGAAACGCTTCCAAAGTCCCCGCAGCTCCGTCAGCTTTAAGGTATCGAACTTGGCAGATGGGTCTGGGGAAAAAGAGAAAAGAAAAAAAAAAGACAGAAAACGCACCACACGCTCGCGGGTCTCGGCTGCCTGGGTGAAAGGTGCTGCCCCGGCTGCTGGTTTGGATAAGGGGGGAATAAAAGCTGTTTCCATGGGGCACCCACAGCGCCCATGGGCCGGAAAGGCTGGAGGATCCCGCTGGGCATTCCTGCGTGACGGTTAACGCTCCCTTCATTCCGCTCTGGTGCCGTAATTAAAGCAATGCAGGAGGCGGCGGGTGCCCGGGCAGGGGGAGCAGGCCGAGCCCTTCCCGGTCTCGGGGAACGAGGGCCCTGGGGAGCTGCGGCACCTGAGGGGCTCATCCCGTCTCATCCGGCTGCAGGGTCTCCGCGCTTCGTTGCAGCCCTATTAATTAGCCCAGAAGCGGCACCGATGGGCCTCTCCCTCCCGCACCCCAGGGAGCAGCGGCTGCATCCCACATCCCGTGGGTCCCTTGCGCCCGGTGCTGCCGAGGGCTGGCCGCTGGCTCCCCGCGCGGAGCGGCAAACGGAGCGCGCGGCTAAAAATACCCTCGTGCCAAGCCAGCGAGAGCAGTTCTGGGTCTTGCACCCCGTGGGAACGTGAAGTTTGATCTCTGAAGGAGGCTGGTGTTTACACGGGACCCGCCTGCCGCGCACGTGTAATGCGCTGTGATCATCCTGTGGGCTGCTTTTTTCCCTTTTTTTTGGTAAAGGTATATTTTCTCCCATTAAAAAAAAAAAAAGGCGTAAGAAATACATAAAAGCAGTAATTATCTCAAGGAAAGGGAGGAACAGTTTGTTAAAACAGAGGCAGTTACGCATGGCCTGAGCCAGCCAAGGCAGCTCTGAAGCACTTTTAACCCTCTCCTGAGGGAGCTTTCGGTCCTCGGTGGCTGCAGGTGCGCGGATGGAGGTTTGGGGCCGGGCTTTCGGCTGAGGAGGATGATGGAAGGGGCCCGGAGCCCCGGCAGAGGTGAGCAGGAAGGGGCAGAGTCCGGTCCCCTGCCGCTGGGAGCGGAGGCAGGACACGCTCACGGAGACGGCCTGGGATACGCCACCACGGCTGAGCATCCTCCTAGCACGCAGGTCCCCAATCCCACCCGGCCAAGTTTGTAGAAATGGAGGATCCCAGAGCATCACCCGAACGCTCCCAGGGACCGCAGGCGCCCTCACCTTGCTGGTGGCCCAGGCCACCTCGGTGGGGTCCCAGATGCTGCTGCACCGGCCGGGTGATGCGTGGCTCTGGGTACCAGGTTCCCCGGGGGTGGAAGGCGACTCCCCGCCGTTGTAGAGGTGCTGGCGGCTCCTCCTGCCCCTGCCGGGCATCCTCGCCGCGGCGCCAGCAAGGCGCAGCTCTCCGGCCGAAGCAGCCCCGGAGGATGCTCCAGGGGACCTGCAGGCAGCGATGACAGCCAGCTTTTACCAACAGCGTTTCCTAGGAGCCCCCCAGGCTGGGACATGAGCCCAAAGACCTGGATGGGGCTTTTCCATCTCAAATATCTCGGCAAATGTATGAGAAATACGACACCTCAGGGCATTGCAGCAGGTCTGCACCTTTTAGTGTCGTGCAGCTGGGGGTGGGACAACGTTCAGCGAGCTCTCGGGCTCTCTCAGAAGAGCAGCATCTGTACAGGAGCTTTCCTGACGGCACGTGGCAGCCCCAAGAGCATTACAACTGCCCTGCTGCTAAGCAGCGAGGGCTCCTGGCAGGGTCCCTCCTCGTGCCACCGTCCCCATCACGCCCCGCGCCGACGCACGGCCTCACCCGTTCATCCCACCGAGGCGGCTCCGTGCTTGCAGCAGCCCGTCCCGCGCAGGGCCAAGGTCCACGCCGCTGCTGCCAGCCCGCTTTGCAGCCCGGGAAGCGACGCTCCGAGGTTCGTCTTGCAGCAGGACGCCCGAGCGGGGCCCCTCGGCTCCCGGCGCGTCCCCCCCACGAGGACAGCGCGGTGCGGTCCCCGTTCAGCCTGGCGAGGGACGTGAGGTGCTGGGTCTTCTCCTCCTGCTCGCAGGGACCCTTTGCCACGTGATGTCCCCCCAGGATGGCACACATGTGGTCAGACGTCCATGCAGAGCCTGCTTCTGCGTCCTGCGTTGTCCCAGTCCAAGGTCACAGCGCAATCGCCAGCTTCTGCTGACTGGGATGAGCCAAGGACACGTTGCAACTCAGGGGCAGCAGCACAGAGATGAAACATCCTTCATTAATCCCAACGGTGGGCCATTGCGCACTTGTGTTCAGCATTTCAAAGCAAGGGAAAATCCGAGGTACATAGGGGACAGGGGGGTGCAGTCATGAAAACAAACTACTGCTTTATACTGCTCAGTGAAAAGCAGAACGCTGTCCCACGAGGAATGCCCGTATTTAGGTATGAGGTTTCATCCTGACGCTGAAATTCATATACACAAGTAATCCATGATACGAACCCCAAAGTGACGTGTAAATAGTGTTAGTTTTGTTACAAGGGGGAAACAATCAATAGAAAATAAACTAAATTCTCCAACAGAAAATGCTATGTTTACCTAAGCTGCTGAGCTCTATCCCTGCACAGCCCACGAGCATCACGGCTGGGAGGTGTCTAAGGACGGGATGTGACGCCCTTTCCCACCGAACCGCAGCCACCCTGCGCCCATCCAGCCACCAGCCCACGGGTCAGGGGAGGACGTAACGCAGATTTCGTGGCAGGGCCCTGCCAGGGGACTGTCAGCCCTCCAGGTGCTCCAACCCACGGCCATTCCTGCTCACCCCCAGGTGCAGCAGAAGAGGGGGAAAGTGATCTATGCCAAGAGCAGGCGTTTCCAACCATCTGGGACCGAACTGCTGCTTCTAAGCCAGCAGCTGTTACAGGATAGAGTTAGAAGCCAACGCTGCACCCCAGCAAGGATCCTGAGAAGCTTCACGTGTTACCTCAGTGCTCTTGCAGGTACCCTGGAGATGACCGGTGGAGGCCTGGATCCCACCACTGGCAGCAGCGAGGGCTCCGATCCCGCCCGTCAGCTCAGCCTGTAGACGAGGAGGAGGGAGACAAGGTCACATCACCATCCGCTGAGCACAAAGCGGTCCCCAAGACAGCCGGTGTGACCATCGGCAGCAACTGCCACCGGAGCGGGACTGCCCAGGAGGTACCAACCTTCTCCTGCGTGTGGATGTCCATCCACCAGGGGAGCAGCCTCGGGCTCCCGAAGTCCCCGCAGAGCGAGCGGGTGGCACCTTGCCCATCACACAGTAGATGCTGAGCGTCTCTTCCTTGTGCTCCTCGCAGCTGGGGGGTTTGGCCTTTAACAGAGGCCTGGAGCTGAACGAAGAGAGAACAAGAGCAAACACGGGAGGAGAGAGGGAACACCAGGACTGTCTTTGGGTGCCCCCCCACCCCGCTCTCGACAAACAGGGAGCACGCCTGCAGCCGAGCTGGGGAGGTGCCGCTGGCTGCAAACCCTCCCAGAAAGCCAGGGCCCCAGGAGAAGCGCTTCCTGCAGCAGGACCCCAGACCACCTTTATAGATCCAGGCTGGTTTCAGCCCCGAGGGACTCGGCTGCGGGTTGCCGGTGCCTGGCAGGGGCAGCCCTGGCTAGCTGATCACAGGCACAACACTGGTTGCTGCTCCTGACTTTGTCCAGTGGCCTCGGGCCATGAGCTGGAGCAGTTTGCTCCCCTCGCTTCGCCTGCCCTGCCTGTGCTCCCTCTAGACACTGTCCCCAGCCATACACAGGGACAACTCCTACCACAGCAGGGATGAGCAGGACAGGAATCCTTTCTCGGTTCTCAGCACTGGTGCCCAAAGCCACCCCAGTGCCCCGCAGCCAGAGCAGGGTTCACCCGTGGCACGAGGGGAGCGGGTGTCAGAGGAGAGCCGACCCCAGGGAGACGAGTCCTGCAAAGCGAGGGCAGGTCATCGGGAGCTGTGCGTGGAGCAAAGAGGAACGAAATTCCTCCCAAGGGGACTCGGCAGAGAGAACGGTTGCAGGGCCCGAGAGCCAAGGAACAAACCTGTCGGAGCACAAGCTGACTCCTGCTTGGAGATGCCGACGATGTTTTTGACCTTCAGGTTCCTCTGGAGGCTGCAGACCCCAAGTCTGTGCAGGCAGCAGGACAGGCAGCAAAACCTCCCTCCCAACCCCACGGCGATTCCTCGAGGCTGAAACAGAGATCTTCGTTGGCTACCTGTAGGTGTATGTTATTCAGCTGGCTTGAAAATTCCCATGAGATTATTTAAGGAAGTTCTAGGAGCCACAAATCCTACCAGGCAAGCAGGCAAGCCGAGAGGAGGACATACTGGAGCGTGGGACAAAGTGGAGACACCAGATGCTTGATAGCTTCAAGGCAGGTGATGAAAAGGGTTGGAATAAGGACAGGCCTGACCCCCAGCTATGCTGAGTCCATACCCGTGAACCAGGGAAAAGCCTTGCCACTGAGGGCAGAAAGCGTGCTCCGAGTCGAAATGTTAATGTTTTGTACTTACCTTCTTCCAGCTAACTTCTGTCAGACGGGGGAAGAACTCCTCAAAGTTGTCGCAATCTCCAGGAAAGCTGTGCGGATAACGAAAGCTGCTCATGTCAGTAAGACCACCTTACAGTAGCAGTAATGCTTCATCCATCACAGATGCTGGTTTAGAGGTTCAGATAGAGAGCTCAGAGCTCCAGATTTATGTTGTGTGAATTCTCACCTTGGCTCCGAAACAAGTCCTGTAACAGCCTTTGGCACGTCTTCTGCTTGTCTTTACTTCTGTGCCTCCACTTGAGCAGTGAAGAGTAAAACAGGCGCAGATGATGCAAGCTTCTCAGTAAAGTGAAGTTTTTGCTGTAAACAGATCTTCAAACTATGTGGTGGGCCCCTTCCGTGGAGGCCCTAGGACCATTTCTCCTAACACTCGGCAACAATAAATTCACATCCCAGATATCCGCCATGTTCCAACTTTTATCCCTTTTGCTTTTAAGAGCTAAACTTTAGGGACAGAACGTCACCCAGCGCTTCCAGAGCTCGGGATACCAGCGGCTTCCCCAGCACAGCCGGTGCTGTGGTGCTACCCAGAACCGGCAACCGCACTGCGGCCCAGCACGGGGCTCCTCCGTTGCGAGTCTCCCCAGTCAGCGCCTCTCACAACAGCATTTTTGCACGTTTTAGGAGAACACCATTTAGCAGCCGTTAACAGCAGAGGCCTCAGGTCCTGTCTGTGATAACTGACTGGAGAAACGAGATCTTCTGAGGAGGCATCTCAACCGCTGAGACGGAGGGCATCGGTATGGGGACTCCAATGCACTCCCGGCTGTAAGAGGGAAAGAAAGTCTTCACTGAAGACTGGGAGGGCAAATTAGGATATTCAGGTCCCTATTTGGACTGTCAAGGCAACAGCTGTTCTCTTAAAGGAAGCTGCTGAGAAAAGTTCAACAGATTCACTTCCTTTCAGCACATCCAGTGGGGCTGCCGGCGGCCGATGCAGAGGACGGTTCGGAGTATTCTCCCTCTCGTTTAATTGACTCAGGCATTGCCCAGCCAGTTCTCATCGCCGGCAGATGTTGTGTGGGCGAGACAGGATTACCATGGGTTTGGTGAACACCTCCAAGCAAAGTGGGCAGATAAGCTGCCTCCAAGTTGTCCATTGTGCGGTGATTCCCTAGAAAAGATTTGCATTCCACGCGGGTAGAGGTGACAGCGCTAACAGAGGCCGGACCTCACTCAACTCAAACCATGAGGCAGCACAACGAGGCAGCATTGCTGCTGGCTCGCTGGTCTCCAGAGCTCTGTTTCTGCCTCTCTCTTTAAGGCCCCAGGAATTTGACAGCTGAAGCTATTTCTCTCTGTTACATTTTGGTTCCTATCGAACTCAAGAGGATAAGGGAAACAAGCCTGATTTCACAGTCAGAGTACCACGCACTTCCACTCAGTGATAAAGCTTTAAAAATATTAAGTATTTGTCGCTGCTTTGTATGTAACCCAGGCGTATGCCTCCAGACAGGGAAACATCAGCTTTAAGTCTTTGGTAGGACAAATCCTTGCTCAAGGAGGCCTGTTTGGTAGTTCTGCAACACAGATGACTTGAAAAACACAGTACAGTTGATAGTAAAAGGGAAACCTGGCATTTCGGTCACTAGTAGGGAAGAAGAAATGGCTTGCAGTTGTAGGATACACTTCACTCCTGCACAATTATTCAAGGTTTTAACAGGAGAAGTCTAAAAAGCAAAAAAGTAAACCAGCAGCCCTAAGACAAGGGAGACATGGATTAGATTGTCTACCCTGGCAGACAACCTCCAGGTCTGAAAAGCTCTTTAGCCCTTTTCTCTCACACCACCATCAGTGAAACTGGAATGACAGCCCTTTCTCTCATACACACCATAGGAATATATTCATTAAAAAGCAGAAATGCACTGAACACTGCAACAGGGAGCAAACACCTAACACAGAGAGGACATCTCTCTCCACCACCACCTTCCCAAACAATCCTTTCTGCACATCATGGATACCAAGCATCAGCAGGGAAAAAACATAGGATTGCAAAGACGCATGAGGTACAGTAGAACCAATTTTACTGAAAGGATCTCCTGTTACAGGGTTAACTAATTCCTCATCTGAGCTCACGGACAGAACTCATTGAAAATGCACACTGCCAAATACGTGTCAGTGCTGGGCTGCACATATACCAACCTCCCTTTCAGAATTGCAGCAATCTTAGCAAACTTTATGAATTTACATGATTCTGAGTTCATGTAAATTTTGGTCATTTCTACACAATTTCACTCTTCCCACATTTCCAGAAATTATGCCTATTTCATAAATTCAGGATCCCTGCAACACTTGCGTCTGGCAGGAAGTCAAACAGCCCATTACATATTTCAGGTCTTTGGCCTTTAGCGCTCAGAACCAGGGACTCCAAGACCCAGGTGTAAAGGAGAGGGGGAAAGAAGGGTGCAGTTCGAAAGCCAGTGATGAACACAAACCACCTGACCTCTTTGAGGTCACCCACCTCCAAGCAAAACCCTGCCTCACCAGGTCCTTCAGGCAGCCGGCCACGCAGGTGCTCGTTTTCGTGACGAGTTCAAGTGCACAAATAAGGAAAGAAAAAGCCCATGTTTATTTCCGCATTGAAAACATTTATTTTACAACAGTGGTTTCAGATAACTTAGCAATCTTTATTTTAGTTTATGTTCGGACATACAATACACAAATTACCATGCTAAAACATAAAATAATTCCTTCTGCTGTAACTGCGTGTATGTACAGGAGCTCAGTAGTATCGAGTGTTACAATCCACAAAGTTCAGACAGCCACATTTACTTACATACAATTCGAAGTGTGGTCCTTTAGTAACATAACAAAATATATATAAGTCTATATTATAATCGCTTTTCAGATGCATTTATACTTTGATTGTTTTTACATCGGCAAACATTTTTTTAAACATGGGCTTCCCTCCCCAACCCCTCCCACCCCACCGGAGCCGAAGTCCAGTGCAAATGCAAAACGCATTCTCTCATCACATCTTCAGCTCCCACAGGCTTCATAAAGAGGCCAATATAACAAAACCCCATAATGAATTATTTATTTCAGGGCCTTGCTCACATGCAAAATTAACCTAAACTGCCTTGGATGTCTGTGATAACGCAAACCAAATAATCCACACCCAGCCCCAAAAAGTGGGAGAAGGTGGGGATGCAGTGGAAGGAAGGAATGACAGCAACTGGCTTAAGTGGCACACATCCAAACAAGGAAACAGCGAGTGTTTTGAACTTGGCAAACTTCAAAGTTCATCTACCGTAACAGACACAAATATAACTTCAAACATGTAAGTAATAAAAGGAATCCCCCATATATTTCCCCATTTCTGCTGATTGCCATTAAGCAGAAAACCCATGTGTGTTTTGTATGTTAGGCAACAGCTTCTGGAACATAGGGCCCAACTAGGGCCAGCTGCATTCTCTACCCAATATGACTAGAAGTAATTTGGTGGTACATACACGTACGTTGGCCACAATCTTTTTGCCTTTATGCAAATCATCAGCTAACTTTAGTTTTATGACTTGCAATAACTCCAAGTCTTATGAATCCAACCTGTAAGCACTATAAATTGAATAACTGGACCAGACTGTGCAAATGCATCATATGATTCAAGTTTAAATTCTCACTAGCAAGGAGGGAAGACTTTAGGAATCCGCTTGAGTAGAAGATTGATTTTCCCTTTTCAAACAGCACAGCTCTCTCACTAGTACTACCTATTTATTTATACAACAGGATCCTTTCACCATTTCCTTCATCGGTCATTTAAACTGACAAATCTTGTTTGTTTTTTCCTGCAGCTGAAAGGAGAAAGCACAATTCTGGACACACGAAACTCACACCTTCGGCTTTTCTGTCTGAGAGTTCATAGAAGTACTTTGAGCCAAATTTCATGTTTTACCACCAAAGAAAAAACAGCAGCAAGTACTAGGTGCACACCTGTTGTATAAATATATACATATGTGCATATATACATACATACACACACATGATGTTGCAATCCAAAACCTACAGCACAGGTTTGGACCTTGCTTTGTGAAGTCACCGAGTCCCACTTTGTAGAGTACAAAGTAGTTAAAACCAGTATAGGAAAAAAAACACATCAATATATTCTATTACGCCTTTAGTGATTAGCACATTGACCATATTTACTGTCCCCCCCACATACCAGCCCATGCAAGCCAAAGTTATTCCAGAGATCGCCCTTACCCTCCTTGCTACTGTTGGGTGTCATTTCTTTCCTCTATAGGAGAGTTGAAACAGGTAAATCCCAGCTCCGCCCTCACAGGACAGGGCAGTTGGCAGGAATCAGGTAGGTCGTTACATTTTTTGGAAGCCATTGCTGTACACAGAATATAAGCAACCATTCACAAACTACGAGAATACACCCACATTGCTGGCTGTGGGGGAAAGGGAGCAGAGAAGACGACAGCACTCAAGAATGGATAGCCATTTTGTGTAAGAGCTTCCTCTACACATATATATAGCCACCAACAATTCCCAGCATCTCTCCTTCTAACAACAAAATTAACTGTACATGTAACATTGGCATTTTATTTTCAAATGAAGGTATGTCTTCCAGATCTATGGAGTTTGGCTTGTGCAAACAAAAACAACAGAAAGCTTCCCTTACACAGTTTCTTCTTGTAAAGAAAGCACCTTCTTGGAATGAAATGGGAATTTCAGTCTTGCAGAGTCTCAGATAGCACTTAAATCTCCAAATACAGTACGTAGAGCAGACCATAGTTCTTGCAGGACTTGAACACTGACAAATTACCTGCCATTTTGTTAGCTATCAATTATACTTCTTTCAAGATATTTTAAGCAGTTGTTGGCATAATGATATACTACAAACTAGATGATTTCCACTATAATACAGAGAAGCGGCATCAAATGACAAAGCAAGTTAAGTTTATACCAACCTTACACTATAAATATTCGCATGGGGGGAGGTACGTTTCAGTGCTCTGATTCTAAGATTAATGCAGATTTAAACAGCATCCAGAATTATTAACATGAGGCAGGGGCTGCCAAGTGGCAAAAGCCTACCTGACTACCTAGCAAGAATCTCCTGTTAAGCAGTAAGCCAATATCCAGTTGCATTGGGTAGAAAAAACTGCAGCACAAATGCATTTCCTAAGTTTTCTGGAAATGCCAAGAACACTGAAGGGCACCAGACAAAGGGCACAAACTAGTTAAGAAAACAGGTACCTCTCTCAAGGACTGTGTACATTACAAATGCTCAAAGATCAGCCCCCTAAAAAGCATAGTCACATCCCTCCACACCACATAACATAACCATTTTAAAAATGGATCAGGAATATATTTGCTGTCAGGTTCCTGCCCTGGTTATACCTGTAATGCATATATGCTCCGACATCAAGGGTTTTTAAAATTGTAGCCCCACCACCACCACAGCACTGTTGCAAGACTCAGTATTTCTTAGTACTGTGTTAAAGCCGTCTTCCTAAGCAGGTGTTTCTAATCATACTGTAGGCTGTGTACACATACGTTTCAAAGAGCATCACATTTTCAAGAACACTATGAGCACTAATATCTAAAGCAGTTTAAAAATACTACAAATCTAAAAATAAGACTAAAAAGATAATATGGCTCTAAAACATCCCTGCATGGAATTAGCAGAAATCTACACAATATCAGATGCCATTGATGTTTACATAAACAAATTTATATACAGATAAATATTTAAGAACTTCCTACACATATTACTAACAAAATGAAACTGGCATTTAACAGGTGTGACGCCCCTTCATTCACTTCAAGTGAAGTATTGAATTCTTGGTTGTACTACATTGGGTTTGGGGAATTCCCCATGCACAGGGAGGACAGGGCACAGCAAGTCCAGCACCAGCTACTTCTAAGACAGCTTTGCTGCTGTCAGATGAGACAGTACCTACACATTCCTTGAAAGGAGGCAGTAGCTTTCCTTACTTATCCTAAGTTACAAATACCATAGCTCTCCATACAACAAAACTTTTGGATAAGATCAGTGGTCCTTGATATCAGTCCATGAAACTCTCCAAACCAGATGGTCCCATAAACTCCTAATAACAAGGAGCTACAACTGTTAAGAAAATGGGTGCCGAGTAGGTTCGATGAGCTAGATGGAAGTGGCTGAACTACTTAAACAGAGATTCTCAGGTAACTTGTAAAAATCATGATGTGACTTTTAAAAAACAAAACAAAACAAAAAAAAACAAAACAAAAAAAATCAAACTTCAAGTTTTAATTCTGGCAACACACCAAACAGATCAACAGTGCTCAGGTTTAATTTTGGAAGGAAACATTCTGCATATAAGCCAGTAACAAGTATTTTCACCCAGGCTTTAGTGCCTGTAAAGTTATGCTATTTCAGCTCTGGCAGGGACATCGCAGCTCCAGAAACTTAAGCTCAGATATGTTGGTTGATCTTAAGCACTAGATTTTTAACCATTATTTCCAGTACAATTCTGCATTCACTGGAATTCAATTTGGCCATTTTTCAAAGACAGAAGTGCAACTCGTGTAACCCCAGGATACACTTGTACCTTATTTACGACATAAGAAAAAAGTGGGCATTAACCTAGATATCTTCTGATTATACAATTTTTGTTTTAAAGAAACACTGTTTAAATAACTATTTCTTACACAGTTTGAGAAGTAAGGAAAGAAAGAAAGTCAAGAACACATTAGTACACAGTAATCTTAAATTCAGAGGTTTAAGACTAACCTGGGCAAACTTAGCAGTTTCAAAAGATACTCATATTCATATTTTTCCCCTTGATTTCTTGTAACTGGGATCTCAGAGTAGTTTCCCTTGAAACACCTAACATCGTATGGGCATATACAATATACAGATTAAATTACTATTCCCACAACCACAGAAACAGCTGAAAAGCAAGCAGTATCTCTTAAATTCATGCCTTGGTAAATGAAGAACTAATTGCTGGTTGAAATGTTGGGTTCAGGAAGGGAAGGGAATTGTTTGTCTGTTTTTAAAACAGCAAATTTATCCTGAACTTTTGCACAAGTAGTGCAAAACACGGATAAAGGTATCCCCTCCAACCTTCATTGGCTTCATACATTTCAGTTTTGATATCAGCCTGTACACAGAAGTCTGCAGGGCTCCCTCACACTGCACTGCTTCTGGGGAACGGAGTAAGAGTGACTCTCGCCACGGCCTGAAGGTACGTTACACAAGTCCCCAGCGCGCCCAGTTTCCAAGCCACAACCTCCCGCCGACTCGTCCAGACCAGGGAAGTACCCAGGGAGACTGAGAAACAGAACCCAATTTGGAAGGAACGCCACCAGCCGACCCCGATGTGACGAGTCCCAGCTGCTCCCGCAGAGCAACAACTGCCCTTTTGTGTTACACATCTAGACCAATACATGGAAACAGAAGAGTATTACAGACTGCGGTACACAAGGAAACAGCATTTTTCTCCTTCTGCTGAGTCCCTCTTACTAACTAAGCTGATTTACAAAGCCACAAAGTTATCACTTTATTTTTACCAAGAACATTGACTCATTTGCACGGGTTGCAATTTTGACCAGTGAGTTTGTAGCGGATAAAGTCTGCATAGATATTCAAGCATATTCAAGGGTGGAATTCTACTTTAAGAACAGGCTTCAGACAAAATCTACAAGGCAAGCCCATGAGATGTTATTTTTCCCAGCTTAAAAGTTACTTTTCCTTCCAAAGGGTCAAAGACTTTGATTAATAAGGACCTCAAGTCAAATCATATATGACTGTCCTCAAAGCCATCCAAGACAGTTTTGCCTGATACAAAAAGTTAAAAGTAAACCAGTAAACCACAAGGTTTCAGATCTGAAGGACTGTCAACAAGGAAGAACTTACTTAACAACTGTTTCTTAAATCTGGTCAGTTAATTAAAAGCTCTTTTTGGATTTCTGGATCCCAATGTGTTATCAAAAGCATACCTATCTGCAACAAGCTCACATGCAGGCAACAAATGTGCTTGTACCAACTGCTACGGGAAAGTCTGAGTTTGTGACCATCTCTCACTTAGTATTTAGACTGTGTAAAGAACCTTTTCTTCTACCTGGTATGTTTAACAGGGTTTCACGTCAGACTATGTGCTCTATCATTTTCGGCCCATGGAAAGGCAGAATGAAATACATTCAGACAGATTTTCACATTCCTCTCCCCCCCTTTAATCCGGACAGTATCCAGAAAAACTGTACCTTTTACAAACCTAGGCCAGCCAAATGGCAGTACGCCTTGCCCTCCTCAGACAGGAGGGTCCCCTTCATTTTCAGGTGGTCATCTTATAAGCTGACAGTGCTTTAACCCATTCAAAAGCAACACCTGGACCTTGTAGAAAAAGCAGCATAAAAGACCTTCAAAGAAGATACTAGATGGGAGGATTTAAATCACTCATCAAGAGAAATAGATGATAAATGAAAAGGGGAGATGGGGGATGAAAAGGACAGTAGAGGCAATGTGATATAAAACCATGAAGATCAAAATTAAAGAGGTTGTAAATAAATGCTAAAAGTGCCAAGTGTAGATTTACTGGTAGCTATTCTAGATCCTGACTCAATATTATCTAAAGCAAGATTATTAACAACAAAATATACCAGCAATTCACCAGCTGACTAAAATGTTGTCATAAATCTCAATAATCCAGTTTCAAGAGCAGTATTCAAAAATGATTTGGTTTCAAAACAGTACAGGAAACCTTTCAATAGTTTTCCCAAAGTTTTTCTGAGGAATAGAAAAACACTGATGTAAACAAGTCTAAATGCAAGACTATGTGCAAATTATACAACATAAACACAAAGAAAAGTGTTTTGTTCTTAAAAAGCTATTTAAGTATTCCATAAAGATGTTCATGAGAAAATCAAAGAGCTTTTGTGTTAACAAAAACTGAATAAAAAACAAAAAAGTAATACCCCATTTGTCTATTAGAATGTTGGATTATTCAAACACATTTTAAGAAATCTTTTTTTTTTCTTTTTTACATTTACGCTATTGCCTATCATCTGCATTTTATTTACTTGGCCAATAAAAACTGATTAATTGGTTTCACTTCAAGATTCTCATGCATTCAGAAAAGCTGCATTATTTGGTCTTTAGAATTTCAGGAAAAAGTCAAACCAAAACAGAATTGTGCTTGAAGTTTAAAGTCCACCATGACCACCACCAAATAAACCTATTTATATTTGGGTTTGTGGCAAATTAACTTTTGTGGTTACACTGTCACTGAAGATCCCCTTAAGCATAAACAGCTGTTCATCAATTTACTCTTCAAAGATTGAAAACTCTCCCTTTTTATTTTTCAAGGTGGATTTATTTAAGCTGAAAACCAGCATTAAGGAGAAATCTAGTTCTGCAGTACTGGCATTTTTGGTTCTTGGCTTTGTAAACTTGCTTAGATAACAATGCAGGAAAAGGACAAATAAAAGGATTGATTGTTGCATTCACATGAAAAACCATGAACTTTTAAAAGGTCTTCAACAGCTCAGCTGTATGGAAGCATGGTGGCTTCTGTGAAACGTTTTCTTTTTTAAAATCTCATTTTTAGGCCAATACCACTGCTTAAAATGCAGAATGTCTCCATCACACTTATTTTGTGACAACTCAATACATTACACCACAGACATTTAACATAACTCCATACATGCTATTAAAAAAAAAAAAAAGGAAAGGAAAGGAAACAAATAAGATCATAGATAAACTGCTTTAAATACTGCATGCTACAGCACTTCACGTATCGTCAAGATACGACACTGAAGGTGACAAAAGGCTGAAGGGATTACAAAATATTTTCGGCAGGTTGGAAAGCTGCCTTTTTACTGTGGCAGAATTTTTCCCCCTCCCCATCTCTACTTCTAATGTTCATGATTCTAGTGTTGAGTTGGCCATGTATTTATTTATCCATTCTAATTACAGTATTTCTTTAACTTAATTAAATCCATCAGTGTGGTAGCTGGGGTGAGAGTCAGCTGTGAGCTGGGTTGTCTCTGTGGCTGATGCTGGCTGTATCACAATAGGTGTGTCTGAGGCCTCTGGAAAGGGAAGACAAAAGGTTTAGCACACTGAGAAAAAAACAGTGCCCTATGTTCCGGCAAGTATCAGTTACATCTCTGTGCAACAATTTGGCAATACAATTTTATACTCCTCTTTAAAAACAATGTTGACTTACTGTCCTTCAGTCTGTGCACAACGCCAAAGGACTCAAACTAATACGTGGAGCATTTATTATATTTCTTTACTCACATAAGAGCAGCAGCTACTCTCCCGTCGTTCAGCAGTTTCAGTTAAAAACATGATCAGAGCACACAGAAAGTCTACAGCTTTTTAAATAATTGGTTTAACTCTACAGAAGCCTAGGTGCTTCATAAACAGTACAGGACATAACTAGCTGGGTAGCAGTCTTGTTTCCTTTACACCTGACACAGTTTACAGAACTGCCTTGACACTTCCAATCCTTTGGGGTAAAGAATCCCTTTGTGGAATCACAAGAGTCTGGCTGGTATGTTATTCCAACAAATGTCGAAGGGAAGCTAAATGATGATCACCTACTTCTCCGAAGGGGACCTCTCCACGTTCAGTGAAGACCCACTGGGATTTCTGATGAGTTTACAGGAACTACATTTCTGGCTGTGGTGTTACCCAGTGCAACTGAGTCTTGTGCCACAAAAATAGTCACTCCTCCAACACACACACTACTAGAGATCTATGCCAAACTCCGTAAAGCACGCATTGCTCCTTAAATAGTAACACTGAGCACTAGGTGAGAGACTCTGCTATTATGGTAATTCTAGAAACCCCACAGCTTTTTCACCTACCCCTTTCATCTGACTGCAACTGTGCCTCCAAGTCCTCTGGAGAGACGTAGTATTCCTGCTCTTCACCTTCAGGAGGTTTAGGTTTACACTTCCCACAGCAACAATTACAGCAGCAACACAGACAGCAACAGCAATAGCAGCCTGTGATGAGCCCACAGAACACGAACAAGGCCTGCAGAGGGCAGAAGAGAAAGAAATATTTGTAACCTACATCTATCACACTGTAACCACTGAGTTGGTGAGAATCAGATATGGAAACCAGGGATGAAAAATAGAGCAATGTAAAGACATCTTTTTAGCTGCAAACTCTGAGATATATGCTGGCGATTGAATATAAAAAACGTGCAAAACTGGCTACAGCTATGATCATTTCACACTGAAGTGAATACTGATTTGCTAAAGTGAATACTGGTTCACCTGAAAAAAATTCCTAGAAATTAGGTTTAGAATGATCTGTTTTCTGCTACATATGCAAAAAGATAAGAGATACACATCTAAGAGGCATACCTGTACTGAAATCCAGAAGTACAATAGTCTAGAACAGATTGTAGCTTGCATTAATGTGCCTGGATTAGATTTACACTAGCTAGTGGAAATACAGATTGCAATGTGCCTACAGAAGCAGGAACTTAGACTTCCCAAAGGTTGCAGGCATGGCTGCAAAGCTCAGAAGTGCTGGGGCAAGAATGCTACCAACACCTGAGCAAGCCAACTTAAAATTAGCCAAGTTTGTCAGCGTGCCTATCACAGTCACAGTGGCAAAGGGCAAAATTAAAATATTCACACTAGTCACTGCATAATTGTTTGAAAAATAATTCTAAAGATAGCAAACCAGCATGGTGATATAACTATTCCCTTACCACAGGAAAATCGAGAGAGAGAAACAATGCTGGCAACAGTGAAGAAAAATGAACCCATGAAGTGAAATGCCAAGGCTAGGAAACAGTTCTAATCAGCCACAACGCATCATCACAAGCAACATCATTTCACTAAATAAGTAAGCTGGTGCAGTTATGGTTTCTTTCTTCAATTTCTTAGCTAGTCTTTTACTCATTGTATTGTGTGCAAACAGACTGCAACCATGTGAACTCTGAAATGCAAAAGCTCGAGAATGTGTGAGAAATGCATAGTCTATAGGTTGCTTGCATTCTTTTTGAATAAAAGTGGTAATTTTAAAATATATTACTTAAAATGATAGAAGCATATTATGATTAAAAGTGTTAGGAGTCCAGTAAAATATAGTAACTATTTGGTGCTGGAAAAGGACTCCCAGAAGGCCTCTATATAATCATTATTGTATCTACTATTCAATGCACACAAAAAGATAGTGTAAAGTATTTCTGAGGAAACATGAGCTTGAAGTGTCATTTGCTATACTAGTGACACTCAGGTCTGTTTCCGCTGCACCAAAACCAAAGATGGGCTAGTGAACAACTAATTGGATACTGCGAAATCAGAGAAAAGCTTCTGAGAAAGTTTGTTAGCACACTTCTTTACAGGATCTTATGTGTGGGCTCAAGTTTGCAGTCAGGAATCTTCTTGTAAGATCATTTAGCAGACACTACAAAAGAGCATACCCCTCAAAACCTCACTGCTCTAAATCCACTGGCAGGGCCCAAGCTTCTCTTAATAATGCAAGCTATTATTTAGGCCTGTATCATTGATAGACAGTAGAAAATTACTTCTGAACTAGAGATTGCAACACAGTAAGAGAAGGTGAAATTATCAGATGTCAGAGACTGGGCAATTTCCAAGAATAAACACAAACATTCAATTTCCAAATGGAGCTCTTCTAAAATTTTTAAATGCCAATCCAGAATAACTTTTTTGCACTTTTAATTACCTTTGCCCACCAGCTGGATAGGACGAAGTATGTGTTCACATTTTCTTCTCCAAACTGCTCTGCTACATACAGACCCAGAGAACCATACTTATCATAAATGTTTCTCTTCGTGGCGTCAGTCAATATCGCATGTGCATTATTGATCTCTTTAAATTTTTCTGCTGCCTCTGGATTATCAGGGTTCTTATCAGGATGGTATTTCAATGCAAGCTTCCTGAAGAAGGAAAAAAAAAAGGATTGTTATGGGTTAAAAACTGGGATTTGGGTTCCTGTTTTTTTGACTTTTTTTTTCTTTAATTCATTCCATTGTTTCAGATAGATAGCCTGTCACTCTTTCAAGGGAGACTCCTAAGTTGCAGTAGAAAATGTTTATACCACTATGGTTTCTTTCATCTCTGATTTGTTTCCCTCTTTATTCTTCCTTGGCTGATAGCAAAGGGCTAGAGCACAGGCTAGCTAAGTTCAAAGGACTCATTTCAGACTGCTCAAGTGGACTCTCAGAAGCCCAACGGAAAAAAAGAAGGACATTGAAGAGAAAGAGAAAGCATTCTGTTTTACCCTTCAGCTCCAGCAATTTACACCATAAAGTTTTACTTCTGCTAAAGCATGGACCAAGCTAACAGAAAAAAGACACACCACAAGCCCATGATATAGGATCAAAGGGTAAATATAAGCAAGCTACCACAGCTAGTCTGCAGTATCTGAACACAAAAATAGAACAGACAATAACTTGTGGTTAATTCACCAATTCCTGTGCAGGAACAGAGTATTTTTCAGTTCAAGGCTTGCTAAAATAGAACACGCTTTCAGAGTTTCGAGATATCAGGAAATCACAATGTACCTCCCTAATCGTTTTACATCTCTTACAACTAAATGACAGCAGTTTACAGTCCCCTTGAGGTCTCTGAACATAGCACAACACTTCAGACTAAGTGTGAATAAATTAGAGAGTTCAGGCATTGTCCAAGCAATAAAAGAAGTCAGCTGAAATAACTGGCCAAACACCTTCTACATGAACACAGAAAAACACCATTTTGAAGTTTGAGCCATTTGTGCTCTGAAGTAGAAAAACGGTACAGAATTCTATGCAAATAGTTCTCCATCACCAAAAAAGGTACTTGTCCTACAGAAAATGACCACGAGAGCCCTGCATTTGAGAAATACCCTAAAAGCCGGCACAGCAGTTAACACATGACAACTCTGAGGTTAAAAAGTATTTAGATAAACACAAAATAAGGATTTGTGCAAGCCCACATTTGCATATACACACAAAGGTATCGCAGCGTTCAAACAATATATTGAGTGTGCACTTGAAACACTCTAGAGCTGTAAAAGATGTTGCTTGGGAGAATAATTCCCAGAGCTGCCATTAATGCCGCAGTCTCAGCGAGGACTGAAATAATCACAGTTTTTATAATTACAGAGAAGTTATGTAAACTTCATTGAAATGGCTTGGCTACTATCAGGCTGCAATAGATAAATATTTTTCATTTGCCATTTCCTACATGTACACAAACTCCATAGCCCACAGGCCAGCAAAGGATGTTCCAGATCCAGTGGAGGGAGGGAGGGAGGGAGAGAGAGAGAGAACAAAAAAGAAAGAAAAAAGAAAGAAAGAAAAAGAAAAGGGAGCTGGGTCAAACCTCCTTTTATAAAGAAACAGCAGAGAAAACAATATTAGAGGAAGTTTCAGGTAAGTATGAAGCACTACATTCCATCCCAGGATTCTGGAGTGTCCTCATTCCAAAAAAAATCTTTGGCAGTTTTTCCCAATGAGGTAATATTATCTCCCAGCTGCTAAGGCTGCCTCAAAACCTCCAGTTAAAAATTTTTAGGAAGACGCAGATAATTTTTGAGAGTCTGTAAGCCCATTTATTCACAGATTTCACTTTGCAACTACCATCAATACTAAGAAGTGACTTTACAAGGGAAAAAGTCATGGTAAGTGTTAAAGACTAAAAGAAGAGTAATTCTGAAAAGAGTATCCTCAAGTGAAGATTACTACTGACCCCTAGTGTAATGTTAAATCCATTGCCACTAGTCAAACAGTCAGAAAACAAGCTCGTATTTAAGGTAAAGCAGCAACCGCATATAAGCAGATTTGGGGAGAACGGGGAAAAGGGGACAGTTGCAGTACTCTTTTTGGGTTTTTAACTGGACAATGTGAAGCTATTTCATGTGTCTGACCCTTTAAGAAAAGAAATAGAGTAAAAGCTCCTCTTTTAAAAAAAATCACCCCACTGACAGATTAAGACATTTTGAACACATTTAATAGAAAAAAAAAATCATTGTTGATGCTAAGTTTTCATCCTTATTTGCATCTTTAATCCACACCTCACTGTGCCAGAATTAAAACTGATGGACAAAAGAACAGTATTACACTGCTGTGGTCTCTGTAAGCCAGACAGGAAGCTATGTAACATAAAAGAAGAATTTAACACTGATCTCCACTGGCTTAAACCTTTGTTCAACTTCACATAAAAAACTTCCAGAATGGTACCGTGTACTTAAGAATTTAACCTACTACAGATAAAATTTTAAAAATTTAAAAATTTCCATGTGAAGTCTAGGCACATTTTCACAGCTTTTTTTCTATGAGAAGCAGCCAGGTATTCTCATCTGCTTTTTGTTACATACTCATCTTGCAAAAGGTTTAAGTTAATGAACTCCAGTCTGCACATAAATACCTCATTTGTCAAACACTTCATTAAAGCTCTTTGTGTTATTTTGCAATCAGTGTGAGACTTGAAACTTTACCTGTATGACTTTTTAATATCGTCAGAAGTGGCATTCTTGTCCAGTCCTAGCACATGGTATAATGATTCTCCAGAGGTAGACAGCGAACGTTGCCTCTGGTCTGCCATCTTGAACTAACAACCTGAACAGAGAACTGTCCCCAAACAAACAAAAAACAAACAAACAAACGAAGATTAAGAAATGCTTGAACAAAACAGGACACAGACCTCATTCATCAAATCAGCTTTCAAACCAGAGTTTTCACATAAAAATCCAATTTTACAAGGTTTAAATGGGCTTTGAAGGAAAAAAAGCTTGAACACTGTGTAACTTAGGAAGTTACAGAATCAGTGAATTATCAGTGAAAACAACTATCACCTTCAGCACAACTCCAGGCACTACAGAATCACCAGTGTAAATAAAATTCAATTCTATTCCTTTCAAAAACCTGAAATCAACAGCTGAGGTATAGCTAACAGGTATGCACTATACATCCCTAAAGCTACTTCATCTTCTTTCTTAGTATTATTATTTAGATAATTTATTACTGATAATACCTATAAGAACAACTTGACAACAGACAGGTTGCTATTGTGCTGAGGCTGTCTTTTTGCACTGTACCTGTATGGAGCTAAGCAGAAAGATAGATTTCATAAGCTACCTAGAAATGAGTTACTCAACCTGACTGTTTCATTTAAAGCACTATGCAAAAATACTATCCTGGCAACTGCGAAGAAACAAGCCCCTTGTTCACTCACCATACAAGCTGTGCAATGAGAGCTTTTCCAGACTTCCCAGTAACACATCACTGTCCCAATGTGAATAACTTTATGCTCAATAGATCTAATCATCTCCATCCACAGTAGCTACATATCATAAAAAAGACCACCTATACGAGCAAACAAGCATGAGATATTGCCTTGCCATCACTATCCATAGGGGCTGCATTTGAAGACCTTGGAAGCCATAAGCTCTATATCATTACCTCTCTCTGGTTCCTTCTGACTTTAAAAATAACTTAAAACAAAGCATTTAATAAACACATCATAACAGCTTTGATAAATGGAACACAATAGACTAGGTTTTAAGACATCACAATTCATATAAATAAATTATCCAACTTTGGGCAGAGCGTATCTTCATGATACCAATCACGTCAAATAAACTCAGTACAGCCAGAAATTCCAAACCCTTAGGTATAAAACACTGTGTAAAGCAGAATACCACTTTCTCAAATGGATCTGCTTCGTTCAGTCCTAAGGCAAAACTCCCTACTGATGGTCCAATAGCAAAATAACCCAAATATTTATTCTGAAGGGAAAGTTCACAGAGACCCAACAAAGTGTTTATTGCAGAAGCAGCACTGACAGTTCCTGTCCTTTAAAAGCTACTCTGGCTCTCTAAAAACAAAATATTACTGAAATTGGTAAAACACAAAAAAACAGTATTGATCTCTACATGTAAATCAGTTATTAATCCCACCTGAATGCACAACAACTAAAATATTTGGCAATGAGATCAAAAAAGAAGAAAATTCTGGGGAAAAAAAAAATTGTCTCAGGTAGGAGAGCTATCTGGAGGACAACTAGAAGAAAAGAAATTGTAAACAGCTTCATTTTCCCTTTTCCTTTGCCTGGAGAAGGCCTATATATCTCACACTAATCATCTAATAATAACTGAAAGCCCAGGGTAAACTAAATTGCATACTCTTTGTGATGCTAAAGAAACCTCCACCACCTCCCAAAAGCCCCAGCCTCTCCTCAGTGGCACCGAGTCAAGCAGAATCCTTTAAACCAAATTCAGTGTGACGAGGCCTGTGCATCCCACTACGAAAAAAGAGAACAGCTGCCCAAAGAGGAGGCAATCTTCCCTCTAATAATTTAGAGTAGTGGATCAACATTTAACATGTGCTCTAGTGAAATGATAGTACTTGAATGTGAGTTAACCTCCCAGTCTAAATTCAAATATGAAAGACCCTAGAGGTCTCCCCTGGGACAGGCCACTGACAGACACTCTACGCCTCTAACATCCTTAGGAGATTAGCATTTGCCACTCTTTAGCTGCAGAACCGCAGCACGGATGAGCATCGAAGAGAAGACTATTGGCTATTTTTGGATTATGTCATTACAGTTAGCCCACACCAGATTATGCAGTCTTTGAAAAAGATATTTAAAGCACCAGACTTTTCTAATTTAACCCTTTATCTTCTATAATTAAGTTAATAACTTTAGCATTCAAATGGCTACCTAAAACAAATGTGCTAAGAGGCTGCTTCCTTCACTACATGTTTCTTTAGTGCAAATTAACTGAAAGAACTGGATGCATTTCCACTCCACAGAGAAAACAAGCCCTCTTGCTATCCCAGCAGAGAAAATCCCTCAGTACTCTTAGCATCTTATTCCTGAGGCATCTGTGTCAGCGTCAGGCCGTCATCTCACTCAGTTCAAATTTCCAGAGAAAACAAAGTTTAGATAAAAGAATTACAAAAAGTACAGGATTATGTAAAAACAAAGATGCAAGGATAATAATAATGCAGAAAAACACTGAGAATACTTTTGTTTTAGTGTTCAAGTCCACCTGTGCTGAAAGCACATCCAAGTGTACCAATCTGGATAACATATAACAAACAAGCAGCCAAGTACGTAAGTCTAAAGTCTTTTTAGTCCAGCCACCATATTCTGAGCATTTTCTCTGTAATTGCAGTCAATACTGAACTTTGTTGCAATCACTTCTACATAGTTATTTATTGATGTGCATTCACACAGACCCCTAATTTGCTCACATCACTTTCTCAATAGCTCTCTCCAAGATGCAGCTTGCCATACTTTCCTATGATTCATACACAAATCCCTTTGACAAACCTGATGAAATTCTAACCCTGTCACCCGATTTCTTTACAAGTGAAAAATATTCAGATAAAATTCAAATGGCTGAGGAAAAGGAAAACAAAAACAACAAAAAAAAGAAATTTAACAACTAGATCTTTTTGGAAGATGTTTTCTTTGAAATTTTAAAGTAAAAAAAACAAAACCAAAAACTTTTGCTGGTTTAAGTAAATGTCTGCTAATGTTCTGGCAAGCCTATCATTTGGAAGGTAGAGAAATGTTGTCACGCAACCACCACAGAAATACGCACCTTTTTGCTGACCACAGGACTAGAAATGGAAACTTTCTCTGGATCCTCCCCATCTAAACATTTCACCAAAACACAATAAAACTTTCTGTTAAAGAAAAGATTAATCTTCCAAAAATTGTTTAACGTTTGAGAACACCTCTCCTGGACTAATAGGGATGCTCCGCTCAGCAGTTCACCCAGCAATTTGCACTGGCTGGGGATGTTGTGATTTGAATAACTGGTAGTACTGGGCTCAGATATCTATCACTAGGCTTCACTATGGAATTGCCATCAAAGGTCAAAAGTCAATTCACCCAAAACGACCAGTAATCACAATAAAAAGGGCATTAGAAGCAATTATTCAACCTCACCATTATTTCTCACTGATTATCTAAACATTTTCACCTTAGAATGACCATGCCTTTGTTATTCCTAAATGCAAAGAGACGTGTATTTCAAAATTAAACCTGCTTCGACTGCAGGGAGAAACTCAAAAGTCTTCCCTCCCTGAAAGCACAACAGTCATAGACAGCATTTTAAATATCAGCTAATGGTCTTGTTTCTTTTGGTGCTAGCAGTAATAAAACTAACAGAAGAGGCTCTCATGTTAAATACTAGAGGAAAGGTTTCCCAACAGCACATTACTGCCACTGACATTAACAAGATCCGTAGATATCCCCCCAAACCCTGACAGTGTAAATACAGTGCAACCTGTTAGGATGTGCTGCTAATCCTTGTGTATGAGAAACAGTAGTGTTGAATGAAAAATACATGAATGAATGAATCATTTTGTATCTATACAAGCAGATCAGTAACATAGCTTCTGACATTTTGCTGATCAGCCTGCATAACACAGCCACTGATACCATCTCGTACTGTTGCTACGCCTCACAAAAAACACACCAATTCTGTTCCTACCAGTACCTGGGTACCACTACGCTTTTTAAGGTGCGACCAGGTGGCAGGGAGATGGATATGGACATTAGACTTCTCTTATCTACCTCAGAGTCTATGGTTAATACTTATCTGCATTTGGCTTTCCCAACTTTAATTTAACATTGGGAACCACGTCCAGTGTCTTTAAATGGAATATACCTGCTAAACTAGTCAATTCACATCTAATTTCCCTCAAATCATCAGCAGCAGCTCTGGTAAGTTTAATTAAATGCTACTTAATGAGGAAGCTATAAATTAATGAAAAAAAAAAAAGCTGTAAACCCTAATGCTTTGGTTAAGATCTCAGGATGTAAGAAAAACATATCCCAAATCAAGAAGGTGAAGATGTGGTTAGGGAGAAAACCTCTTTTCTTTTCCTCCTTTTAAAGGATAGTGTTAAGCTACTGAAAAGTTTCTGCATGGGAGGAAAACTACTGACAGCTCAGAGAAACAATACAACTGATGCACTTATTTGGGCATTATCTGATTCAGTGAAAGGAAAAATACTTCAGGAAAGAAAGAGCTCTGCATAACACCCTAGGCATGCCTCCGCGAGACGGCCGTTGCGCTGGTGCAGCCAGCGGCCAGCCGGGCTGCGGCCTCCCTGCCCCCTCTCCCGCGGCTGAGGTCGGAGACCCGGGATCCTGCCGTCGCGCTGGTAATCTAGCTAATCGCCCGGGCCCGCTCCAGCCGGCCGCACCGGCTCCCCCGCGCAGCTTCGCCTGCTCCCTCCGGCTGAGACCACCAGCTCTTCCCACAGCCTTCCCAGAAGCTGCTCGCAGGCGATGAGCATCCTGCCGACCGCTTGTTCGCAGCATCCAGCCAAGAGAAGATCGTCTCTCTCTCCACTATCTCACTGCCCTCCTGACAGGCTATTTCTCAGGGACCTGTGGGATTAATCTAAGGTCAGGATTAAAAAAAAAACCAAAAAAAACCCAAAAAACCCCCAAAAACCCGGTTGAGATTTTACATGTTAGTTTAACTTTTCCAAAGAAGGTATTGCCTGAAACTGGAAGTCTGAGGGCATTATGAACATTTGTGACGTTTAGGTTGTTAGAAGTCTCTCTCTATTTCGGCATAAGCTTTCTTTAAAAGCAATCCAAAACGCCCTCGGTGCACAGATGCTGCAGGTATACACTATGTTCTGTTTAATAAACTCTCCACTGTTAAATTAGGACTAACTTGTTTTGTAAAAAGTGAATTCAGTTTGATCCAGGCTATGTCTATCAGTGTGTAGGCTGCTGTCAAAAGTGGAGAGACACACAGGAATAAAATTTCATACTGCTACGATCTTCAATCATTTCAGACCCAAAAGTTCAGCTTATCTGGAGTTCAGAGCCTAGTCTAACAGGGTATTTGTATTTATTTTCAAATTTGTTAAGAAATGGTCAAGTATACCATAGCAGAAGAATGGAGGAGGACAAGGGGGTAATAAGAATTCATCTGGGAAGCTCTGTTATTTAAAAAAACAGAACAGGTCAAGTCTTACTACGATGTGTGTAGTCCTTGGCCTTTCAAATATGGGGCAGAATAAGACAGACAACCAAGGTGGAAGTTATTCAAGTTTAAAATTGCATCAGGATATTATCTACCCTGCTATTTTACAGCTGGCTCTAATTTACAACACTGAAAGCTGCTCAGGACTTTTAAAAAGTGGTGTATCCAGCAGTAACAAGCCATCTGCTATACGTCCTAACTAAGCAGGATTTCCTGAAGAGGTCTCTCTCAGAAGGCTATGAAGAAAAGCAATCCCTTGGATTAAACAGCATAATTTTTAATCATTTGTGTACCCAAATGTCCTGCATTAGTCAGCTTTAACAGAAAATGTAACTGTAGCATAACACAAAAAGTGTAATTGGTACCATCTTGATTGAAAGACTTAGATTAAACCTGATATATTATATGGAAACCAGTCTTAACATTTGAAGCTTATAAATGCTAAATTGGACCTTGGAAAGACTAATTTTCTTTTTAGTTTCCCAAAAAGAGTTATATCTAATTTTGAACCTGTTGGCTTACTTCAATCAAACCGACTAAGAAGGCAAAGGTCTCTGAAAGGTTTCATGAAATTGGTGACATCTTTCTTTGTGTCAGGTCTGCTGCTCTTCAAACCCTTTTGTAAGCCAAAACAGCAAACTATTATTCCAGCCAAGAAAAATGGATAGTTCTCTCTCATTCCTGGGAATTAAATAATCTCACTGAACATTCCAATGAGTGACAGCACCAAAAAGGGTGACAGCAGATCAGACGGTGGCCAGAAGCAGAGAGGACTAAAACTTCTCCCTTTTGTCAACAGCAAACCTCCAAACTGGATCAGCCACGTTTGACAATTCAGCTTTAGATCAGCTAAGCTAACAGTTAACTGCCGGCAGAAAAGGCAGTCTTGCTTTCCCTCCCAATCCCGGCTGCCTATTTCTACTCCTTCCAGGGCAACGGCTCTTGCATTCATCCAACCCCAGCGCAAGCCAGCGCAGCGAACGTAACTGGAGGGAGCGGGGAGAAGAATCAACTTTCCCCCAAAAGCACGCTTATTTCTGTGGTGGGAAGGAGGTTTCTTATACTATTCACACAGCGAACAGATGCTTTTAACAACACTGAACCACAGAAGTCAGATCACTGCTGGCAGGAAACAGCCTTATAGCAATAAAGCCACGGAGGGCTAATTCAATGGACAGTATCAACAATATTTCAGCGTCATTAGCATTTGAAAGCAGACTAACAATGGCAGCTTTTCATTTTGCTTCAAGGCTGCAGCATTAAATATTTATTCACTAACAAACTTTCAGAAACTGTAAAATACCAAGATGCCTAAAATATCAATTTCCGCATTTCAAATTAATTTTGTACTTTTTTCCATACAAGTAATAAAGGCACAGCAGCTCACTCCAACTTCCTCACTGGAGGCATGACTTCTTTTAAAAGGAGTTGAAGATGTTCAGCACCACTGATAAATCTGACTGTCCTTCAACCACAGGGAAGTTCCCAAACCTTCTTAACAGGGTAAGCAACAGGCAGCATAGCATTTTTTGAACAGAAAGCCATTAACAGGAACTGTCTGGCTCTCTTTTGCACCCTATTTTGTTAAAATGAGGAACCAAATGAGGAACTATTTTACAGGACATTCTTACCCTATGCTAAAATGTCCTGCTCGAACTGGAATACGTCATTTCAGTGAAAATACCAAGCTCACCAGACCCCACAGCGTCTCCTTCTTGAAAGTTTTCTTTGGGTTTTTTGGTTTGTTTATTTTTTGCTTTTGTTTTAAATCAAGGCTAAAAACACCTTGTTGCCCAAGACATGCCAAAATACCATGAATCATGTACACTCCTAGAGCCTTATATCCCATAATATCTAACTGCATAGCTATGGGAAAATAAATCTAGTTATTGTACTAGAGTATTCTGCTCAGAGATGTTTGCTCATTCGCATTAGACGCTAAGGATACTTGGAAGTTTACCTTAATAAATAATCTGATGGGGGAGGGGGAACTAACCAACATTAACTTTAAAAATACTCCTACAGCAGGATGTTGCAGTAAAACATTCACCAGAAGTTTTAGTTTTCTTAATACCTGCATATTCATAAATTAAAGTTACTAGAAATCAAACCATGAATGCGTGCACCAATGCAAAGATTTTGGCAGACCTTCAAATACATGCTGTCCAAAACGATTTTAGCAAGGGTCTGTCTTCAATGTTGGGAATCTGGCTGCTACCAGTGGTGCTGAAAACTGGAATGCTGCTGTAACAGACACGAAATCCACCATCTTGTGACTTGGTAGATGATACTTACCCGCTAGATAAAGGACAATGGAGAGTCATTAACCTTAATGGATACACTCTATCCAAATTGCAGGAATGCAAGCGAGTTTGGTTGAAACCAGAAGAACCAATCCTTCCGAGTCTTTCTACATGTAGCCAGTAACACAGAGAATAGAGAAATTCCCAAAAAGGGACAGATAAGAAACAACACGAAAGAGAAAGAAAAGAAACTCAAAGCCATGCAGGAATTGCTGGACACAAAAAGAGAACGCTGCTTTCCTAGCACAGCCCAATATAACTGAGGCACCAACTGTCTTTAATACGTACTACATGTAACGTTACTATTTGTAACATAAGGCCTAGGTGTCAAGCTTTTTGCAATGATAAAAATTGTAATAGTGTATTAGCAAATGATTAAAGAGCCCAGCTTGGAAACGGTTTATCCACTTTTACAAAAATTACATCAGTTGATGCTTTATTATACAAGTTCATGAAGCACTAGAATATTTTGGGCAAGATGTGTATTCCACAAGGCATTTCTGCCAACTGACCACCTTTTGCCTCATAAAATATAATGCCAATTATATTTAAGATTACCAGCTTTTCAAAGATTTCCAATGCAGAAGACTAAATACAGGTGTTAATCTTAAATTACTTTGTCTCAATCACTATTTACTAGTAAAAGTCTATATAAAAAAAACACCAAATCGCAAAACATATTAGTAAATATTGATTTATCCCCAAAATGAAATAGCACCACTCCCCTCTGCATCCTGTCCATCTGTCTTAGATTAATTAAGGGTGGTTCTCATGATCTGGTATTTTTCTAGGGAAAAAATTCATTTTTGAAGGGAAGAGGAGAGAAACACATATACAAGATTGTATTATCAACAAAAATACTTGAAAGGCATTTTCAACTTGGCTTAGTGAGGTATTAGAGAAATTTCTATGTGAAATTTTGAACTTTGTTCCTTCAGCGTTATTTTGCATTTAATTGAGGGGGTTTTTGTTTTTTCGATTTTTTTATGCTATAGGAAGTAAAAAATCTGTTACTTACCTGGGATCTAGTTTGACTATTTCAAAGGTAAGTGGTAACGGCTTCCACACAGCTCTAAAACTGGATCTCCTAAAGATAAAACAAAAGCAAATCATAACTTGTTACAAAGTTATCACCACCTTGTTTTACTACAACCACCCTTTCTTTGTGCTATGCTGAAGATAACAGATGGAAGTGAAATAGCAAAAAAATTAACCCTCCATACTTATAAAGAATTTTCACTTAAAATGGATAAATATTGAAGCCATTGGAAATCCAGATGTGTTCTGCAGTTTGAGCATGTTTAACAGCCATACACCTTCCTATACTGTCTGTTAGACTGCTGACCATGTTACATTTTGAAGGCTGCTTTTTAGTATTTCCCTTGTGCTTTCATTCAAACAATACCTTGCTGGTATACTAAAACAAACCTGATTTTTTTATTGTCCAAGATACTTTATGCTGCAGTAATTCTTCACAGTGTAAATACTTACGTTTAGAAATGATCAGCTGTCAAGGTAAGCTGCAAATATTTTAGAGCATATATTCAAGAGTCCTATGCTTTTATCTGTAGCTTCAGCATCATCTCACAGACTTTTTACTACATGATGGACAAACACATACACAAAACAAGGACATCAGTCACACAGATTACAATAGTTCTTGCATGATCCAGAGCAATAGTTATCTGTTTAAGACTTTAGGCTTTTTTGTCCTGGGCACATATATCTGTACTTAGAGAAGCGTGTTTTTGAAGTCCTGATAATCTGCAATGTTGTTAGAGAAAGACTGCTAAAGAAGCTTAAACTAATACAATGGACTGCGAGCTGTGGCACATGAGAAGCAGGAACACATCCTATTCTGCCACACTTGTGAGGGAGCAGCAAGACCCGGGCAGTGAACAGGGCTAACAGCAGCAGAAAAAAAACTCTTCAACATCCCAAAAAGCTTTAGTGGAGTTTGTGTGTAAGATGCCTTCACCAAAAAAAATTTTTAAATTTAAGTATACCTGTCTTCACAATTTATTAACAGCACCGCCGCTGAGATGAAAGAGCATTGCAAATATACGGAGTAGCTGAATTTCACTGTGCCAATTTTAATGCCACTTCACATTGCAGCATTAAAATCGGTAATGTGCATAAATTGCAGAGCAACCATTAACTCGTTTTGCCAGGTCAAACTTCTATCAGGAAAAATACAGTTTTATGCTATTCGCATTCCCTTCTCCTGAAGCAGATTACACGCAGAAGGTGAAACCAAGCAAGTCCCACTGCAGTATATATAGAGGAAGGTGAGAAGATCCAACAACACAAACTACTACTTTTTTCAGTGGTCAAGGCCAAGTTACAAAGATTACTGTGGATCACCTGTCACATGAAAATCGGAGAATGAACACACAAGAGAACCCTCTAAAAGCTAGATGATGTTACTGAAAAACTTAGGGAAAATTACTGCAAAGAATTAAAACATCTTTCTGATTAAACAGGTCCAGGATAAATCTAATCCATGTCATTAATCACAAAGTCATTTATGCAACAGATTACTGTTCAATAAACTTCACAAGTGGGACTTCAGAGCAGCTCTTAGCTGGCAAATCATCATCCAAAATCCTTTCAACAGTTCATAAAGCAAAAGCTCTGAATGATCTTGAACCCCCCCATTCAATTCACAAACAGACCTTTCACAAATTTGGAGGTTTTGGTGCGGCAACGAAAGAAGGACAATAGACAGGTATCCCGTAACAACCAGTAATCATTTACATAAGTGATTACAGAATTTGTTTTTTGTAATTTTTAAGAGACAGTTATTTTTAAGAAGCTAATTAATATTAGTAACATACCCATAAATGAATGAGAATGAACCAATCCACAAGAAAAAAATAAGTCTAGGGTTGAAAGATCTACTTAGTTCATTTGATGGGTATGGGAAAAGGACTTTTCCTGAAAAATGAGAGGTAGTGAGTGCATAACCTGCATGTAAAATTTAAAGTTTCAAACTCAAACAGTGCATGTGCAATATTAAAAGCTGGACTATCTTTCAGATGCAAAATGTTATGAATTTTGTGAAACTATAGAAGTTTCCAGGTTCTCTTCCCACAGTTTCCTTCATTACAAAGTAATCTACAACAGAAACATATCAAAAGTGATCTTAGAAAGCTGCAGAGTGATAACAAAAGTCTTATCAATGAGAATTATGGTCCAGGTCCCTAGGACCTTGGGGGACTAGAACAGACTTATTCAGAAGGAAGAGACCATGAACAGTGTGTATGGTCACTGTAAATCTTTTCTTTTAATCTCTAGCTAGCAGATGCAAAGTAATTTTTTTTTTTTTTACTGTACCTTCATACCTAGATGAAGACGATCTTTAGTGTTATCTGCAATTCTGTTTCAGTCAGCAACTTGAGTTAAACAAGTTTTTGTCAGCCAAACTGGGAAACAGCTACAAAATGCTTAATTTATGAATCTACATAGCTGAAAAATCTACAAACAGGACAAACAAAGCCCAAATGGACTTGGGAGATTTGCTTATACTTTTGACAAAATTAATTACTGCCCTAAAGTCAGAGTTTGGCATCCAAAGAAGTAACTGAAGATTCAATGATACATGGATAGCAGTTTCAAATAGTTCAACTACAACAAGATACCAGCCCAGACCTGATCAAAACTGTCAGAAGAGAAGTCTTTATTTTATAGAAAACGTACATAATACCTAGCCACATATGAAACAAAGAATACAAACAAAAGCCACCTTTTATCTTAAGAACAGATGCAAGGAGCAAAATTTTCTTCTCTCTGAACTATGCCACTATGAAGTTTCACCAACAGTACTAAGCGTGATTTATAGCTGGAAATAACAAAACAAAACCAAAATAAATTCCAAAGGAAACAAATTTTGATAAAAATCAAAGCATATGAAAAACTCCAGCCAACTCTTTCGAATCATCTCCCGCTTCCCACATCCTCCCGTGCACACTCCCTGGCAGCACCACAGCCACCTGCAGCACAGATTTCTGGGGTTTTACTCACTTGGGTTTCTGTTGCAACTGGCAATTCTAATTTAGTGACTCAGGAGTGTTTTGATCTACACATCCAATCTCATTATGCAGTAGGTCAGCTCCGCTGACCCAGAGCTCTACATAATACCCTGCCTGTAATTACTTGTAAATATCTTCTCTCAAAATACAAACAAATGGAGAGAAAATGAACAGACAGAAGCCAGTAAAGAAATGAAAAGTGTTTAAAAATCATGGTTAACGGATGTTTTCTAGTTTCAAGAAAACAAAGACCACAGAAAAAAGAATTCTGAGAAAGGAAAGGGAATAAGCAAATGCTTAAGAGGCCCAGAACATTTAAATAAGTATGAAAATCAAAAGGAAAGATTAAAGAATGACCACTGTAAGATAACAACAGACAGCAAGGCTACATGGAAACAAACTTCAGCAACATATTAAAATTATGGAAAGAAGTTTTACCGCACAAGTGAAGAAATATGTTTAGGAAGTTTACCTGTTCTTTCAACTGTATTGCTCATTCCAAAAGCAATTCCACTAACTTCATTTGTTCTGCAAATTTGAACCTCCTTTATCCAACATTTATTATGTTTTCCCCATATATTGTGACCATAAATAGTGTTTAGCATCCTTTCTTTCCCTAGCCAAGAAATAAATCCAAACTTTTCCTTTTGGAAATCCGTCACATTCTCTTGTCTATTCTTTGTGATAAAAAGCTTATCTGTTTCTTCTGTTTGCCCTCATCTCCACTGACATACACAGAAGAACCACTTTTATTTAACAGTTCTATTAACAGAATTGTCATCATCCCACTTTGTATGTTGTTAACAAAGAGAGAGAAGTATCTGTAGAATACCCATCATAGCTGACAAGTATATGAAGAATCAATGCTGCAACAAAGACAAAAAAAACCCCACAAACTAAACAAAATAAAAAACCAAACTCTTGAGTCTTTATTTTTCCATTTTTGTTTGCTTGCATGATTTACAAAATGAATCAGTACTAGAAGAATGACATGAAGAGGCTGAAGGTAAAGCACATTGCCTCGTAAGTGCAACTCAGGAGATTGATCGTGAAAAGTGTTTTAAAACAATATTCTAGCTGCCTTAAAATAGTCAGCTTTTACTTGTTTATTGAAGGACTAGCACTTACTATTTCATGAAAGCATCCAAGAGTGAATCTTACATAGATATCTATCTATAGCTATCTATCTATATTGTACTTTAATGACAACACAAAGCCTCTTGGCTAAATTTTACTGTTCATAGTCCTTTGCTAAAGATCATGCAAGAAACCTCCTATCCTTGGAACAGAATGTTTTTATATTTCTTTTACACTAGTAAAAGTCCTATAGAGGGCAGGTCTTACAAGCACTACAAATCAGAAGAATTATTTTACTCCATTGCAACGTACAAATATCAGTATCTAAGGGTTGTACTTTAAGTCATGAGATCCATGCCTTACTAAAGTTTGAATCAAAACTTTTGTCAAGAAAAAAGCACAATTACAAAAAGTTGCACACAAACACTTGCAACTTGAATCATGCACAGCATACACTTATTCCAATCAGTTTTAACAATTAAGCCCTTATGTAAAGCCAACCTAGTATTCAGCAAATGAATCTCAAACACATACAACTTTGTTGTCCCCTCCACCCCCAAAAAGGAGCTCTAGTAAGACCAAATTCATTTGCCTTTGAAACAGAAGATACATCTCCAACGGTCAAAGATTACGACTTTAAAATATCAGCTAAAATCTCTGAAGTATGAGGTACAAAAGAAACAGAAACACAGAGTAATAAAATAAATGAAATCCAGGACAATACAACTCTGCTAAATTCAAATCCAAATTGATTTAACAGCCATCATTAACCATTGAAACAGAGGTTACACTGAAACTTGTGACAAACTTGACTAGAGCGATACAAGTGTTGTCTCTCTAATAAGCTTAGCGGATTAAAATTTAGCCATTTAAGTCTGATTGACCAACTTGTTATAAAGACTTGTGACCTTGTGCACTATACAAAAGTAAGATTCAAACCTACTAAAGAAGGGCTTTCAAATCAGGAAGAAAAATATTTAAAGCATTAGCTTCACATTTTCCATCCTCTTCTCTCAGCTAAAAGAATTACTCTTTAAAACCCTGTGTTTTTAAGTGGATACCTTACTTAAGATTCCATTGCTCCTATTTAATTCTGCAGCAAAATTTAATTATTGTTTATGGCATTACAGTCATTTGTACGGCAGAGTACAAACATCACAAACTACATACGCTATACAAACTTCACTCCATTTACTTACCCAGCTATTTAAAAATTTATCGGAAACAAGTAGTTCTGTTTGCTTGCCTCAGTATTACTCTTAATTGTTTCTCCATATAAACTTATGCAGTGTTTGAGTCCTTGCACCTACTCACAGCAAATTCACTAGAATATATCAGAAAAAAAACACAACATTCACTTGAGTAGACTGATAACGAAGTATCTTATTTCCCCTACAAAATACCCTACACTTTCTAAAAAGTATTTATACAGAAGCATAGCTATGTTCATACTAGTCAAGTTGAACTATTTCAATTAAAAACAAAAAACCCCACATTGCTAATAACTATACCAATACGGGGAAATCATTAAAACTTTAAAATATAGACAAAGTCCTGGAAGACAAATGGTAAGTTTACTCAAGTAAAAATAGGATTTATACTGTCACAAAGCAGCTGTAGATAAGAAACCTAAAGATTTTAAAGCGGTAATAAAAGCAAGAATTGCAAAAGGGAACAAGTCTATTCACCCATGTGACAAAGGGTTCAACAAATTGGATCACATTGTTAAAATACAGCCACTGAACTCTGGAAAGACTATTCCAACTGGCTTGCTACTTTTGGCAGGTTAGGATGAGTTTTCTATTACTTGAAGGAATAACTGTACAATAAATACACAGAAAAGCGAGACAACTTTACATGGGTTAAGGGGACACAGCTGATCTAATCAGCAGCTTCTTACAGCACAGACAATTTTTGCCTGGTCAAGAATAATTAGAATGAACAAAGTAGGATTGTACAGTACTAAAAAAGGCCTATAACCAGTCTAAAAAATAAGAAATGATGCCATGATATTGCCAGATATGAACACATCTTTCAAACTACCAATTGCACTGCAAAAGGAAATGAAAGACTTGCTAGAAATTAATTTGGAAGCATAGAGCAGGGGAGTTACCCTCTGTACCCATCTACAGCAGCTAAGATGGAGAGAAAAAGAACGTGAATATCTTCTTTTGCCATCGGTCATGGAGGTTTTTTTCCACCCCCACAAAAAAATTTAGCTCATGTACATTTTGCAGTTTGTAAAACCATACTTGTAAGCCAAAATTATTCCATAATTGGAATACGGGAAAATGGACCAGGTTGTACCAAGAGCAGAAAATAATGCACGTACGTTCAACCTGATCTAAAATTATGAAGTCTATTGCTTCCTTCTGCAAAACTTTACTTCTGTTTTCAATTTATTTATCTCTACCATTCGGTTCTGAATTAATTTCTCTCTTCCCCTACCAAGCACACAAATCTCCCTTTTAAAAAGATATGAATAAGAAAGGAAAATACACAAAACTGAACAGCAGAATTTATAAAGCCGTTTCCAGAAGCCATTGCCCAACAAGTCAAACTAGCTCAGGAAACAGAAAAACTAAAATGCCTTCACATAAACACTAGGAACCCAACATAATTGTGTCTGTAAAGTGGGATCCTTTCTTCTTATTTCATACAGTAATAGATTGCTTAAAAATCTACAAAATTTTGCTCTTATGAAAAAAATTAAGCTTTTTTTTTAATACAGGCAGAAAAGGAGAAGCTTTTTTTCCTCAGATGTTGTTTTACCTCAGCCGTATCCAGTCAGGTCTTCTAGCCTAAGATGCACAATGATTCTAACACTTCTATCCCTTTAGTTAAGTTGTGAAGACCTTACTTCTTCAAAGGTTTTATCTTAAAAAAAATTGCAAAGTTAAAAAAAATTACGCACATCTAAAAATTCTTTCTTATCCTAATTGTTCAACTATATTTCCCTTGCCTTTGTGGAGACTGGGGAGGGGACTGGACTTTGCTGTTTTGTTATTTCACTTCCTCACATAAACTGCCAGAGGAAAGAGTATTTTAATATCCTCTTGTCAAAAAAAAAAAAAAAAAAAAAAAAAAAAAGACTTCTATCCTTCATTCAAAGACTTCTTTATTAGATCCTAAAGAAACAAAGGCAAAAACGCACAACACATTTTCCCTCTTTCAAATAAATTACATTGTATTAAGAAACATAAAAAAAGCTTCCTTTCCCAAATGCAAGATTACATCCAACATCACAAGCTTCAGCCAGCAAAGCTCTGAAAGATGTGACCAGACATGCTAGTGATCAACACAGTCGTGCTAGTGGAAATCCCTAGTAAGGATATTGATACACCAATAAATGAGAGTTTTAATAACATAACCTGTTTTACTCACGGGTTAGGAATTTACTACTACTACAAAGCACAATATCAGCACAGCATTATCACTAGGAAAATGTTACTAGCAAAAGCATGTCATTATACTCTACCAGTAAAACCATCTCAGGCTGTGTTCACGGCTTTACCCAGAAAGCTGAGCTTCAAAACAGGGCATAGCTTCAAAACAGACTTTGTCAACCTCTTATTATACATTTATGGATTATATAAGTTGTGAACTACTGCCACCCTAGCGCAGACACACACAGTCCAGCTCACCAGGAGCTGTATAGCCACGTTCACACAGCACTCTGGGGCATGAACTCACTGAGCCAGTACTAAGTCAGGGATCCCTACACTTCGGCTCTGCCAATGACCTTTCTTTTCTCTGTAAAACTCATTATTGATATGAATAATTTAACACGTTGTGTGTTGCCCATTTAGTTCATCCATGTTACTCTATTCCTCTTCATCTTGCATTTGCCACATCTTCACGCAGGCTTCTGCAGGCAGTGTTAAGTACATCAGGCTGGCACATCTGCAAACCGCAGTCGGATAAACACTCTCAGAACTTTCTGGTGCAAAACTGGCAATTGAGCATTTTGCTGGTATAGCTTAATGTTAAAGCGCTCCAAGCAATGACAATAACTTAAGCATCTAGGTCAGAAGAGCTAAAGCAACTTTAGACGACAGGTCCTTGGCATAAAGGCACCGATTATCACCGTTCCTGTTAGCCAAATGTCACAAACACACTAGGAAGTCACTCCTGCAGTCCTCCAACTAAACAAAACACGCCAGGACAGAGCAATCAGTGTTATAAAAAACGATTTATGTTTGAGAACAAAATTTTGTATAACTTTCCAAAAAACAAACAAATAAAAACAAACAAAATCTCAACCCCCCTGCTTTCATGAAACTGCAGATTAAAATAACAAACATCCCAATAATATATTTTTAAATTTATATTCATTTAAAGTTAGCTATATTGGTATGATCTGTAGCAGTATTTTAGATCTCATTACACCACTCAAGATAGGGGCATAAACCACTTAAAAATTAAAGACATAAATGACGTTTCCAGCCTCAACTGCATAACATTATCTTGTGTGTCATTGAAACCTGCCTGCTCAGGCAGAAAGCCTAATCGTGACATTAGCGTACCCTGCCACTGAACTGCACAATTCCATTAAACTTCCAAAAAATCACCAGGAATAAGTGGTCCCCTGGTTATAAATGGGGCCCAGCACACAGGAGAAAACCTCTCCAAATTCTAACACGATGCTGTAGGGATTGTGCTGTGCATTGCTACACAAGGCAGGCCACCTCCATGCTTCCAGAAAAACATCTGCTCCGAACTCAACTTGCTAACTGACATAAAAACTGTGACTTGCTTTTCCTACATTCGGTGTCAGGTGAAGAACGATACTCCCCCCAGTCCTCAGCACATACCCCGCAATCCTGCAAATCAGAAGTCAGCTTTAAAATCCAAGCACAAACACGGGGTAGTAAAACAGGCCTGAGAAAACTGTAAGGGAAAGGATTAACAGCAAGTCAGATTTTAAGGAAAATACAAATTTACTAAGCCAGGAAGTACATCAAAAAAAAAAGTTTTGGACATGCAAGACGCTCCCCAGTTATCTTTATGTTACAGATGCCTTCTGACTGAACAATGTCAAATTTTACAGGAAATACTTTAAAAAACACGAGGAGATGAGTTTCATACCTGCCCTACTCAATTCCCTAGCACATGGGCATCTGGAAACATAAAAGGAGTGAAGACAAGATTTCCACAATAAAATCTGAATTGATCAGCATAGCTCATATTACTATTTGTTGTTTTGGCAGGAGAGTACAATATAAAGCTCTTTCTTTTGATACCTGGCATATGGTGGAGGGGTGTGCTTTCATTGCAAATATTTTTGTTTCATTTTACGTCAACTAAAATGGAGCAGATGTCCAAAAGTAAATGTGTATCAAAGACATAGCAAAACGTGTCTTGGGATAGTTGACACACATTTATTCCCTAGAGATCAAAACCAGCTTCCATAGCACGGAAGGTGCTCACTGTAAGTGCTTTGCTAATGTAACCATACTCATATAGCATACCAAGAACACGTAAACCAGTATACAATTCATATGCTTGAGTTGGTCTGGACTGTGGGAAGCTCAGGACCTAAGGCTTTGTTTTCTATCTTCACAGGCACATTTGGCTAGAAATATATTCAGATAAATCACAGAGATGGGTAAAAGTGGTTTTAATTTAAAATGAGACATTTTCTTATAGGAGAAAACCATTGGGGTATGTTCTAATTATATAGTATGGTTTCACCAACAAAGCTTTATTTTATACTACTATCACTCCTACAGAAACTGTGCTGATAGTTAATTCCACTTTCTCTCACTCTGCATACATTTAATCTGCAAACTGTGTGATGAAATTTGGCCTCAGTTCCACCATACAGTCTGGCAACAGTATTCCATGGCTGTTAAAAAGAAAAAAAAGAAAGCCCATAATTTAGAAGTAATAAGGTGACTGAGAACAGCATTTGTCCCACTGATTTTCCCACTAACTCCCTAGTGACTAACAAGAAAAGACACAGCTTGAATTTCAGACTGTAGACTTAGTTTGCAAACCTGGTAGTTAGAGAGAAAACAGCCTGTAGACTTTAACTGAGTTATTCTAACATTGTAATGGGGATAAAAAAATGTATATTTTATAAGCTAAGTTTTCAGACTAGAATCACATTTCAGAGGGCTTACAACAAAAACATCAGTATTTTACTATGGATAATTTAATCACTGTCCTTCCCAAAACACCCTGCTTTTAGTTTTAGTGTAAGGTATAGAATTAATCACATTCAGCCTTTTCTTCACTTAAAGTAATGGCTAAGAACAAAGTTAGAAAACCATGAAGCTTTCATGCAATGTTTTTGCCCCTCCGTCTGATCTTCACACCAGAGTACAAGAGATGCCTCTCAAGTCAGACTGTTTACACGTCAAGATGCTGTCAACACAGCGCTGAACTGGCATTAATGTGACACACATTCCCCAAACCAGGAGTACCTCTTCCTGAAGACCCTTACCAGTGAAAGAGTTAGATGCAAAACACCACTTATCCTCATTTAAGGTTTTAAGTTTTTCGGGTTTTTTTTTAAGCAATATTTCACTCATCTACACATTTTAATCAGCAAGGAAGAGTGAAAGCCGTTATTGAAAGATAATTTTTTAACACAAGAGGAACTAACTGGACTTTATACAGAAGACATCAACAAAACAAGTCGCTGGAAGAAACACAGTTTTAAGATAAGATGCAGGAAACTGGAGTAAGAAGCTGCATATTAGAGAACAACTACAGGAGAGACACAGAATAGAGATGCTGGATTTTCATCATCTGAGATAAACCTTCCACTTCTGTATCAGCAACAAAAACAAAATAAATTCTTGTTGATCGTTGCCCTTGTTATTATCCAAACCACTCAGCAAAACAACGATGTATGCCTGGGAAATGAGTACACATCTTCCAACCAACTTGTGATTAAGCCAGTTTGCCTGGACTTCCTAAGTTAACTGCAAATAGCAAATGTTGTGTGGAAAAGCAATTTTTGTAAATGCAACAGGAATTCAGTAAGCCAGTATGCAAATTGGGATCTTTGTGGGAAAAGAAACAAAGGATGAGGGAAACAGGTGTTAACAAAGATAAAAATTCTCACTATTTATCTTCTAGGTAACTTGTCAAATATTTCTGTTTAAAATGTATTTATTTTGCTCAGTGTTAAAAAATGGGCTACTTAAAGCAGGTATGTTACTTCCTGGCATTAACTTTAGGAGGGGTGTTCAAAAGAATCATTGATTTATTGGTGATTTGTCAAACCAAAACTCAATGATAACAAAAGGAACTTTGTAAGAAAATACATGGTTCATCACTTATTTTTCATCAGCACTCTGATTCAGTGCTTAGAATAACTTCTTGAGACACACACGAGACTCATACCCTTTAGAGAAGTTACTTCCCTGGGCAACAGATCTAGTTACTGCTATTTGTTTTTGAACGGTAACTGAATCAGGTTTTTAACCAGTTTAGAGCTAAAAGTATGTCCGGTTATACCTTCTGAGAAATGATGGATCACCTCAGTTTTGACTGAGCTACCAAACAATTTCATATTCCTTGCCTACCTCACTTCCCTCCTCAACCTGTAATGAGTAGTTGGCCAGGAGAGGCGAAACGAGGGTGTACTGTGAAGAGCGGAGTATCTAAGAGTTGCAGAAGTTAAGCGACGTAGGTGGGAAGGGAAACAGGCATCTGCTCCCATCAAAGTCTCACTGACCACTCTGAATCACCTCACCCTCTTCCAGCGTTCCCACTAAGCAGCTAGCACCCCTATTTGAACTTTTAAGTGAAAATGGTTGAGGCATATTGAATAAGTCATCAAACTGGTTCAGATCAAACTAATTATTAGTCTGGTCTGGAAGTGCATCAGGATAACTCCAATCCCTGCTGAATCTGAACTAGAGCAGCACTAAAAAAGAACTGTTTCAATTCCCTGAGCAAGATACCCGATGATTTCACAAGGCCTGCATATGCCCCTTGTAAAGCATGTGAACGCTCATTAATTTTATTCCACTTTCACCCGCTGTTACCACAACCGTCACATGCCTCTCATACAGACACACTGCCACACTCTACTCCAGTATCTAAACAAGATCTTAACACGTCCCATTTTGTCTGCTAATCACACTTCTCTCATCTTTCTAACCATCAGAAGCAGGAACTCCAGCTTTCATGCTGACTTTACAACTACAAAGAAATAAAGAAGGATTAAGACATTTCTTAACATACTTTCTAAAAACTGTGCTTTAACTGCACGCCATCAAGTAATGATAGATGCAACATGAAATCATAAACATCTCACTTGGTGCAATCAAGTCTTGGTAGAATGAATCTACACCTAGTACATTCTAGATTATTACAGACATTGTCACTATCAACTGCCCAGAAAAATGTTTGGAGTTAAGCTTCTAAAGTCCCCCTCCTCTCTACAAGCGTCTTCATAACTAAATTAAATTATTGCAGTAAGTACTCCTAAATCTTCATGCCATTAAAAGCAGATTCATAAGGAAAACTCTTTAACAAGTGGCCTAATCCAGGCAAAGGCCCAAATATATATTACACACTGTCCCTAAAACTGAGACTCAAAAATTACAAAATATTTCTGAGACACGAATAAAATTGCTAAGATATTACCACCACAGTAACAGAAAATCCTGTTAAGACATAAAATATGTAACGACAGATGGAAGGGAAAAGAATATTTTCATTTGAAATATAACCAAAAATATAAAGACATAAAAGGGGAAAAAGAAATAGACAAAACCTATGCAAGTCTACTTCTTGTAACTTTATATGTGGTTACTGTAATAGATTACTCAACTTTGAACTTTTCCCATATTCATTGAAAAACAGTATCAACATACAGGTCCTACATATTCCCTTCTTCTAAGCAGTGTCCTATGATAGTTGCAATAAATATTCCAGAATATCTATAGTTATTGCATAACACAATTTTAATAAGCTGCAGATGGAACCAAGTAAAGTTTGTGAAGTCTCATGTTACAATAGTGTGATAGACAATAGTATTCCTAGATCAAACAGTTAAAATCTGATTCTTTACAGATCTATAAATATACTATATATTACTCAGCATAAGGAAATAGTTAGAACGAAACTGCTTATGTTGATGGATCATCCAGCATTGCTTTAATGCAATGAACAAACCAAGGTAGCGGCACCTCTCTTCTCATAGCGAAAAGAGAAGAGGAGAGTGCAAGCAGTAGGGTGGAGGGTGCAACTGGAATTTTTTTGTTGTTCTCTTTAACTATTTCTCTCCAGTGTTATTATACATTGCATGTCTTTACAATCAAGTCTAAAGACATATTTACTTCCATAATTCATCTGCCAGAAGTCATCAGATCATTACCATCATAAAAACACAAGTTAATGGAAGCACACTCATGACTGTTCCTTTTGTGCTGCTATTTTAAATTGTTAAAACAGAACTACATATATCATGACATCAAAAAAAAGAGCTGGCTAACACTGCTTTGGTAAGAGGTAACTATATGCCACCAAGTTTTTATATTCGCTCCACCATTCCTGAATTTTAGATCATAGATCTGAAGTATATTTAAAAAAAAAAAAAAAAAACTTTCATCAAAAAACTCTATTCTCATTACAAAATACTTAAGGAGATTATAAATGAAAAAAGAGAGAAAAGCTGCTAATTTAAACAAAGTGCCTAGAGCACTTGTTCCGTTTGTGTGAGAGCTACCATACCACTGCATACCACATACCTTGAATTTTCTTCAAGCAATGCATGCACAATATCATTCAAAACTTACACCTGTATGAAAAATGTACTGTAATTTTACAATTGGCACACCAACAAGCTGGAATTGAAAGTGTTTCAGTGTTACTGAAGAAGGCAAAATAGGATTTTAAAAAGGTACATTCAGTGTAATACAGATGCAAGGTAAGTACAATTAGGAAAAGTTGCCAGGACACAAGAAATCTGGACACATGCTAAAGCAATCTTATTCACTCTAATCCAAGAAAAAACTACACATCAACAATGTACTGAAAAACCTGCAACTTAAAATCAATAGTTATTACTTTCTCAATTATCCTGTACCTAAAAAGTGCTTTATGCTTTTTGAAAGCTACTACCACTTCATTAAAAATACTTAAATAATGTTTTGAGGAACTTTTCTTCTGGAATGCAATTCTTTTATATCAATTTACATTGATAGGAAACAAAGTATCTCTGAAACTTATATATATTTAATACATATACTTTATAACTACTGTGCTTCACCTATTTTTATGGGTTAAAAAATACACTAACTGAATTTCTAAGTAAATTTTAAAATATACTGCTGTTCAAATTACTATCTTTCAAGATTAAAAAATAGTCACTAGTTAACCAACCAACATCAACACATAGTGGTTGGCATAGTAACAAAACCATCATAATACAAAACATGCTAAAACAATGGTGAGAATTAATGTATAGCTTCTGAGAGACTGCAAGTGTTGGCAACATGATGATACCATATGCTGACCAGGTGTACCAAGATCAGTCCTCTACTCCCTTTTTTCCTCTCAAAGTTTTTGTTTTGCAAGAGTCCAGAGAGTCACCAAATATTCCTGAATGTCTAGAAGAGCTTTGCTGGCCAGTACAGGTAGCTAAAGAATTAAATATGCAAAGTATTTATATGGACGCTTCAGAACTAAGACTGCTTAGTTCTACTGATTTTTATTGGAGCACAAATAAAGCAATTAATTTTTTCCCATGTTGAAAAAACTTCAAAACTTCACTTTGGTCTTCTGTGTTCACTTTGGTCTTCTGTGTTAGACAAGTTCCTCATACCTTCATCTATGTATTTTTGACACGACCCATCTGTCTTACAGCACAGGTGGTCATACAACTATTTCCTGAGACTGTAGACTGGTCCACTGCAGTCCTCTGTGCCATCTGTTTGCAAGTTTGGGGTCACATCATGAGAATGAAAGGACTTGCCAAACAGAACACAAACCTAATCTTTGAAAATTTACTTCCTCAGTCTAGCGGAGGGAGACAGAAGGACCACATCTTCCTAAGAAGAGACAATCCCTCTACAGTGCCATTCAGTCACCTACCCAGGCAAGCAAACCTCAAGGAAGACGGCCACTGCTGGGGCTGGAAAAGCAGCGAGGGTGCCCCGGCGCCTGCTGGACAGCTCCGGAGGAGCACGCCCCGACCAGGAAGCCCTTCCTCCCGGTTTAATCCCATCCGCAAGGATAGGATTCTTGGCACGAACGAAAAACTCAAGTGGCAAAGCAAAACAAAGAGGACTTATATGGCTCAAGATCAAACTGTGAATGAAAAGCGGTTAGCTTATTAAAGTTATCTTAAAGTAATTCCAATGCCTGCGCGTTTGACAGGATGGAAAAGCAGTAAAAATGCTGGCAGATACTGTTTTGCGTGCTTTGGGGAAGACACTAGAGCATTCAATTGTATATGCAACAGAAGCTTTGTATGAAAGTTCTGCCAACCTTTTCCTTTGCAAACGTATAGAAAAAGTATTTCAATCTGGATATTAACATAAACAGTATTTTAAGAAAAAAACACTGGCAAATTGACCAAAAGAGAGAAATATGACTAATTATAACAGACCACTTATTAAAAAAAAATAATAATAATTAATAAAGTCAAGTCATTTTCATGGACTGAAAAAATTTGCAGAACCATTTTCTGATCTTGTGTCCATTTTCCTGTCAGCAGATTTTAAATTTAACCAAAACCACAATTTATTAAGTAAGCCACTTAGGCTGCCATTAATATTCACTATCAAAATGCCTTAAACACACACACAAAATAATCTCTCTTGAAGTTTACAAAGAGGTAAGATGATTAGCAGCATCATTGCCGATGACTACTACCTCCCTAATACCCTAACTTGCAAATTAGACTTCATAACTGAAGTTCGGTTGACGACCGTGCTCCCTCGGCCACAAACCGCATTAACTTACTGCAATTGTGCTATAAAACAAAGCATGCTAACTCATCAGAAGACAGATTTCTTGGCATTTATGAAAAACTGAAAGATTATTTGTACCTTTTGGACATAATCAACACAGAGGTAAGACCTATGTTAAAAGACAAAACATATTACAAAGCCGTTACTTTTTTCAGATGTTCACTGATAAAAGACAGTTAGATAGAGCACACAGCTACCCTGTGAAATTAGGAAATCTCTGTGTTGGTTTTCCAGCACTTTGCATCTACAGCCTATAATTTATCAATACAAAGCATCAAGAAATTAGCAGAAAGAAAATCTTAGACTAAGTTGCAGCATCTTCCCTATCATTTAAATGCCGTGAACAATAACTAAAACGAAATAAAGGAGGGAGGAAAGAAAAATATTCATTTATGCTTATAAAAACTTATTTGACTGAAAATCTCATCTCCAAACTCCAGGTAATCCCCAATGCAGGTTCCACAGAGGCAGAGCTAGCATCATGACAAGCTTCTTCAAAGCACTCAGAGCACCACAGAGCACAACCTTAAACCATAAGCCCTAGAGCACAGCAAGGCACTCGAGAAAAATAAACATTTTTTCATTCTACACTCCACATATTAAAGACAATTTCTCTTCAACTCCAGCTACTGTCTCCCCTCTTTCCTCACTCCCAATGCATAGTTTATTTAGAATTATTAGAGCTAACTCATTAATGCCAATGAATTTGACAACTATTTCTTAGGATCTTTTAGCCAGATTAGGACTCCACCATTTTACATGAAATACAAACAGAAATATAAACCGTGATCTCAAGGAACCTGAAATTAACGGATGCCTTAAAACCTAAAAATGCTTCATCTGAAATTGTGTTTAAAATAATAATTTTCACTTAAATATGGCTGGTAATATCCAAGAATTTGAAAAGGTAAAACCCTGACACATTTTAGAAGGAAAATTAAGAACCTCTTGGCTTCTTTCAGCTTTGCATACTTTTGATAGATAGCTTAATATACCAACAGAATGGCTGAAACATCACCAGGCAGCCACTGGGTGAATGTGGCCTGCAAGTTTTTGCTTCAACAGTAGCAAATTAATAAGGTATCTAAATACGTATTTAACATTCCCATTTCCTTAAGACAAACTAATACCAGACTATCAGACAGACGTTAGCTATAAGAATCATGGGTTTTTTGTACTGATGTAAGATGATGTACCAAATTTATGTAATTTTTTAAGCTTTATAGCATAAGAGTGAATATTATGCATACAGAGCTCTACAGCAATGACTCTCAGCACACGTTACATGAAAACTAATGGATCAATAAAAACAAACCTAGAAAAGATAAAAGGGTTTAGCTTCCCTTTCTGTGTCATACAGCGACAGTCAGGCACGGATGGCTTTCACCTTGTTCTCCAAGGGAGAAATGGCTCCATCAGTGTCATATACTCCAATAATAAAGTCAACTGCATTGTGTCACTATGCATATAACAGCAAGATACTGATAAAGCATAAAAGCAAGAGCACAGCGTTATCTGTAAATTCACTGCCTACGTTTCATCCAGTTACATTCAAAGGGAATATCAGAAGAATTACCTGACTAGAATTGTTAATTCAAGAACCAGAAAATACTGCACAAATAAATAAAATTAGGCTCCCTTTGCAAGTTTCTTGTTTTAAAGCCTGGATTTACTTTCCATTGTCAATACATCATTAAGCACATAATAATCCGAGCAGTTACAAATTATTTAAGAAAAAATAAGTAGAACAATATAAGGAAGGGGAAGCAAAAAAAATCTGGGATCCCTCAAGCTAAGAACAGTCATCATGAATCACAGCTCGCACATAATATAAATAACTTTCATTTAGAATTCACCTTTCCAGGCCTTTTGATTCGTTTTTTGGAATTTTTCATAGCTCAGAGAGGATGCAAACCCCTAAAACGCCATGGTTCTCTCAACTAAGGAATGCGCATGTGGGTGGGTGGGAGGAGGAGAAAGCAGGGATTTCCACCACCATCGCCCCCCCCTCAAAGCAGGAGGTTCCCAGGGAAGATACAACGCCTGTAATTTTTTCAGTGCTGTATTACAAACGGATGCTTTGCGGAATTTGTAGCAAACTGAGAAGACCTGCTTTGTCCCGCAGAGGCAGAGCACCCCAAGAGCGAATTCCACCCCCCCCACAAATCCGGATACGACAAACACCTTAGTAATCGGCCACCTTTACAGTCCAGACCCAGCAAGAGGCAGGAATATCCCACCTTCCCCCGGGGCGCCCTATTCTCTCCCCAGTGCCCTCTCCTCTTGCCCCGTCTCCCCTCGCCGCAAAATCCCTCTCTTAATTTTTAATTCCCCCACCCCACCGCCCACCCCTCCTAGCACCCCTGCCCTGCCCAGCCACTGCATCCCCCACCTCCCCTCGCCCCCCTCATCCCCTGCCCCCATTTCTCCTCTATGAATCCCACCCTCCTCCCTGCTCTGCACTGCCCCTTCCCCTACACCCCACAGCTCCCCCCAGCCCTTCTCCCTGCCCCTTCTCCTCCCACCCCCGTGCCCCACCACTCCCCCCAAACCCATCTCCCTTCGCCCTCAGCTCCCTTAATCTCCCCACAAACCCCATCCACTTTGCCTGGTCCCTTGCCCCCCAGTGCAACGCCCCCGATGTCCCCCACCCCCTTGCCTGGCCCCAACCCCCTCAGACCCCGACGTCCCCCCGACCCCACGCCTAGGCCTGGCCCTAACCCCCTCAGCCCCCCAACATCCCCCCCGTACGAGTCCCTTGCCTGGCCCCATCGCCTCAGCCCCCCAGTACCCCCCACATCCCACCCCCAGGCCTGGCCCCTTCCCTCAGCCCCCACATCCCACCCCCTTGCCTGGCCCCCACCCTCCTCAGCCCCCCAGCATCCCCCCCCATCCCACCCTCATGCCTGGCCCCTTCCCTCAGCCCCCCAGTACCCCCATATCCCACCCCCAGGCCTGGCCCCTTCCCTCAGCCCCCCAGTACCCCCCCCATCCCACCCCCCGGCCTGGCCCCATCGCCTCAGCCCCCCCCCAGCCCTCGCCCCTTCCCTCAGCGCCCCCCGTCCCGCTTCCCCCGCGGCCGCCCGGCTGCCCTGCCCCCGCCCCGTCACCCCGCCCCCGGCCGCGCCGCAGCGCCCGCCCGCCCCCCCGCCGCCTCCATCTTGGCCTCGGGCCGGGCCCGGCGGGGCGAGCGAGGCCCCGCGCCGCGCCGCACCGGGCCGCGCCGCGCTCACCTGCGCCCCGCGGGCGGGCGGGCGGGCGGACGAGCGGGCGGGCAGCCCCGCGCGGGAGGAGGCGGCCGCGGCGGTGTCGTGTCGCGTCGCGGCGCGGCGGCTGCTCCCGCCGACGAGGCGGCCGGGCCGGGCCGGGTCGCGGCGGCGCCCCCTCAGCAGCTGCCGCTGTCGCCGCCGCCGCCGCGCGCCCTCCGCCAGCCACCGAGCGGCACCCGGCGTCGCCGACCGCGGGCGGGGGAGGGGCGAGCGCCGCCGCACGGCGCCTGCGCGCGCGCCCCCGCCACGCCCCCGCCCCGCGCGGGCGCGAGCACGCAGCCCCCCGCCCGCGGGCGCGCGCGGGGAGGAGGGGGGGGCTGCGGGGGAGCGGGGGGGGAGCCGCGGCGCGCATGTGCGCGGGGAGCGGGCGCTGCTGGGGGCTGCGTGGGCGCGAGGGGAGCCGCGGGTGTCCGCGGGGGGCACCAAAACACGGCAAAAAGCGTCTAGACCGAGGGAAGAAGGTGGGAAAAAAAGGTACTTCCCTGACCGGGAATCGAACCCGGGCCGCGGCGGTGAGAGCGCCGAATCCTAACCACTAGACCACCAGGGAGCTCGAGAGCTGCTGCTGCCGCTCCCTGCTCGTGCGGCGCTACGGCTGCGCCCGGCACTGCCGCGTGGTGGCGGCCCCTGGCGGCGGGGGGCGGAACTGCAGGCGGGGCGGCCGGGGGGATGTGGGGGGCTGCAGTGGGGCAGGGGGATGTGGGGGGCTGCAGGGGGGCACAGAGGGATGTGGGGGGCTGCAGTGGGGCAGGGGAGTGCAGGGGGACGTGGGGGGCTGCAGTGGGGCAGGGGGACATGGGGGGCTGCAGGGGGGCACAGAGGGATGTGGGGGGCTGCAGTGGGGCAGGGGGGTGCAGGGGGATATGGGGGGCTGCAGTGGGGCAGGGGGGAGCAGAGGGATGTGGGGGGCTGCAGTGGGGCAGGGGGGTGCAGGGGGACGTGGGGGGCTGCAGTGGGGCAGGGGGACATGGGGGGCTGCCGCGTACATGCCTGGCAGCGGGCAGCAGCAACACGGGGGCCTCAGGCTTTGCCCGCAAAGGTGGGGGGTTGCTGCCCCGCGGGGGGGGCGCACGGGGGGGCAGTCCAGCGGTGCTGGTGCAGATCTATTTTGGACCAGATGCGTGCAGCCCCCTTGGAACCGGCCCTTCTCCTGGGGTGCCCCTGGCACCTGCCCCGCGCGCCCCCCCGGCATGCGCCCAGCAGCTCGCGCTTGCCCAGGAGCGCTGGCAGCGGCAGCACGGGGCTGAGCTGCTTTAACGAAGAAACGAGGCTTTACAATTAGAGGAAAACAGCTTTTATTTTTTTAAGCTCAGAGTCCGAGCATTTTTCCCAGTAGCTCAACTTTCCCGGCATTTCGGGACATTCCCTGGGGGATGCCAGCATTTTCCGCAGGCTGGTGAAATCCTGACCTTCCCCAGGCCGGCACATCCCGCGGCTGCCAGTGCGGGAAAGGCGGCTCCGTGCCGGAGCAGGGCCCAGGCCGGCGGCCGCACGTCGCCTCGTCCGCGCTGCTCCGCGGCCTTTCCCGGCTGCCGCCTCTGACTCACGTTTCGGAGAAACGCGGGATGATGGATGCCGCTCGCTGCTGGAGTCATCGCTGCTAATTGCGGCGCCTGCGGCCGTGCCCAGCCCTCGCTCCCGCTGCGGCTCCCGGTGGCTGCGGCATCCTGGCCCTGCTCCCGGCGTCCCGGCGCCGATGCTCCCGAGCGGACCTAGCGCCTTCGACTCCGGCCGTGCACCAGGCTCATCGGTGCGGATATTGCACCCCAGGACCCCCGGCACGAGCCTGCGATGCACAGGAGATGCTGGATTCACCCCGGCCCCACGCAGGACCCAGGAAAGGGCCAGGGGCTGTTGCTGTACCCCGAGGACAGGGCTGATTTCCCGGGAGGGAGAAGGGTTGTTCTCCCTCTGGTTGCGGTTTCCATCGTGCTGCCCAGCGGCTCCCAGCCCCTGGCGCAGTTGTGCAACCCCTGTCACAAGTGTAAATGTCAAATCCTTTAAAAAAATGTAGGAACCTCATAGTAGCAAGGAAAAAACACTTCCTTTTATCTCTTTACAATCAGTTGCTTTTTAATTTCTTTGCTTAGCTGCTTGCTCTTGCTTTTCAGGATGGAGCAACCTCCTCGCCGACGTCGCAGGAGAGTTTGGTGCCCTGCACAGGACTCTCTCGTACCTCTCCTTTCCAAGCCGGGCAATTAACGGTGCAGACAGCAGGGGCACAGGACGCTGCACTGCCCAAACTACGTGCGAATTTACACTTTGAGGTTTAGGAAACTCCCAGTGGCACAGGACTGAGTCATCCGCGCTTCGCTTGGACCCACTCACACAAGGTCTCCTGCCCCCGTCTCTTCCTCCTGGGCAGGAGGCAAATGTCACGAATCCCCCGGGAACTTTCCGTTTCGGCCCGGGCGAGCTGGCGGCCGAGCCCGTCCCTGGGTGCTTCGCTGTCAGGCAGGGCTGGGACCGCCGAGACCCCATCGCATGTCCTCACCCGCCAAAACGCGGCTCAACGCAGCGTCAGGCTGCCTTGGAGCATCTGCTGCTTTCCCTTCGCCGCGGATCTCCGCTTCCGCCTGTTTGCCGAGCCCTTGGCCACTGCCGGATCTGAGCCGTCCCGCCGCCAGCGCTGCCCTCTGCCACGGGAACGGAGGCAGCTCTCGGGGCCTCCCCAAGGGCCATCGGCATCAGAAATGGTCAACGTTGACAGCGGTGCCTAGCAAGAGCATCAGCCCCAGACCAAAAGCCACGCGTGCCGGCCCAGAGCCAGCGCTGTCGGGGCCTGTCGACGGGGTTCAGCTTCGATCTGTCTGCAACTCACCCAGGCCGGTAACGTCAGCCCGACACACACCCCTCCCAAAACAACAGCCTTCAGCTGAAACGGGGCGAGCTCCCCGCAGCGAGGAAGGGAAGGGAGAATCGTGGTAACACCAGAGAAACAGCAAAGAGGAGGCTGGTTTGGTCGCAGGCTCTGTTGCTGCTCGCTAAAGCAGCTCCGAACTCCACGATGGGTCCTGGGGCTGACCTCGTTACTGCGCGTTTAGCACCGGGATGTTGCATCTAAGGGAAGCAACGGGAAAATGAAAGGAGAGGGGAGCAGCTTCAAATACACACGCATCTCCAGGAGAAATCTCCAGACCAAAACAGGCTCTGAGAAAGCAGGAGAGTTGCCCTGGGGACACCAGGACCCAGAGGCCCCACTAAACCCACCAAGGCTGCTGTTAGAGGATAGACAGAGGTGGGATATAGTCATCAAACCCTTTTCCCCTGGTTAAAACAGCAGGCGTGTGTTCAAGAGGCCGCCAAGGTGGCTACGTGCACTTCTGGCCCTGGGTTTTCATAGGGAAGGAGGCGCATTCCCAATCCGGCTTGGACCCACACGTGAGACTGCAGCCAGGGCTCAGCCCACACGGGAAACCGGTGCTTCCACGTGCAAGCGCTGGCAGCCACGGAGAGCGCTTAGGTACCAGGAATGGGCAGAGATGCTGTCAAGCCTGTAACCGGGAAGGCAAAACAATGCTTAACTAACCTTCCTTCAGCACTCAGGATCCCTTCATAGACAACTAGGGAGAAGGCAAAGCATCTCCCCAGCGCTTTGGGCTCTCCCTGGGGAGCTCCCAGGCCCTGCTCCACAGCCTGGGGCTCTCCCTGCCTCACTGCCTGCTCTGGGCTCTCTCCTCCGCAAAAGGCTCCAGGATCAGCTTTTATATTGAACCCTTTGCTCTTAAGCCACTTGCAGGGAGATGCAGTTTTACTCACAGAAGTCAGATAACAAAAAACCCCCAAACAAACAAAAAAACACAAAAACAAAACAAAAAACCTCACCACCAAGCAGATGCATCTAACTCAGCCAGACAACCTTCCTCTGAAAATACAGTACGAGGAGCAGTTTTGGTGCTCCGTCGTCCTCTCTTACGCTGTTTGCCTACTCTCCACTATCCTTTTAAATTTAAGGGAGCAGATTCCAGCTCAGGTCACATATTCACCACTTCCCCTTTACAGGGCTGTTTAAATCAGCTACTGCCACACGGCTTCCAAGCAGCTGATCCCCTGGGGTATCATGCTGTAAATCTGAGCCAGCATCACAGCTGCTCCTTTTCCACATTAAAAGTTTCTCAGGCTTCAGCTCCAACTGCCAAGGTTACTGCTGCAACCACAGTCCCACACTGTAAATCCAGAAAAATGGGGTAAGGAAGCTCAAGGCGCGTCTGGATAACCTGCAGCCCCAATGCTGAATGGAAGCGTGACATCGCTTAGAGGAAACGGGGGGCTGCGATATCCCCACCCTAGTTGAGCATAGGTATAATGTGTCAGAAGTGGCTGGTGTTTAGTAACTCAAACAGGAAATACCAGACTGGAAATACCATTTAACACATCACTTCATGAAAAAGCTCCCAGAGACCCAGCAGACCAGGGGCATTTCTTACCTCGAGTTACCGCAGGTAGCTGGCATTTGCCCGATGCATTCATAACACACACCTAAGAACAGACTCCACTACTGTTAAACAGAATGAGACAAAAACATCCAGCCCATTTTCTCCCAAAGGAATGCTTTATTGATACTTTTCCTCTGTATTTACCAGTAAAGAGAAACAGTTCAATACCCAAGCTCCAGCAGTACCCATGTCACCGACACTGTTCCTCACGTGGAGGCTGGCTTCAGTCACAAACAAGGAAATCCCATAAATGACACTCTACACTCCACCTACCGCCTAGTACATCTGCCTCCTAGGACTTCATAGCGTGTCCCCAGCCCCGAGCAGGGAGGGGAGCAGGGGGTGAGGGAAACAAATTGGTCAGAAGATACAAGCGTCAAAACTTGCTTCTCTACAGGAGGGGCAGAGAAGGTTCGGTCCCTCTCGGGTGATAACCACTAAAACTACTCAGATATGTACGTAAACAAGTCTAAGGACCTGAGTAAGTCTCACTTCGCCTCTAAGGCACAGAACTGCTCACTCTAGGTATTTTTGATGTGGAGGCACCTTGCCTAGAATAAGATCAGGCCTCTATAGGAAAACTTAGTTGTACAGCTCCTGAGCAATGAAGTTGGACATCAGAATAACAAAACATCCAGCCACCTTGGGAATCGGTTGAGCTCCATGACTCTCCACCATTTTTGTAAACCAAGATTATAGCTGGGGCTCTCAGCTGAGAGAGCACAGTCGCAGTCAGATGTACCAGATGGAGTGTCCCACAGAGCAGAGTCCCTCCAATACAGCGTCCATATTGCTAGAGACAGCTTTGTCCTTCCCTAATCTGGGCCTCTTGCTAGCAGCCTTCAGAAATTCTTCCTCCAAGAAGGAAGGCATAAACTGAGAAGGGAGAAGCAAGTTTCATACACTCAAGCAACAGAGTGCACCACTGAAAATTAACACAAGAACTGGCTTATAAGCATGCTGCTGCTACTGTATGATGCAAAACTCCAGTGCTCAATATCCAGCTTTATAACCCTCACAGTCCTCCATAGAGAAAAATTATAAACAAGTAAAGCGTAAAGTGATGTAAGGCTTGCGTTTCAGAGTCCAGGGGAACATTTCCCTATATGATGCCAAAGCTTTTTTTTTTTAAACTTTATTTTTTTTTCTTAAAGTTCATTGCATTTAAAAATAAAGATCTTAGTTTGTTAAAGCTAGAGCATTAGTGTAACAACGAGGCAGCTGCTAAGTGAAGTTTCCCTTTTGGGAGCCCAGAAAAAAAAAAAAAATTGTTTACCCCGTTTACCAGACTACTCCACTGAGAGCAGGAGGAAACAGTAATGGGAGAAGCCTGGGAGATCACACAGCAACTGCACGATGTGCTCTGAACACACAACATAGCCAGAAGCTGAGGCTAAGATTCTCATGCATTTGACTTCTCCTTTAACTGTTCTCCTCCTTTCCCTGCTCATGGTGACTTTTTTCCCCATTAAAAGTTGTGACAGCCAAGGAAAAGATTTTTTTCTATACCAATGGCATTTCTGAGCTACCTTGAGGAAACTCCATTTTAAGTGCTCTCCCAAAAGGACAGCACAGTGATACATTTCATCTACAAACTTTAGTGTAAAATATTTGTGTACAAAACTTTGCATTCTCTTTGACTTGGATCCAGTAGCAGTGTCTATGAATGGATTATGGATCTCTCCAGACTGGCTCTCAGCCCCTTCTTGGATTCGCATGTTGTCGCTGTTGTGAAGATTTGGGAGGAAGGGGGCTTGCTCTTGCAGTCGTGCACAGCCGTGCAAAGCCACATAGCAGGTCTAGAAAGGTGCACTGTCCTGTGGAGGCTTGTCTCCAGCTCCTGGCGGGGAGTGGAGGCCATCAGTACTATTTTCCCTGCTGCCCACCACTCTGGACTGAAACGAGAGAAGAGAGTTAGGAAAACAAGAAACCAGCACTGAGAATGCCAAGGCAGTTCCCCTTTGTCGAGGTCACCTACAGTAGCAAAGCCTTCACGTATCTGAGAGGCCTTTTGCCCGAATACTAGTCTACGAGAAAAACATTAATTTCTGCAGTGTTTCTGCTTAAGATTTCATACTATGTTTACAAGAGAGCAGACAGTTACCTTTATGGTCCCAACTCTATCTTCAAATGACTTGAAGGTTGCAGAATTCCTTGAAGGGAAGAAAACAAAACAAAAAACAAGTCAAGTTAGTTCTTAACCAAAATATGCCACATGCTGTGACCAGGCTCTCTGGCCCTTCCCATGCAAGGACGGCAGCACCCAGAACACTTTCAGCTCCTCAGCTACCTTTTGGCACGAATCTCTCAAGCACACCAGGCAAGAACACTGCACACAAACTCTGAAGACAGACATTTATATTACAGGGTGCTGTGTACCCCAATTTAACCACTCAAGGTGAGAACTCAGAAAAAAATCCTAATTCATTAGGGAATCAGTGCATAAGTAGAGGAAAAAAACCTAGTCCTTAGTTTTACAAGGCTTTCAACTAAAAGCATACTTTCTTAAATAACAGAGAAAATGCTGAAAAGGACTTAAAGGCTTCAGTTTCCCATGTTACATCCTGCTGGCAGAAAAAGGAAGGGCTACATGTGTGAACCTGTGAGCTTTTTACTGCCACAGAAGTGATCATTTGCATCAGGAAATACTCCTAAGACCTCAGCACAATAAATTAAGCAGAGAATTTCATATTTCTAACAAAGAAAGACAGGCCAGTCATTTGACAATCTGACAAGCTTCTCCACTTGTAAGCGATTCCAGGGGAGTGCTCTGTACTGAGCTTTCAGATCAGGCAGTTATTCATACAGAATTGTTTTCCCTGGGTAAGCACCAGGAACTGGGATATGACTAGCCTCAGCCCAGTTACTTTTGTTCAGAAGAATCACTTATATTTGTACCCATAAGATAACTTCTATCAATCTGAAATGAGGATGAACAGAGAGGGCTTCTTGCAGGCCTGGTCCAGTTCTGGCAATCGTTTCTCCTACACGGACATCATCTAATGCACCATGAAGGCACTCTGAGAAGAGCTCCTAGCTTAGAAGCTAGAGACAAGAGATTCAAATTAGGATTCATCTCAGAATTAGCAATGGCTGCGCTGCACATTGTAAGGGGAGAACTGTAATCCCCTTCAGGGGCCTCTGAAAGCTATGAATTTCAGGGAGATGTTGGTACAGTTGCAACAGTGTACTTAGAACAACACAGGCACTAATAACCATAAAAATAGAGTAACAAATTAAAGCCTTGAATTACTCAAGCTGCAGGACACAGTTACCCCATAGTCCAAGTAGCATCAGCTGAAGTGAACCAATTGCACAAATTAGAACCCAAAATCCCCCAAAGGGGACAGCTGGCTACACACCCCACCTACCCCACTCAGGAGACACAGGCATTTGCTACGTTACCTCATAGCTGGCATACTTATCGAGTGGCGAATGGAGTAACTGCTACTTGGAAGCATTCGGAACAAGGAGGAAAGAGTTAGACAACAATTTTAAACAGACATCGTGTAAAAGCAGTATACCCCCTCTTCCAAGCACTTGCTGCCACACACGGGCTGCTGCAGACAACTGAAGCAGTAAGAGCTAGTCCTCTCTTCCCTTATTTTCATAGCCTGCAGCCCAGAACCAGTTCTGCAGTCATAGGACTGTTAGCATGAGTATTTAACTGAAAAGCAGAACAAGCAGAATATGACCACAGGGCATCATTTAAAAGTCAAATGAAGTTTGGTGGACAGTTTTGCTTATGTCAGTACACAGAAACAAATCTCCCACAATACAATATTTAGAAAAGGGGTTTTTAACTATGCTCAAGACACAAGAGACACCTGGCCTATGATCAAAAGATCTGAGGGATGCAGAGGTGATGCAGGGGCACCTCTAGGAAAGAAGTGTGCATGACTGGCTTTACTGTATCAAGTATCACATAATCAGGTTTTACTAGTGAAGGTTTCTTGCCCAAGGTTTTCTTCCCCAAAACCTGGGCTGACAGAAAGGTGTAAAAGCATGCCACAAGCGCTAACAAAAGGTACGCTGAACCATAAGCTTTCAAACTGGCAAGTTGCTGTAAATTGCTCACGGCCCCACTACGCTGGGATTAAGGAAGCTAGGGGTCTTACACCTGCAGTTGTGTTGTGTTCAATGTGCACTGCAAGCTGCAGCCATAAAAAACAATTACGGGGCATGGTTTTAGCTAGGTTTCTCATTCCATTTCAGAAGCATTGGCAAGCCTCACACAATCAGCCTCCCCTTTAATGTCTGCAAGGGCCTGGCAAAGTGACATATGCTCTTTTAGCAGCCTTGAAGAGTATCTTACCTAAAGGAATGCGAGAAGGGGTGAGCCCTGAGGAAACCCACGACAGCAGAGGGAGAAAAGGGAAGCAGCAGTCAGATCAGACTCGTGCAGATCTAAACTCCAAATGCAGGACAGCTAAGCAAGGACATGGTCATGGGACAGCAGAGTCAACTACCCAGAAGGAAGCCTCTCAAGATAAATTAGAGAAGCAAACAAAAAACAATTGCTTTTCATTAACTCAAATTACCCAAGCTAAGAGGCTTTTCAGAGGAGAATCTACAGTAACTTAGAACAAGGGTGCTGAATTTGGGGGTGAGGGGGAAATCTTACTCATCCAGACCCATTGCTTTCATCTGAAGTTTTAGAGCACTTTTTCCTTAACTGAGGTCTTGCCTCAGTTGGCTAAATTGGTAAGAGATATCTTGTCCACCTCCCCACCCTCCTTACAGAAACCCCATGAGCTCTCATTTAAAGACAGCACTGCTAAGACTGCTGGTTGAGAACCTCCGCAACAGGAACCAAACAGATGCCTGCATGTTACCTTGTCAAGCCTGCAGATCTTAAAGTTACATTTGGGAAAAGAGGGGGAAAAAAACAAAAACACACACACACACAGATCTCAGCATAACAAAGATAAAAGCATATGGATAGATGGTATGATGCTTACCCCACAACCCAAGTGCTGATTGCCCATTTTGCAGTTTTAAGGCAAACAATACCCTGGAAGCTATCAGATTTCCATACCCTATTTTGCAATACAGTAGCATCTCAGTAGTCTGATATAATAGACCAAGGTTTTCTACTTCTACTAATAAGATTGCCAAGATGGTCTAAAGTAGCAGTGTTCTATTCCACTTAAATATCATTTTTGTTCCCGCAGAAGGAAGCGGTCATGGCAAGCTGGATGTGAAGTACTTGGCAAAGAGTACAAGGGCCCTTCCTTACAGCTGTAGCAAAGATGTTAAGCTTTGTGATTTCATTTCCCCGCTGATTCCAATCGGCTCTTTGGCTGGATAGACTCCTTGTAATGCTGTCTTTGCATGCAACATAGATGTTAGCTTTCTACTTGCTCTCACTTAAAGCAAAGGAACACAGATAACATATGTCCATGCACCATGCTACTCTGTATGTAATTCTACAAGCACCAGTAAATTTGCTCAGATTCTTGACCTGGACCTAACAGTTACCCTTTTCTTCCTTTCATGAGGATTTAAAGTTTACATAAATTCAGGAAATAGCAGCCACATTTAGGGCTCAGATTAACATTTTATAATGAATTTGCTTGTAGTATTACATACAGTGGCAAACTCCATCAGACAACACAAAAGGTATTGGGGGCACAAAGCCACAAAGCAAGCTGTTACCAGACAAAAGGAAAACACTTCCAATTTGCAGTTTACTGGAGTTAGTAAAATGTAGTAACAATGTCTAAAAGACAATTTATTTTTTTAAACTGCAAGTGGAGATAACAGAAAAGGCTGAACTGGCCAAAATTTGAGAAAACCCGCCCATTAAGATGCATTCTCCCCCTTCATGGCTATCTAATAGAGCAACAGCTTTAATACATTTAGTTCAGTAATCACATAAACATCAGAATTTCTCCTCACAATCTGCAGCTATAACATTTGAAAGTGTTCTGACCAGAATAAAGCACTCTACCAAAGATTTAACCCAAGGATAAGCTACTTTCATTTCATAGCATTTCTGTCCAGGCGGTTTTAATGGAATTATGACTACGCCCTCTGAATATCTGAGGTGTTTGTCCCATTCATCATCCCTTCCTTGCATTTATCAACCGGTGAAAGCTGACTAAACAAGGAAATCCTTTCTGTTATCTCAACACTTCCAGTGTTGGAAAATAAACCTTCTTTACAAGTGAATTTGTAGTGTAAGAGGAAAAAGTACAGTAACAACACAGATTACAGTGTAGGCCACGAGGCCCAGAACCGAGATTCTCTGAGAACAGATATCATCCCCATCCATTCAGAGAAGTGATCACAACAATAAAACAGACTTCACTCCTTGTAATCTCTGATCACATATCAGAACACCATTTACAGTTTCACTTGGCAGGAGCAGAAAACAGAACAGTTCCTGTGCAAGTTTATGCTCAGATGTTAAACTTCATTCAGAATCAGCAATATCGAGACTTGAACGCAACAGATGAGACAGACAAGTTTATATATCCAAAGAAAAACCAAAAGCCTTCTTCAAAGCCATTACTGTGTTCCCCCATAGGGCTACATACACAAAGCAAATCCTGCCAAATTCACTTTGGTAGAGACAACCCCAGTTTATCAATAAGACAGAAGCTGCCTCTGTTTACTATCAGATCACTCAAGGTATTAGCTACAAAAAGGAACATGGGTGTTTAAGTTAGTGACTATGCTGAACAATACTATTGTTGCAGAGGTCCGATATGTATAAAGTCAGCCAGGCCAGCTCTGTCACCAGGAGTGACAGTTCCACTCCTCACTTGGCCATGCATCCCCCCTCCCTCCATCATCTGCTCCTGGGATAGCACAAACATTTGCACAGCTGCACAGTGAACTGGATTCTACCAGCCAAAAGATGACAGGCAGGACCCAGGCTGTCAGAACAGCTTCTTCTGGTGGCAAGACTGGTTCAGGAGTTCCCTGTTTGGTCCAAAAAGGTCAGTTCCCATGCCTTTGCTACAACAGCCTGACCAGGTGGCAGAAGGCAGTCATCAAATTTATTTTATTATTATCAGCTTAGCAAAATGTATTACCAGCACATCTTGCCATTGGCTATCTGCTGGTGGCTCAAGTGATTATATATAAATCTTTTTCAGAAGACAAAGTAATTTCCAGGAAAGAAAAGTAAAATTTGAATACTAGAAGTGCTAGGGAGCCAGCTAGTCCTCTGCTAGGAGAGCTATTCAGAGAAAGTGAGCTACAAAAAAACATTCATCAATAATTGCACTCCAGGAACACAGTAAATAACTCCCTGAGGATAGATTTAGAGTTTCAGTACAATGTAATCAGAGACCAACAAATTCTTACCACTTGGGTACTCCCAGCCACAGTGGAATGGGAAAGTCCCTACAAAGAATGACAGCTGCCTGTTCAGTCCAAGATCTGTACATCATGTTAAATACAAGCTCCAAGAATGCTTCCTTAATAATCTAGACAGCTTGTACATTAAGAATTAGCTCTCAACTCTGAGAAAAAAATGTGGGCAAGGTATTTTGCATGAAAGCCTTTGACACCACCATTAATGTGGAAAGAGTCTTTAGCTTAAACTCCCGAAAGAGGTAAGTCACCAACTTTGTATGGCTGAGAAACTCATAGGGCAATACCTCAGCCAGCAGCCCAGAGAACCAGCCCTCCACTTTCCAGTCTGGAGAGGTTTACACTTGGCAAATACTTCAGCTGTCATCTGCTTAATGATGCTAGATAAAAACTTTCTTCTTGTGCTTGATTGTTATGTCATTATAATCTTCCAAAACACACTATGTAGCTGCGCTTGGAAGACACACTGCTCTCCTCCATGGAAAGCTGGTGCACGGAACTTGAAGCTGCATGATGCGCAGCATCCAAAGTTTGTCCCAGTTCAAAGCATGTAACAGTATAGGAATGATGACCCCTTTCTAATCCTAAGCACTAACACTGAGAAAGCACAAGACTATAATTCAATAGTGAAAAGGGTCAACTTTAACACTAGTTTCTTAAATATAATGTAAAAGCTGCAGTGCAACCATATGATAATAAAATGGAAAGGAAACTAAAAATGTTCTGTCAGCTCTTTTGAGCTGAATTAGACTAAATGTGTTGGAATGAACTGGTTTTATTCCATCACCACAAGTCTTAGAACAAAGACTTTCAGAGAGACTGACAGGAATAGGTTTCTTTCTGAGGAGTGTTTAAAAGTGTTTAATGTATCCTAAAGCCTGATGTACAGGGCCACATGGAAGCAGGTAGTCTATCAATAGCAAAGTGCTACCAACCAAGTAGAAAAAATTGGAAAAAACCTAGCTATTGTCTAAAGTCTCAAAACTGTTTAAATCGTAGATCAAAGCACTAGAGCACAAACCAGAAATCTTACCTCATGTCGCCAAGTTTCCTGCTGATAACAGAACCTACATTGGAAAGGGCTGCTGAAGTCTTCTGTCCTGCCTGGGACAGGGTTTCCTGGGTCTTCTTATAACTAAATAGAAGAAAAACACCAAGTTCAACTAACACGTAGGATCTGAAAGTAAGAAGCATCCCACCATTTTGAGAAAGGAACCCACATTAAAGGAAAGAAGCTAGGTTAGTGAGCTGCACTGACTTCACTGAAAGAGCCCATTCCAGTCTTGCACATATTCAAAGACCAAGTTTTAAGGAGGCATTAAGTGTAGGCTTAACCTTTCCATACATTCACTTCAGGTATTTTACCATTTTAACTTTACATTTTCAAATCTCAAACATTTGCAAAAAAAATCCCAGTTTTGCACATGGAAATTACACATCATAGCATCATACCCCATTTGCTCTGTAATCGCATTTTGATCTCCTTGAGAAAATAAGTCAAAAAACCTATTCCGTAATACACTTGCAGCCCTGAAGAAGTTATAACATTTGTTATAGTGTTAGGGAATGGAGGAAAAAGGCAAGACTGACATTACTGTCTAGAAAAGAAATGCAGAAATGAGCATGACTTCTACAACTGCAGTTTAGAATTAAATTGGTAGGGAAGTTTCCCATCAGTTACCATTAACCACAGTAAGTCTGACAGCTTGTGCTTGCCAGCTGATTGCATTTGAGAAGTTTATACAAGAACTAGAGAAGGCAGACACTTGAAAACCTTAGTTTCCTTAATTAAGACAGTCTTAGGAACAAAGATTCTTTGAGCCTTTTTCATCAACTCATCCTCTCTAAGCTAATCTACAGTTTGCATTTAACATCTAGATTTATGGCATTCTTCAAATAATAAGAAAAGATTCAGGCAGGAAAGAAGTCCAACAACTTGAGCCAAATTTTCTTATTCCAAATATTTAAGCTTGAGGGGGGGGGTGTTTTTGTTGGTGGTGGGGGGTTTTTCCCTCCTTTTTTCCCCCCCATCCACTTGTATTAGAATATTCAAGAGAAGGACATATAAAAATGAGCTAATGTCCACACCTCTGAACTTCTGAGGCCAGAAGCAACATGTCTACAGCTGACAATTCTTTATGTCTCATCCTCTCTAGACAGAGGTGCAGGAGACAGCACCTGAACTGGATTCAGGCAAGACTACTTACGACATGTTGCTTTGGGGTTTTTTGTTTTTTGGACCCAATGAAGTATTTCTGAATCATGAATGTATGCAAGACTTGTGCTGGACAGGACAAAAATGCATCAGCTTTACTTCCCCATCTCCTGCTGTGGAAGAAAATCTATTCATTCCTATGACCTAGGCATTTTCCAGACTAATTCCTCTAATTCCACTAATTCAGTGACACCAGAAGAATCTAACAGACTATGCCCAGATAGCAGGAACTCAACACTTTCTTCACAGCATGATGTTTTGTGAGCAGTAGTCATCTCAAGACAATTCAGGAGTGAGGTAATCAGCATGAGTGTGGCTTGCTCGTACACATCCTTTCCTGTCACAGTAAGGAGATTTGAACCCAAGGGCCTGGATTTCTTTGGAGCTTCAATCCCTCCCATTTAGCAGTCAGGCTCCTCCCCTGCACAGGCTGACAGACTCCTATCATGGGATTTGATCTACAACTGTCCAGCAGGAACATCCAAGACCTCATGCTCACTGAAACACGTTGTGCTAACTATTTCTACACAAGCCAAGGAAAAACCGCTTGGCACTGAACTCTCCCTGATCAGCATCAAGTACCAGAGCAGTGATAAGAGGAAGAGTTTATAGAATCAAATGACACCATCACACCACACACACTGCAAACTCATGAATTAGGCCTAGCTTCAGCAGATAAAGGCAAGAGAAGTTTCCCAACTGTTGTTTCACACCTGACAGCACTATTCCTAAGCCAGCTGAAGATGACCTAGCACCCAAGTGCTGTTCCTTCTGCCTGAGTGTGCTCCTTCATGATGCCAACACAGCTGTTTGTGCTGACAGTGATTTAGATAAGGGAAAATATCCAGATGAAATAAGCTTGGAAGGACAAAAAGGAGAAAAATAGCAGCTGACAGATCAGATTCCCAATCTGGTTCTGCAGCCACAGCTCCTGCACACACACCTCACCAGTGCAATGCAGGAGGCAGAGTCAAGGAAACAGCAGCCGAGGTGAGCAGCTGTTTCACCCAGGACTGCCATCACAGGCAGGCACATGGAAGTACACCTGGGACGGCCAGGGTCAAGGTATACCAGACTTCAATGCAACTTAACTGCAGCCAGCTCTGACTGCCTCTCCAGCCCCCCTCCCAAATCACAACTACTCTTCTGCGACTGACACTGCCAGGTTTATCACTAGTACAAATTCACACTCACTTTCTTCCCTCAATGCTGCTACAAAGCACATTGAAATAATCCAAATCTGGGAGTAACAAATATGAGCTATGATTAGCACCTTGCTGTTCTAACAGGCAATTTGCTCAAAGGAGAAGCTGTAGAAGAGATCTCCACCCACTTCTGAATCCTGTGGTATTCAAACATTTCACTATATTCCTCTCCTGCAAACCCTTCCAGGGAGGAACCACAGCTGCACCCACAAATCCTTCTTTATCCATTAGTACCAGCTTCCTCTCACTTGCTTTTATACAGCAATCACCATTTGTGCTGTCTGGCTATGTTCACAATCCATCCAAGCCATCACGCATCCTGGTTACAATGGAACGGGAGCTAGAGGCAGACTGGGCTGATTTCTGTCCTCTACATACTGCTTGCAGAGGACAATTCAAGCTCCGCAGCCAGGAACGGCAACTACCAGGAAATTCAGCAGTGTACAAAAGCACCATGAGGTCACAGGTTAGGCCCATTTCCAGTTCAATCAGGACACTTGCCAGTTATAATTCAGAGAAGCTCTGAAACAGGAAAGATGCCTTTGCAAAACAATCCCAAAACACAAGTAAAACCTCATTCTTTGATTCCTGGAACTTGACTCCTAGTATTTACTGAGCTTTAGGTGAAGGAAGGGGAAGTTGTTTGTCTTCTGAAATGAAATCTTACCTTTGAAGCACCCTTGCCTCTCCGTTTTAATTGGTATCTACCTTGTTAGCATGAATTGTCACTCTGTCTAGTGCCAACGCAAGCAGGAAAGCTAGCGTGCCACAGCTATTCAGGCCTTTAGCACTCTACAGGACCGCACTTCTACCATATTTTTCTTGCACTTATCATTAAAGTGCAAGGAAACAGACATGACAAGAAGTTTTCTATTCTAGCAGGCACACCCAAGGAGGAACTATGATTAAACACTGCCAGAATCATGTACACAGTTGGCAAGGATAAAGGTCATTCACTATTTAGCAAGCAGCAACAATTATCTTTTTAATCCAGAAAACATACAACGAACTTGGAAGTAGAACTTGCCTATTTGAAAGTTTTTCTGATACTCCTGCTTCGTCTCTGTGCTCATCTTTCATCCCCCCTTATGAAGAGTACCTTCCACTGACACACTGCCAATGGCAAGCCAGATCTAGGCTGCCTCTCGCGTGCTCAGGTTAGAAGACTGAATTTCATACCCACTACAAAGAACTGGGAAATCTGGCTTACTCAAGCCCTACACATACCACGGTTTTAGTCGGTTCAGGAAATAAAGACACTACCTACTTGCTCCCACTGCATTACTGTCGAGGATTTCCCTATACACTGTGGAAGAGATGCAGTGAGAAGGACAAAGGCCAACTTTCATAACACATTTTCATAATTTAGCCCAGATGAAAGTTTAATTCCAGTCAAGTTTTTACTAAATGCCTAAGAGACTGTTCACATCCAAAAAATGGAGTATAACAGCTGTGAGGTTTAAGCTGTTCAAGTCTATTTGGGGCTCCAAAATAACAGAGCAGCTGCCTTGGACATTAAAGTTCTATTTGTGCTCCTCAGGTACTAAGGACAAAAAAAAAAAAAAAAAAAAAAAAAGAGTTCCCACTCCCCACAGAGCAACAGGGTTACATGTCGAGGGGTTACAAAAAGAGGTCAGACTATTCTATAGCCTGTCAGCTGAAGTTATAAAACATGTCATGCAAGTCTCAGGTACTCAGGGGCTCCTGCCAGTTCCCCTGTAAGAGCAGGCAGTCATTTGAAGAGAATGTCACTCGGACCACAGTGAAGTCATCCAATTACTGACCTGAGGAAAGGCTGCTTCTCACAGAGGATACATTTATCAGTTTAAAAAAAGTAAAGGCTTGACAAAAGTTTAGATAGGACTAGACAAAGCAGAGAACTGTGAGTGGGAGCAGAGAATGTTAGAGGCAGCAAGCTGTCATGAAAGCATTTGTTAATGCCGAAGGTTAAGACACTCACGCTTCTGATTGAGTTAATTTTTCATTCCAGTCCTCCAGTGTGTTGCTGGCTGAAAGATATCTACAAACACAATGGAGGTTAGATACAGTGCCAAGATTCATGACAGATGCTTCTTTTGACACTTTCCACATTATTACTGCCTCTTTACACTTAAGGTATCATAAGTTTTATGTCAACAACCAATTTTCCCCCATCCAAGTCAGAGGGAAAAGAGTTGTTGTTTGACGGAGGAAGACACCCAAGCCCTGGTTTCATCCCTATTTAAACACATTCGAACACTGAGCACAAAGCAAACTAGATCTGCAGTTCAGAAGGTGCCAGGATTTTTCAGACGAAAGACTTCATATCACCTACTCCCTCCCTACGCACTGCATGGTAGCTACACACCAAAAAAAAGCACAGAGCACTGAACTGAGCACAAAACTCAAATCAGACTGCCACACCCAAAGCTGCATCAACACAGCGTGACCTGGACAAACTGTAAAACCGAGTCTCCTCTTCTAATCTTTAGAGAGTGTGCGTGTGCATAGGTGCGTGCGTGCACACACCTATGTAAATATATACCCATATCCTATGGGTTGTAAGAATTAACACTTGGAAAAACAGATTGAATACACTTACTACAAGTATCTGGTGCCAGCTCAGATGACACACAGAAGCTGTCAGAGGAGGTGATACATGTCTGGCAGTTCATGTCACCCAGGAAGTGTTAGCTGTCGCTCAGTAGACCAGAGCTAGCTGTTTTGCCTACTGAAGGAAGCCTTCCAACCCACATCCGCTCCTAGCTAAATTAAGATCTCCTCGAACACAAAAAGGTGAAGGGAAAGAATTCTCAGTTCAGAAGACATTCAAGATCTCCCTGACATTTAACTATACAACAAGAATCAAAGTGATGCATGTCTAATACAAATTGAGGGCTAACACAACTACAGAATGTGTTCTAGAGACAAAAGCAGCCAGATGCTCTTTGTCCACATTTATCACCTGTTTGTACATACTGCAAAGACTGAAGTTTACAGCTGTCAGAAAGGATCACTTACATCAATTCAGAGCCCCAGTGTGGAAACTTTCAAAAGCTAATATATATATTTGCATAGCCCATGTTTTCAGCTACAGTTAAATGCCTTCAGATACCTTCTCTCCCCGTCATGGCCATACAGGAGGCTAGCAATCAAACTGATTGCTACCATATCTGGTGAGGAGACAAGAAATAGTTTCACAGTAAAAAGATAGCAGTCCAGTAATAAGACATCTGATTATAACAGACTAGCCTAACAAAGACCAGCTAAAAGAAAGCTGCAGCCAATTTTTTTTTTTTAATGTATTATGTGTGGTCTGGTAACTGATTGGAATTTTTCTTCTGCAGTGGAAAGACTACCAGAGAGATGAGAGCAGTAGCTTTTATTCATCTCCTCCACAACTGAGGGATGCTTATAGCTGGAAGTCAGGCATGCTGCTAATAGCTGTCCTCGCTATAGCTTCACCATGCCTCCAGCTCCCAGTCAATCCCTGGCGCCTGAAAGAACAAGGAGCAGCACAAACTGGGGAATGGAGCAAGGAGCAAGAAGGTGTTGCTGAGGACCCCAAGGCACTCACAAGTCAGACTGTGTCACTTTCTCATTCCACTCTCCAAGTTTCTCAGATGTTTTCACATAACTAGAAACAGAAAGTATTAATGAATATAACTTCTTTAATATTCATTTTTAGAAGACAATGACAGATTTAAGTTACAAAGGAGTAACAAGTTGGGCAAAGAGGGGAGGGGAGATGAGGAAAAGAAAGAACAAACAGTGAGATGAACAGCTCAAAGATCTGCCCTGCAGCAGCACTGTCAGTAACTCCAGATTACAGTTAAGCAGCACAAGACTGTTTAGACCGAACAAGTCTCCTGTGGATGCTGAGAGCCCCTCACACTTGGGCACAAATACAGTACTAAACTTACCTCTTTGACTCTCCTTCTGGCACTGCCAAACAGTGCAGCTACCATACTCTTAGTACCCGTTCAGTAATGGAGTCAGTCCAATTTCCAATCTTCTTAAAGTCAAGACACTTCCATGTACTGAGTTACTAGCACGTTAGTATTGTATAATTTTGCCCCAAGAAAGGCAGGCTTTTTGATTCAAGCTATGCATCCTAGAAAATAGGTAGCCTCCAAACTAACATTACATAGTAGAACTTCAGTGCTTTTTGCTTCTCTCTAAGCCTGAGCTCAGAACAGAGTAGCAGCAGCAGCCTGCACCCCAAAGAAATGGTCAGAAACGGGAAAACAGAGCTGCTCTGTTCAGTGGTGATCAGATCTCTAATCGCCTAGGAAAGGGCATTCGGCAACGGTTTGTCAAGATTACAGACATGAAATTCTATTTACACTGCCATAAGGACACTGACATGTGAAACCAATGAAACAAGCAGATTTTTCCCCCCTCTTTTTACTTTATTTACCCATCAGAGCAAAAGCCTGGGAAATAATTTCTATAGAGTTATGTTTAAATGCAAAACTTGTGTCACAAACAACACTTACGCATTGGAGACTTGGACATCATGCCAGCTTTTAGACAGGTTTTGTTTTAACCCATCCAAGGGAGTCAAACCTAGTTTCCTCTTCAGCTCTCCGCAGTGCCTCTCTTTAGCGGCCAAAACTTGTCTGAGAGTACCAATTTCTTCTTCAACCTGAGAGAGAGGCACAGGCTTATCTTAATATCGCAGCTTGATAAAGTTCTGAAAATTAAATGAAATCCTCCCCCTGCAAGCTAGAAAGATTTTGTTAACCTGGATATAAGAGAACTGGGGGCAACCCTAGATGAACATAAAACAACTCAACTGAACATAAATGGTGCTGGGATGGGACACTCACACCTCAGACTTCCATCAGGAAAACATCCACAAGAGCTATCGCCTTGGCCACTTAATACCACTGAGACTTATCAGAGCTCATCCCTAGCACTGCAATCTCAACAGGAACAGCAGACACCCTTTTAAGTCAGTTACCAAATACTTCTTATTAACTAAAGCTTCTGTTTTATAATTCTCTTCCTCTGACACCATTAAAACAAATGTTCTTTCTATTCTGGACAATCATACAGGTCTCGGTAAGCTGCAGTTAAATAAAGTAGAAATGAACTCTCTCTCCCAACAAGCAACACTTTCCGTACCCTGAAAACTTTGTAAGGAGGATCTCCAAGAAACAACTGGTTTCAGTTGCTTCTATTTTATAGTTTCCTTCTTCTGACATCATTAAGAACAGAAGAACAACTGGAACCATCTTCGGCTATGTTTTAGATAGAAATCATAAACCAACCTTTAAAACCTATGTGCCCGGACTTTAGGGTATTACATTACAAACTCTCAACATTTCAGAAGCACATAGGCACCAGAAACAGTTCCCTATAAATATTTAAGAGAAAAAGGTAGGAAAAAAGAAGCATACTCAATAGTCCATTATTTCAGCTTCCTAACAAAAAAAGCAGCTTATTTTGCATACCACTTACCTAACGAGTTTTCTCACTTCAGATGAAGCCTAGATTAAGTTTACTGCATAAAAAGCCACTTATTTCCTTACAGCCCTAAATTAAGAATAATTCTGGGAAGAGCAAGCAGCACATCACATTGTCTGAAGTGCAGGTCAGCTTTGTGGATTTTAACAATGAACCAAGAGATCCAAAGACACAGGCAACACCACTGTAAAACTGAAAAAACAAAAAAGCCCCATCGCCCTGCTCCTGCAGCACACTGGATTCCTGCTCTTCCCCTCCCAGGGGAACGGAGCTACAGGCACACGTGGTCCCAGCTGGTGAGCACCAGGGCCATTTTACCTTCACCAGGGCCATTTTACCTTTGCAAGCTCAGACCTCAGCTCCTCCTCTTCGGCAAGGGTCAGGCCCTCAGGCGCGGAGGTCCTCGCCGAGGCGGCGGCGTTATCCACGGGGACATCCGTCATGCTGTCCGAGAGCGGACCTTTGTTGGGAGAGTTAAGGTTGATATCTGTCACAGACAAGAGGCAGAACGCAGACAGAATAAGCGGCCAGCGAGCCAAGCGCACGACGCCAACCCTGGGAGGCCGCGGGGAAGGCGAGGAGAGGGGCAGCAGCTTCACAGAAAGAGGAACAGAAACTCCCGGGCCTCCTCCGCCAGCACCGTCCAGCCGCGCCGGCAGCGGAGCGGCCTCTGCGCCGAGAGCAGCCGCCCGGCCCGGCCCGAGGCGGCAGCCGCGAAGCAGCCGCGGGGCCCACGCGAGGCCGAGCGCCCTCCGCGGAGCCCCGGCCGCCCCCCGGGCCGCTCCCCCCGTCACGGCGCCCCCCACCTACCCTGGCTCGCGCTCTCCATGGCGGCACCCCGGGCCCGTCCAGCCGCCGCGGAAGAAGAAGCTGCCGCTGCCGCTGCCGCTGCCGCCACCGCCCCCCTGGTGACGCAATCAGCGCCGCGCCGCGCGCCGCCCACTTCCGGGGGGCGCGGGGAGAGCGCGTCACCCGCCGCGTCGCCACGGCGACGGCGCCACGTTCCTCCCCCCTCCCACCCCCGCGGCCGGAAACGTCAAACAGGGCGGGGGTGACGTCAGCGCAGGACGCTGGGAATGACGTCATATCTCGGGACTGGGGATTACGTCATAGGGCGGGAAGGAGGGGCAGGCGGAGCGGCGGGGGGAGGGTGCAGTTCCCCCGGGGCTCAGCACCACGTGGGGTGCCCAGGCCCTGCCGTGGGGCGCTGGGGGTCATGTGGGGCTCAGGGTGCCGGGTCCCGCTGTGGGGCACAGGCCTGCAGGGTGCCAAGCCCTGGTGTGGGGCGCTGGGTCCTGCTGTGGGGCACATGCCTGCAGGGTGCCAAGCCCTGGTGTGGGGCGCTGGGTCCTGCTGTGGGGCACATGCCTGCAGGGCGCCAGGCCCTGCCGTGGGGCGCTGGGTCCTCCTGTGGGGTGCACGGGCCCATGTGGGGCTTGGGGTGCTGGGGCCCACAGTGGGGCACAGGCCTGCAGGGTGCCAGGCCCTGCCGTGGGGCGCTGGGTCCTGCTGTAGGGCAGAGACCTGCAGGGCGTCAGGCCCTGCCATGGGGCACAGGGGCCTACGTGGGGCTCAGGGTGCCAGGCCCCACTGTGGGACCCAGGGGCCCACAGGGGGAAGGGTTCTGCTTTGGGGCTCGGGGGCCGCAGCGCCGTGGGGCTCGGCGGGCCCGGCGGGTGCGGGGTGCCTGCACCCACAGCGGCCTGCACCGAGGGCCCAGGCTCCGCGGCTGCGGGTCACGGGGCAGCGAGCGCTCTGCGGACAGGGCGTCAGGGGCCCCACACTACCGTGGGGCCAGGCCTCACCCCCAGGCCCGCGGGGAGCCCGGCCGCGGCCCCGGTGCCGTGCGTCTGTGTGGAGGGAAGGTGGCAGCACCAGCACGGCCATCCCCGAGGCCCGGCCCGGCGCCGCTGCCCTCCCCGCCTGGGCCCCGGCGCAGCCGTGTGCTTCCGTTAGAAACCCCCTCCCTCGGCCACCTTCCGTCACTGGAAATACCCCCTTCCCCCGGCTCCCGGAGGGATCCGCCGGGACATCCAGCTCCCTCGCTTCCCAGGTTCCTCCCGGCTTTCGGGGGCTGCCCCGCAGCAGCGTCATCACGGCGTGACCCCATGGAAGTCACCTCGTGCCGAACCGGAGCCCACGCCTGGCACTGGTGCCAGCCCGGCAGGGCCTCAAGGGTCACACGGAGCCACGTGGCTTCACACGGAGAGGCCGGATGCTCCCCGCCACGGGGAACCGCTGCCCGCGGGGAGCCAGCGTGCGGGAGAGCTCGTTAGCTCGCAGCCAGGTGCTTCCCAAACCGCGGGGTTTGGAAACGCCCGGGATGATCAGGACGTCGCTGTGGTCTCCCCTCGCTCTCGGCCGTGCAGCCAGCGGCACCTTGTTCCCTCCCTGCTACACGCGTCCTTGCTGCGGGCAGATATTTCCCCGTCTGCAGGTACAAACCTGCCTGGCTTTTTTCGTGGTCTTGGAGCTGAGCGTGTGCCGAGGCTCCCTCTGGATTTGCCGCCTCGGCTGCCGCCTCCGTGTCGGGAGGCGCTCGGCGGTCGTCAGGAGCGCTGGGGAAGCCCTGGGCTGCTCCGTGTCTCTTAATTTTGCAATCCGGCTCATGGAAAACCCGACTCGGTTATAATTTTGCTTCTCGTCACTTTCATTTTCGGACCCTTTTGCACTCCGTCTGTTTTCACTGCCCCAGACGAGTGTGAAAAGGGAAGCGAATGTAAACGGAGAAACGCGCATTCGTTTTTCAGCCCCGCTTCCAGCAGTGCGTGCTGGGCGGCGGAGCAGAGCGCGTCTGCACGCGTCGTGCACAGGAGCTGTTTGAAATTCCCTTTTGGGGCACTGCGGATCATCTCGGACGAGCGCCCCAAATCCCCGTAGGTCGCACAGCACCACTGTGTATCCGAGACACCTCGAGGAAAAGGATGGGGAGAGTTTTAAGAGCTTGGCTTGGTGGGGGGAGGGGGGTTATTCCAGTTTGGAGCCTCAGGACAGGTCTGACTTTAAAGCTGGGCTCAGTGCAGAGCCGGGAAGCGCTGAGCCCGTGCGAAAGCCTGGCCAGAGCCTGGGTTCCTGGAAATCAGGCCCTGAGAGATGGGTGCAGCCGGAGGAGCTCGGAGGCTCGGAAGGAGCCCTAACGGCCTCCGATAGCTCTGCCAGGCGTCAAAACCAGACCTCCAAGCCCGGCACCGCTGAACCACCGCAGCTCCGGGTGCAGCCCCCGGGACAGAGGCCGCTAACCTGGCCGGGCCTTCGAGGGGGGCTTTTACCGCGGTCCCCCCCCAGCAGGGCTTCGCCTCGGCGGCTCCCTCCTTCCCGTGCTCGCAGCGGAGCCTCTTCGGAGGGGTTTGCTCGTCTGGCGTCGTGCCCTCCGTGCTGCCCCCAAGTTCCCCTTTCGCTGCTGCCGGGCTTTTTGCTCCAACCCTGGGGCTTTTTCACCGTTCGCTGGTAAACGCCGAAATGTCAGGCCTGGAGTCAGTTCCCTCCACGGCTCCCCGGTGCCGCCACTCCGGCTCCCACGCACGCACGCGGGGCGAGGGGAGGGCTCGGTGCCCCCGCTGGACACGGCCCTGACCTAGATTTCGCCGCCCCCCTGCAAAGCTGCCGCTCTGCCCCACATGCTCCCACAGCCCCGGGGGGTGAACGCCGTGGGGGGCCACGCCGGGGCCGCGGGCCGTGCCGAGGGCTCCGGGTGCTTCGGGAGCGCCCGGCGGAGCACCGAGCCAGGCCCTGGCAGCGCTGGCAGCCCATGGGCATCGCCCCGGGGCCGCGGCGGCTCTGCCCGGGCCTCCCCGAAGCCCCGTTGCCCCTCAGGTGGGCCGGGTCCGCTCCTCGGGGCGGCAGCGGAGGGGAAGCACAGCCGGCGGCGTTCCTCTTTCCCGGCCGCGCCGGCCCTGCGTGCCGCCGGGGCATCGCCTTCCTGCGCGGCAAAACTGCCACCTGCCATCGGCCTTCCCCTTTTCTGGGGACCTAAAATAACCCGGGCGGCGCGGGGCGGCAGCTGGGGCCACGCTTCCCCTTTCCGCGCAGCCGGTGGCGGGGAAGGCGCGGGGGCTCGGACGGCCCCGACCGCCCGCGGCTGCGGGACGTGCTTCCAAGCGGGGCAGTGCATGGGGGGACCCGAGGGCAGTTTCGGCTCCGTCGCCGGCAGAGACGCCTCTCCGTGCTCTCCTGCTCGGGCCGGCTCAGAGCCTGCCCCTCCGCCTCTGCCCCGGGAAACGAGGCCCTAATTTCTGCTTCATTATCGCGGCTCATGTGACTGCTTTCGGCTCCAAAGCAGCTCCTGACGCCGCTCGGGGATTGCCGGGCTCCACCGCCTCTGTGGGCGCTGGCATCGCCGGAGCCGCCGGCACTTCCAGCCCGGCCGCTGGGTTTTCCTTCCCGTCGCCCGTTAACCGCTCCGCGCTGCTCATCGCCGGGAATCCCCCGGCAGCGTGGGGGTGAAGCCGCCGATCTCACGGTTTCAGCGGAGGCCGTGCCAGCGCTGCCGGGGCGGCCGGGAATCCCCGGTGCCGCCGCACGCGGTGCCCTGCTCGCCCGAAGCCCGGCGGCCGCCCGGCCGAGCCCCGGTGCTCGCGGGGCCGCGGTGCAAGCGGGAGCCGCTCCGGCGATGGGCCTGCCCGGGACGGCCTCGCTGGCAGCCGGCATGCCGGGGGCAGGATGCGGCCTCCAGCGCTCCCGCCTGCCTCCTGCCAGGAAACGGGCTGGACGCGAATCCACCTCCGCCCTGCGCTCAATGTTCCCCCGCTCTGCCCGGGCTGCTCCCAGGCCCCTTCCCACCCCGCTCACCTCACCTTGGGACGCGGCCAGCACCATCTGCCGCTTGCAAAAACCCGGCTCCCTAAGCTGCCCTAATCCCCCAATCCTATCTGCGTCCCGCGGGAGCCGGCGCCCGGCCCGCGGGGAAGCGAGCGGCAGCAGCCCCGGCGGTGCGGCATGGCACGAGCGGAGCTCGCCCTGCGTTTCCACGCTGCCGGCGACGGAGAGGGAGCTGCCGCCTCGCCAGCCCGCACTTTTCACCGCAGAAAAACATAAAATGCAAAATTCACACAGCGGTTTTGTAGATTTTTTGGAGAGCACGAGAAAGAAAAGCAGCGGGAGGTCACGGGCGTCTCAGCTCCGTGCCCCACCGGGGTCGGGGACGCTGCCGAGCCGAGGAGCGCAGTGGCTCGGGTGGCTGGGCTGGCGGAGCGGTGCTGCGGGGGCTCCCCCCGCTCTGCCGGCCGAGGAAACGCAGGGGAGAGCTTCCCGGAGGATGCCGGGCGGGGGGGAGAGAGGAAGCGGCGGAGACAGCTGCTGAACATCTGGCAGTGGTGCGGGCCCCCCGGGACACCGCGGGTCGGGCTGGGCCGGTGGACCGCGGGGGTCTGAGCCAGCCCCGCGCTTCCTGCCCGCCCTCCGCTGCCAGATGCTGCTCCCGCTCGGCCCCGGCCGCGGGTGCCCGGAGGACCCGGGGGGCCAGGCCCACCCTTCCGCCCTCCGCCCGGCCACGCTTCCCTCCGGGATGCGGCCGACACCTGCTTCCAGCTCGGTCCCGGCTCTCCGGCTCTCCCAGGACCCCGTGGTCCCCGCCCTGCCCGGGAGAAGCGTGGCCCCGCCAGCCCCCTCCCTCGCCGCTTTCCCAGCTCTGCTGGGTGGATGCAGCCCGGGTGGGAGCTCCTGGCCCCTCGGTGCCCTGGGAAACCTGCCTGGACAGGGGAAACCTGCCCCGGCAAGGAGCGATCCCAGTCCCACCGCCCTGATCCCGGAGCCGGCAGGGAGCCCGGGGCAGAGGCAGGTCCAGCAATGCCCCGAATCCGCCTGGCTGCAGCCTGCCAGGTCCGAACGGCTCCGGAAGCACAGAGCTGCCCGCCCCACCGCTCTCCGGATAGCTGGGTATGGTCGGAGAGAAAAGAAGGATTAGACACAGGCGGCAAAAATAGCCTCTCCTCTCAAAAATAGCTTCCCAGGATTAAAAATAACCAGTGTTCCCAAAGCCGTTGCTCCGGGGGGAGCGAGCCCCAGCCGGACGGCGAGGGCAGTGCGGGAGCTGGGCGTTCCCGGGGCCGTCCGTAGGACCGTGCTGCGGGTGACTCCGCACGGAGCATCCCGCGGCCCCCACCCGGCTCCTGGCCTGCTCCAGGCCCTGGACGGATCCCGGATGGCCTCCAAAATCCCGCTTCCAAACTGGGAACCGGACCCCAGCCGCAGCCCGGGAGGCCCGGGGAGAGGCGAGGTGCAGCACGCTGCCGCCGGCACGGCGGGCGCCGGGGGCTTCCCCGCGGCTCCGGGACTGTCCCTGCTCGCCGCTGCCACCGCTGCCGGCGGAAAGCCCCCGCGTGGGGTGATGCCGGGGGGGCCAGGCCCTCGCAGGGGACGTGTCCCCTGTCTGGGCAGTGCAGACGCGTCGCTCGGCATCGCGCTCGGTGCCTGTTGCCCTGAGGTCGCTTTGCTGTGAGCAGCAGAGAAAAGAAAATGAAGGCGAGAAAGAGGCAGGAAGGGAGCTTGGGATGAGCTGGAGCAAACAGTTAAAACCAAAGTGAAAGAGCCCCTCTCTGACCCGGGGGATGCAACGCGGCTGGACATCGCCTAGGACACCATCCCGGCAGGATTTCTGTGGGCAAATAGCAGCTCAGACTCGCTGCCACTGCCGAGCTGAAATCTGAATCTGGGCAGAGCGGAGGGCAGCTGGGGAGGAAGGAAGGAGCGCAAGTGGGGCGTTTTCTCAGGGCGCCCGGAGCCCTTTCGCCCTGCTCCCGGCTTGGGAAAAGAGAGCGGGAGGCAGGGCCGGCGTGCGGGGTGCCACCGGCTCAGCCCCGGGCACCCCTCGGCAAGCGATGCCAGGCCAGCGCCCTGCACGCGGCAGCGAGCGTGGAGGACGCGGTGCATCGCAGAGGGAACCACGGGGCTGCCCTGGGAGTGAAGGAGGGGGACGTGCTGGCCCTGCCCGCAGGGTCGTACCCGGAGCGAGCACAGCAGGAATTTCTCCTGGGACAGTATGGACAGAAACATCAGGCCTCCGTGGCCGCGTGGGTGGAAGAGCCCACGGGAACCTGGCTGTGCCACGGGAACCCGGCTGTCCTGCAGGAGCCTGGCTGTGCCGTGGGAGCCTGGCCGTGCCGTGGGAGCCTGGTTGTGCCGTGGGAGCCCGGCTGTGCTGCAGGAGCCTGGCCGTGCCACGGGAGCCCGGCTGTGCTGCGGGAACCCGGCCGTGCAACGTCCTGGCAGCGGCACGGCCTCGCCGCACGCAGCGGGAGAGGAGCCGCAGAGGCCCGCGGTGCCTGGCGCGGCCGGCCGGGGCCGGGAACGCGGCACACAGGTTTTCCCGGGAAGCGCTGGCACGGGCGGAGCGGCGGCGCAGCCCCTCGCTGCTGCCGGATGCCATGGCAGATGGCCGCGCCGCGGCACGAGCCCCACTGCCGGGCGAGCCGGGGCCGCCGCAGGGCGGGAGGCAGCGGGCCGGGGCTGGTGGAGGGCCACCTCCATGCACCACTCCGGAGCCGGGCGCCGGGGGGGAAAGGCCCGAGCGATGGAGGACGAGGACGAAAAGCCGGCGCGGTGCACGCAGACCCCTTCCCCGGGGCCGGCACTGCCTGCGCGGGGAGGTGCAGCGGGGCCGGAGCCGGCAGCCGGAGCCGTGCTGAGTTTGACATTTTCACCTCCACCTCCTGTTTGCTGCTCCCCTCCCACTCGGCGCTTGGAAGCAGCTTCTCTCTCGCGCTCTGGTTTTCTTCCTGCGTTTCCGTTCCTCATGGCAGCGGCATTGGAAGCGCTGGACTTTGCATGACGTCTCCCAGCAGGGCAAAGGCAGCCTCGTCCCCGCGGGGACCAGCAGCGTGCGGAGCATGCAGCCAAGCAGGCGGCAGTCAAAGCCCTTCCAGCAGCAGCCTTGCACAGAGTAAAGCTTGGTTTCTGCCCTAAATCCTCAGCTCCTGGAGTTGTGTGAAAATGCAAGACACTCGGCTCTTATTGCCTCAAATAGAAATAAGCTCCTAATTCTCTTAGCTGCAAAGAGCTACCAAGACTCAGCAAGGGGCAGCGCGGGGCAGGCGTCCCATTTTGGTCCTGTAACTGGGGCCCAGCAAGGCCCCAGCCCGGGAGCGCAGGGACACACCACAGGGACGTGGGGCCCCGGGCGGGCGGCCCAAGGCAAAACCCCAGTGAGCCGTTGCGGGCCGTGGTTCCCCTTTTCCCCGGCACCACCCGGAGCCTCCGGCGAAGCGGCACATGCTCCGGCCTCGGCCAAGCGGGAACCGAGGCCTGCGGAGGGGAAGTGACTTCGCCACGGCCCCTCGGTGCCCAAACCACCGGGACGTGCTCGATCCCTCCCGCCTGCACCGTCCGCACGCAGGTGTGTGCACACGCACGCCTGCGCCCATGCGCGCCCACCCGCACGCTCACGTACGCCCGCACCCAAGTGCCTGCACGCTGGTGCCCTCCCGTCCACACAAATACACCCACCCACACACAGGTGTGTGCTCACACACGTGCACATCTGCACTCACTGTCACACACACCCCTGCACACCCCCTGCACACCTGCACACCCGTCCGCACTCAGCGTGCACCCACACGCATGCACACCCACCCACCCGCATCTAAACTCACACGTGTGCATTCACACGCATGCGCACACACATGCACATAAACACAAGTGTCTCTACCCCCCTGCACGGCAGCAGCCTTGCACAAGCATGTGCAAACACACGCCTGCTCGAGCAGTCCCATGTGCACCTTGGCACCTGCACCCAGCACACGGGCCTGCACGCATGCCCACAGGCTCACACGCGTGCATGCGGCCTGGTGCATGCGGCCTGGTGCCTATACATGTGTGCGCACAGCCCTGCACATGCAGCCCGTGCCGGCACACACGTGCATGCAGCCCGGTGCATGCAGACCTGGTGCATGCAGACCGTGCCGGCACACGCGTGCATGCAGCCCGGTGCATGCAGACCTGGTGCATGCAGACCGTGCCGGCACACGCGTGCATGCAGCCCGGTGCATGCAGACTGTCCTGCACACATGTGCACAGAGCCTGGTGCATGCAGACTGTCCTGCACACACGTGCACACAGCCCAGCACATGCAGACCATGCCGGCACACACGTGCATGCAGGCGCCATCCCCAGGCCCTGCTACTTGCGGAGGGGCCGGAGGGGCGGGTGCCCCGTGCTGGCAGTATCGAGCGGGGCCAGCCACTCGCGTGGGGCGCGAGATGTGGGGCAGAGCCGCTGCCGCCTCCCCTTTATCGGCGGCTCCATCCGCTCCCCGCCCGGCCCCCCTCGGCCCCGGCCTGGCATTAGCCAGCTGATCTGGCTCGCCGCCTCCCTTAAGTCACTTAAAGGGGTTAAAAACAGCCGCCGTCCCGGCCCTGACCCCAGGGGACCCCGCTCGGCGCCTCTGCCCAGCGCCAAGGCCGTCGCCGCCGCGTTGCCCGGTGCTCGAAGCCGCCCCTGGCCGCGGGGAGCTGCGGGAGGCCCCCGGCACACCCTCGGCCAACATGGAGGCCTGGCGCAACATGGCGCCGCCGGCCCCAGAGGCGCCTCGCCCGGCCCCCGCCTCGGCGAGGGTGCTGCCCGCTCCCTCCGTCTTCCTCCCCGGCCCCTTTTGGGGCAAAACCTCTCCCCGTGCTCCATCAGGCCGTTTCCCCCCCTGCCACCACCAGCCATGGTGCCCGCTGTCGCCATGGCAACGGGCTCCCGCCATGGCGGCCACAGGGCCGCGGCCCGCTGCCGCCCCGCAGGCCTCGGGGGCGAAACACAGCCAGCCCGGAGGGGCCAAAGGGGGATTGCGGCGGCGCCGGGGCCGCCTGGGCGGGGGGCATCGCCCCCCCTGCACCTCCCCTTCCCCGAATATCCTGCCCCACGGCGAGGCGATCCCTGCCCGCCGCCCCCCACGTCCTTCCCCGCGGATCCTCTCCCTCCCTCGTCCTGCCAGGAGCCGGCCCGCAGCCATCGCCGCCGCAGCGCCCGGCTCCGGGAGACCTTCGCGTTTTCCCCGCTGTTAAAAATAGCATGAGATTTATTCTCTGGCAGCATGGAAAGCCCCCGGGGCGGCCGGGAGGAAGCAGACGGGCTTCTGCAGGCCGGGGAAGGTGGAGGGCGGCCGGGGGGCAGCGAAAAGGGCAGGAAACAACCCCCCGGCCGCGGCGGCCCGCACGGGGAAGACGCCCCGACGCCGGCCGCGTGCGGTTAGTGCGGAAACTCCCAGGGCCGCGGCGGGGCTGCTCCCGGGGCTCCCATGCCCCCCGTCCCCGTGCGGGGGGGGGGGTCCCGCTGCCGCCGCTGCCCCGGGGTGACCTTCCTCCTCCTCCTCCTCGGGGCTGGCTCCTATTTCCTGCGGACGTTTTGTCTCTTTTCCCCTTTGCGGATTTTTTCCCCCCTGCTCTCCAGCCCCTCCGTTATCAGCCGCACTATTATTTCCTCCCTGTCCACCCACCTGCTTATTTTAGCCGCTTCTTCCTTCCTCCCAGCTGCTTTCTGAGCAGCCTGCAGCCACCCGCCTCCCCCCCGACCCCCGGCCCCCCGGCCCCCCGGCTGCCCCTCGAGACCCCGGTCCCGGCGAGCACAGCACCGGCAACCGGCCCCTTCCCCTCCGGCCGCGCCGTCTCCGGGGGGACGAGCCCTGCCGCCACGGCTGGAGGTGGCTCCCGGCGGCATCAGCCCGCGTTTCGGGGGGCCGCGGCCGGGGCCGGTCCCGCCGGCCAGGCGATGCCAGGAGCCGGGCCGGGCCGACCGCAGCGGCTCTATTTAGGGCAGGAGGCTGCAGTCGCTCGTCGGCTAATTGAAGCCTGCGGCTGCCGTTTCGGGCTCGCCGGCCGCCGAGCTGCCAGCTCGGGTCGCTTGTCCTCGGCCTGAACCCTGCCTGCGGGCTCGGCCGGGCGACGCCGGGAAGGGGCCGAGCGGGCACCGCGGGGTCTCGCTGCCCGCGCGACCTGCCGCCGCACCGCGGGAGCCTCCTGCTCTCCCGAGGCCTCCGGGGAGACGCAGGGGATCTTTTTTCTCCATCCAACCTCCGGGGGCTAAAGCACATTTTAAATGAGAGCTTGTGGCATCTCCGTCGCGGGAGGCCCTTAGGAAGAGGTTTGCAGCCCGAGCGGACCTGCGGGGATGCCGGGACGTGGCGACCTCCCAGGCCCCCCCGGCCCCGTTTCTGCAGCTTCCCCTCCCCTCCCACCGCTGCTTCCCCGCCACCTCCTCGGAGCCCGCTGAGTTTTCCCAGCGGATTCTCGTCCCCGTTCCCCGAGCGCTTCCGAGGAGGCGGTAGGAAGCCGAGGAGGGCTCCCAGCGCAAAGCTCTCCCCTGGCTCGTGGCAGAGCCGGGAGATGCCGCGATGCAGTTGGTTATTTAAAGCAGCAGCTTCCAGTGTCCTCCAGGAGCCCGGCAGTGCCCCCCGTCCGGGGGGACGTGCAGCCCCGCCGCGGCCGCCCGCGCCCGGATAACCTCGTTAGCGGCAGGGCCTCGCGGCGCAGTTTCCAAGGAAACCCGCGGCCGAGCCTCCCGCGCCCCCCGCGCAGGGCAGAGCAGCCCCCCGGGGAGCAGGCGTGGGAAGGGGGGCCGGCAGGACATCCGTCCCCTGGCCTTTCCCAGCCCGGCCGTCCCCAGGGCGCGGGTGTGCTCGGCTGGCCGGAGACGGGACCTCTGGGCGCGGGGCAGGGCGTTCCCGTCCCGCCGAGGGCCGGGGCCTGCGGGCAGCTCCCGGACAGAGTCCGGCCTGCGGTGGGACACCGGGATGCGCCGGAGCCGGCGGGGCGCCGCTTCCCTGCTCCGTCCGCTCTCGCGGGCTCCTTGCTGCCACCGAGCGTGGGGGCGGGCGGGCGGGTGGCCCTCCGGCAGGAGCTGCTGCTTATGACGATACGTTCCGGTCCGTCGCCCCCGAGATCTGCATCCCCGGGACCGATGTGACTAGGAATTAGATTCCTCTCCGCTAATGAGCTTGTGCCGGCAAAGGGCTCTGCAGATGCGGAGCTCTGCGTAGGAGCCGAGCATCATTTTTGTTATTGATTTCCTGGCACAGCCCCTGCGACACTGCTCGAGGACGCGTATCCCCAGGGCAAACCCTGGAGCCCTCGCAGGGACGGCAGGGAAGGATGTGACCCTCGTCTCCAGGAGAGACTGAGAAACCCTTTCTGTGCTGGCATGTCTCCTTAAAGCTACCAGCTCTCCTGATTTCAGGAACAAAACATCAATGAACGGAGCTTGCAGGATGGTAAATCCCTCCTTGAAACCAGCCGCCCTTGAAAGAGGTGCTGTGATGGGTGGCCGTCGCGGCCCACCTCGCCCCGGGACCTGGGGAGGCACCAAAGCACCCTCAGACCTCACTCAGGTCCCATCCCACCCAGGGAAGCACCAAAGCACCCTCAGACCTCACTCAGTCCCATCTCACCCAGGGAAGCACCAAAGCACCCTCAGACCTCACTCAGGTCCCATCCCATCAAAGCATCAAAGCACCCTCAGACCTCACTCAGGTCCCATCCCACCCGGGGATACGGCGGGCAGAGACCTGTCTCCTCCCTCGTCCCCAGTGTGCCCACGTGCCTTTGCTCCCATCACTGGACACCACCACCTTCTTCATCAAGAGCTACAGGTTCGTTAGCTGGTACCTTGGAGCTGGGAGACCAATGCAGCAGGAGTGAGAAGCCGTCCAGGGCAGAAACACTCACCCAGGGCCAGTGCAAGCAATCGGAGCCGTGCTCCAGCGATAGCAAACAAAGATGTCATTCCTGTAAATAACGAACGGCTAATTACACAAGCCGGCAGTAAGTGAAGATGAGATAAAATTGCTCCAGGTTTATTATACTTGGCAAATTCCCCCTTTCAGTAAATAATTACTGCATCTAACAGGGCTCTTTTTATTAATTGCTTTAATTTATTCCTGGCCTTTTTTTAAGGCTTCAAAAGCGTCTTTTCTTCAGGAGCAATGAAATATCCCCGTGCCACGTGCTGCGTGCTGGGCATCGATAGGAGATGACGGCGCATTTTTTAAACTGAGCTGGCTCTTCGTTCAACGAGCTCTTGCCAGGGCTGCAGTGACCCTCCCAAGCTGCATGCATGCCACCGCCTTGCACGGTCCCTGGTCCTTCGTTGTCCCCTGGGCCCAGTCACCAGAGTGGCCGAGAGCCATCGGGGTTCACCTGGACGTGGCTGTGGGTGACCTGCTGCCATGCTGGTGACAGTCCCACGCCAGCGGGAGGTTGGGTAGAGACCCCAGAGGTCCCTCCTGACCGTGTTCCTCTGCTGTGGGACCACCAGCAAGGTGGGACCAACCAAGGTGGCATCAACCAGGGGGCTGGAGAACATCCCACCCCTGGCAGGGCAAAGCAGCCCGCCGTTCCCTGCCGCTGCTTCCCTGCCTGCTCCCCACGTTGCTCCTCACAGCACGCTGCAGTCGGACCGGCAAAATCCTTGCTGCTTCTCTCCATGGCCCCGCAGGCTGAACCCTCCATCCCACCAGAGCGGGGGGTCCGCGAGGAAGAGGCCCCCCCCGTCCCGAAGCTGCAGGCCGGTCACTGTCCTTGCAGGCACCCCTGGGCGAGAGCCAGCGCCCAGGAGGCTGGCGGAGGGCAGACGCAGCGAGGAGAGGAAAGTGCAGAGCCAGGGCTTCGTACCAGCTCCCCAGGAGAGCAGCAATTAAATATCCGCCGCGATTCTGCTGAGCGCTCTGAAATGGCGGTGACCACGCATCCCAGTTACAGCTCCAAAATGATTCACACGGCTCAGCGTCCGCCCCGCCGGCCGGCTCGGGGCCCCTCTGCTCCGCTCAGCCACCACCTCGCCCCGGCCGCGGCAGAAACGCTGCGCCAGCGCAGCCGAAGAGCCCGCCGGGCCGGGCTGTCCCCGGCAGCCAGCGGTGTTTTATGCTTCCAGCGAGAGCTCGTAACCTCCATAATGCACCTAATTGTGCAAGACCGTGCCGGAGGGACATGGCGGAAACTCCTCCTGTCCCCAGCTGGGGATTAGCTGGTGCCCTACAGCGACAGCGCGCTCAGCCCTTGTCATTCCACCCTGCCTGGAAACAGGGGATGCAGGGATGGAGGATGCGCTCGGCACACGTTTCGCCCCCGTCCTCGCGAGCGGCTGAGATGCTCCTGGCTCCGAGAGCCCTCGGTTTTGTAGGGCACTTTGCAGATTCAGAGGCTCCTCAAGCATCCGGAGCATCTCCATCACCTTCACAGGGGACCGGGGCAGCGGGGGAAGCCCCGGGGGACTGACGGGGCTGGAGACAAAATCCCCAGCTCGTCCCCAGGTCCCGCAGGATCCCGGGAGCAGCTGTGCCCAGTCGGGCCACTCGGCTTCGGAGGGCACTGGCTTCTCGCGGTCCCGCGCAGCCGGAGGAAACCCGGGCCGGGTTCGGGCGAAACGTAAAGGTCAAGGCTCAGGGAAATTGCAGGGAAATAAAAAGCTACAGCCCAAAGCGGAATAAAACCGGACTAATTACTGGCTGGGGAAGGAAGCCGGGCAGGAGACGCTGTGCGGAGGCCGGAGGGCGGGAGAGGAGCCACGCTATTCCCGCTCCGCCATTGCCTCCCCGGGCAGCCTCGGGAAAGCCACTTAATTCCTTAATTATAAAGTGCACACATGGATACGTGCTCTTCGCAGCGGCGGCGGAGGCTCTGCTGCCGGGGGCTGCCTGGGTGCGGGGCAGCCTCACGGATGCTGCTTGCCGAGCGCGGCACATTCGGGATGTGCGGAGCAGCCGGGTGTTGCACGCGTCCGTGGGAAATCGGTGTATTATAATCAGCGTACAGGTTTATACCGTTTTCTACCCCGTTGGTGTTCTTGCATGGAGGAAACGGTGCATCTGCCGGGGCTTTCCGAACTTCAGCCGTGGCTGTGCCAGCGGGCGCTTTTGGGAGAGACCCAGCCGGGCCGTATCCCGACCGGCGCTGCGCTGCTGCCGACGCAGAGCAGCCCATCGAGCTCCGGGCTCTTCCCGTCTTTCCCAGCAGGTCCAAGAGCGGGAGGCAGCAGGATGGGGCTGGGTGGGGGGGCAGGATGAGGCCTCCCGAGGAGCTGCCAGGAAAAGCATCCTCCACTCAGCCGGCCTCCCACCTCTGCTAAAACCGTGTAAAACTGGGATTTTTCTGCAGAAAAGCTCGGATTTACCCTGGCTGGGTGTGACTCCCACCCAGCTCCCTGATGGCAGCTCTGCTGCCCCGGCATCTAGCTGGGCTGTGCCGGGGCTGGCATCTAGCAACGTGCATCTGCTTCAGGAAATGGCTAAAAAACGCAGGTTAAAAACCCAAAAAGCCCCTCTTTTGGTTCCTGTTTCAGGCCGTGAGCCTCTCCAGAGGCGGCAGCGGCCCAGCGCCTGCAGGGACCGAGCCGGGCGGGGGGCTCACGGTGCCGCCGCACGGGACGGCTCCTGCCGCCGCCTTTCTCGTAAATCAGGAGCAGGGGTTTCTCCGGTGTTTCTCGCGGCTCGGGGGATTTTCGGCGGAGTTCCCGCCTGACTTCTCCCCGCTCCCGCGCGAGGGCAGAGCCCGGCGGCTGCAGGCGGCCCGACGCGGGGCCGAGCTGCTGCGACGGAGGCGATGGGGCACGTCGAGGCTGCTGTGTGACGGCTCCGTCGCGGAAAGCCGGGGCCGGGGGCCCTGGCCGTGTCCCCCCACAAGCCAGCCCAGGCCGCGAGGCTCCCGCAGACCCGTGGCTCCACCTTCCCGGGCTCCGCACGGATCCCGTTATCGAGGTCACGGCTCCGGGCAGCGCGAGCCGAGGCGACGCGGCTATTTCTGTGTGCGGAGGGAACTTCGCTGGCCTGATTCCCATAAATAAAGCGGGCAGGGAACAGCCCCTTCTCTGTCCCAGTAATTCTGGGCCCCGGAGGCCCGGCTGGGCGTGCGTTCAGCAGCTCTGCGCTGCCGGTCCCGCTCCGCTCCCGGTGCTGCCGGCCAGGCTCAGGCAGCTCCGAGAGCCCCTAGCTCTCCGAAACAGGAGCTTCAAGGGCACTTGGTGGGAAATCCGTGTTTTCTTAGTCCCAAAGCCATGAGGAAGGTTGCTGATGTGTCCGTGAGGGTGCAGGACTGGGGAGGAGCCGGCATCCCCCAGCACCCCGCCGTCCCGGCATCCCTGTTCCCGCTGTCCCATCATCCCTGTTCCTGCTGTCCCGACATCCCTGCATCCCGCTGTCCCGACATCCCTGTTCCTGCTGTCCCGACATCCCTGCTCCCGCTGTCCGGGCATCCCTGTTCCCACTGTCCCATCATCCCTGTTCCTGCTGTCCCGACATCCCTGCATCCCGCTGTCCCGACATCCCTGTTCCTGCTGTCCCAGCATCCCTGCATCCCGCTGTCCTGGCTCCCTGTTCCTGCTGTCCCAGCATCCCTGCTCCCGCCATCCCAGCTCCCTCTGCTCTGCCAGCGTTTGCCGCTGCCGCTGGGCGCAGAGCAGCTCGGACGCGCGGGTTTCTCCAGCCGCCCGCAGAGCCTTGGCGGGGTAACGCGGCTGGATTATCCGGGTTTGCTTCCAGCGGGACACGAACCCGCCGCGCTGCTGAGTTCAGCAGCTGCTGCTGGATTTTATCTCCCGCTTTCGATTTTCTCGTGCTGGTGTTTTCTGCACCCGGGGCACCGCGGCGGCGACTCCCCAGCGCTGCGCAGGGCGACGGCGGCAGAGCCTCCCGCGAGCCCCACGCGCCGGGCCGGACCCCGCGGCCCCCGCCAGCCCTGCCCGGGCGCCGGCCCCGCTGCGAGCGGCTCGGACTCACCCTTCCTTCCGCAGGAAAACCTGCCATCAGATAAAGCCGCCAGACTATCTGGCGAGGACAAACAAGGCGGCGGCGCGGATGCGGCCGTGCCCCTCACCCCGGCACCGGCGGGGCGCGGGGGGCTCCGGGGGCGAGGGCGGCGCGGGGGACGCTGCCCCTCGGCTCGCTCGGAGCCGGGGTCGGCTCCGGCAGTGGAGGGAATGGGCTGCGGCTCGGGAAGGGCCGGCTGCTGCGGGGCCCCTTCTTTGCTAGCGCAGCACTCGGAGCAGAGCCGCCGGAGGAGCCGTGATGAGAGCAACCGGGTCAGGCTCAGCAAAGAGCTGCAAATGCTGAAATTTTCACAGTGTTTTGGAACTGCTAAATCCAGGGGGAAATAAATAGAGGAGATCTCCCCAAGCCGGTCATCCATGGCCTGCATCCCTGGGAGGTTTCCCCGAGCATCTCGGCCTCTCCCAGGCTCCGCTGGCGGCAGCGTTCCTGCCTCCGTCTCCTCCAAGCACCCAGATGGGAGCCGCGAGGGGCCGGGAGCGCGGGAGCTGGGGCCGGCACGCCGAGGCGTTCCCGCTGCTGCTGGGAGCCGGCACTGCAGCGATGCTCCCGGCCGCGCGGGAGAGCCGGGAAGCGCAACACGGGCCGGGAGCGGGGCGGGCCGCAGGCTTTCCCAGGGCTCGCTGCGGAGGAGGAAACATCTTTCCGAAGGCCGCTGGCCTGGGGAGGGATTTTCCGCTGCCTGTTTGCTGCCGTTGCGGAGGGCGAGCCCGGCCCCAGCTCCGGGCTGGATCTTCCCGGCGGCAATTTCACCCCCGGCTCCCGCGACTGCTGCCGGCTTCGGGCACGCGGGAAACGGCCTCAATATGCTAAATACTACCAGCTGCCTTTAAGTAGCTTCTAGTATAAACTAATTTATTGACAGCCTCATCCCTCCTCCTGACAAGCATGAGAAGCCCGGGAGCCGTGCACGAAGGAGAGCAAAACCTGACTTACAGTATTTAACCTAGATAAGCCTCGCATGTGGCCTAAATTGTTAGGCAAACTACAAATTGCCTGACTAAACCCAAAACCACACTCCACGGGCTTCAGTAGTTATATGTATTTTAACTGTTGCTTCTGCGTTTTCCAAGCGCGGATACGTTGCTGGTGCTATTTATACGGTCTGCCTGAAACACAGGGCTCCTGCGCAGCCCTGCAATTTGTTTGGGTCCTGGAGAAGATGAAATCGCTGCAAAAAGAAGAAGATATTTCAGCTGAGTCTCAAACGTTGAGCAGTTTGAGACACCGTAGCAAAAAGTCTTTAGCTTAATTGAGAGCCAAATAAGATGTTTAACGATGCCAACGCTAGCGTGTCGCCAGGCAAACGTCCCCGTTTGCGTCTCACGGCTACGGAGGAGAGAGGTGAGTTTGGCCACTTCGGAAGGGGCCGGCGTGGCCCCGGCGAGGTAACCTCCATCAAAGGCTGCAAGCAAGGACACCGACACTGGAGGAGGAAATGAAAGATCAAAACTTATTCTAAATGTGTCGGCATTGTACTGTTGGTCTCAGAAAAAAAAGACGCCCCGGGCACTTCTTCTTTCTAGGCGCGCGGAGAGGCCGGCTTCGACGGAGACCTGCGAGAGGGAAGGACCTGGTTAAGGGAGCCGCTGTCCGTCTGCCCGCCCAGGCCCCGAGCGTGGAGCTACGCCAGATCGGTACCCGATAAAGGAGGAAACCTGCTAAACAAATGAAGTACCGGAGCTCCGAGACATAAAATACAGGGGATAGCGGCCCTGAGAAGAGCCCAGGACCCCCGAAAGGACAGCAGAGACCTTCGATTACAAGAGCAGGGCAGCGTCATTGCTGTAAAAATTGCTCTGCTCGAGCTTGGGCTGTAACTGGAGCAACCGGTGGCTTCTGGATGAAGCGCACAGGGCACCCGGCTGCCTCCGGGCTTCCCGGCGGGGCAGGCAAAGCCGGCACCTCGCCGCTGCCGGGCTGCCCGAGAGGCTGGCGCAGAGCTCTGCCGGCCCGGGCAGCTCGTGCCTTTGCCACCGTCCCCAGCCAGCCTCGAGCGAACGCACCCCCGGGGGCCGAACCCCCCCGGCCAGGAGAGGCCTGGAGCCTGGATTTGGCAGCTCGGACGCTTCCCTCCTCGAGCGTTTGAGAGGGAATGTATTTTTGGAGCGCTAAAGATCAACTGTTTCTGAATCCGGCCAATCCCTCTCCAGAGCAGCACCAAAGGAGGTCAGTGGGATGCGGCTGGTCAAATATTTTGTACATGAACATCATCTCTCACCCCCTCAAGCATTTACAGACCTGAGAACATTTCCTGCTGTTCCCCCCGTCGAGTCGCTGGTGTCTCTGCTTTCTCGGGCAGGACGGTGCTGTGAGCCTCGGCCAGCGAGGGGGAAAAGAAGGGCCACCCCGGTCCTGCCCTGCAGCACAGAAAATAAAACTAAAGCAGCACGGTGGGTTTCGTCACACAAATGGAAATGGATTTACCCAGCGAGTGGTTAAACAGCACCGCGCGATACTGGGAAAAAATATGCGGGGGCGGCGGTGGTGGTGGGGGAGATGGGTGGAAAGAGGGAGTTTGAGTCTCCAGGGTTTTTTGCAATCTTCATTCACCATATTTAGCAGGCTTGTGACTTGCCCTTGCTAGCTCATGGAGAATTCCCCCAAGTGTTTACTCCCACAACCCAGCAAATGCCTCAATACACATCATGGAAAAAACACAATCGACATGTTCACTCCCACCAGAGAAGGAATTCGGACTCGCCGAGCGGGAGTGCGTGCGTGTGAGAGGGAGGCAAACACTGCTTCATTAGCTCGGCTCAGATGTGGTTTACTCCTAAAGTGACCTGGTGAGGGTTGCACACCACCTCCCTCTCTTCCTCCCGGTGCAGAACCAGCTGACCTTTGATCCGGAGCAACGGGGCAGGAATGCGGGTCCTTAACCCTTTCTTTCGACAGCAGAGAGCTGCAGAGAACTCGGTTGGCAAAGCTGGGGAATTTTCAGGGATCCAGAGTTGAGGCGACGGGTAGGAGCAGAGCCCGACAAATTGCTTTCCTCCTGCTTTAATTAGAAAAGAATGGGCTTCGGTGATGGAGATTAGTTTGTACAGTGCGTAGAGCTGCTGCTGGAAAACAAAAGGAGGATCTTTGCAAGCAAAGCTTACAGATCGGAAATCTTGGAGGATTTTTGGCACCTCTACTTCAGAGCACAAAACCGGGGCGGGGGGTAATTAGGCCACTTGGTTTTTTTAATCAACATGCTTCCAAACCCAGCAAATTATAAGGAGACACAAGAAATTATTTTATTAAATGCAACATCTACAACTGAAATATATACATATAAGACAGTCTAGAGCCAAATAGGGGACCCGGAACAAGGATGCTTTGGGATTAGCTGTGATTCTGCAAAGGAGGCACCGCACAAGCGCAGCGGCCCGGCGGCTGTCCTCTGTCACCGTGCCCTCGTGGAAGGAACGACGAGCCCCGTCCGCCCCGGCACCGGGAGGGCAGAGGGACGGTGCTGACAAAGACGGGCTCATTAGCAGCGCGACGTTCTTTGAGGTTGTTTAATGAGAGACCTCAGACATGCACAAACGCAGAACAGATAGCCGAATTTAAGGACATGTGTGCCAGTACATGTGCACTTAATTTGCGCAACCAATTACTGTGATTAGCCACTAAGCATTTGCATGTGGCTTCAGCTTGGTTTTACCGGTAGCTGAGCGTATGTTCCAGTGTTCATGTATTCTTCATAAAGCAAGAGAAGGAAATGTGTTGGGGCGCTTCCAAGAGCTCTTGTGCTACAGGAATATGACTTTTACCGCTTCCCCAGTGGCTAAAAACTATCACTGGCGTGATTAAAGTCCTCACCTCCTGCTGCACGACGGTCTGGCTTGATGAAATTTGTGATCTGGCGGTTTGAAAAGGGTGGCACATAAAGGATGTCGACTCAGCCTGAAAACACATGGTCTTTAATCTCTGACATTTCTCATAAGAGGGGCATCCTTACGCTTCTAACCTCTCCACTGCGCATCTTGTTTATGGTATTTTGCACACTAACAATCTTGTGGACTAACTCATTTTTCCTCCCAGTCGTCTTTTTCTCCGCATTTTCCACGTGCATTCTCTCCTTACTTAGGGGGAGAAACCACCTCTCTTCTAGGGACAGACTGAGTAATTGCAGTATTTACCTAAAATACAATACAAACTTCTAATTAAGGGGGGGAGGAAGCTATGTGTGATTAGCAAAAGAATATTAAACCTTTTCAAGTCTTCCCAAACCCTTTGTGCAGAACAGCTTTAGGAAACTCGGCCTGACGCCACCCTCCCCCTCTTTGAAAGCATTCCCCAGGGCAGTGCCCAGGCTGCAGCTGCTGCTGCTCACGGGGGAGTGAGTCCAGCCTGACACACACAACTAAATAAATAAATACTTTCTTCCAACAAAGACCTGAGGAAGAAACCCTGGGTAGGAACAGAGTAAGAGAACGTATGTGCAGAATCTGAGGAGTTCGGGGATAACACAGTAAGTTCTGTCTCAAGTACAGAAGCGCAAAGAAAGGCAGGAGTGCTTGAGCTGCAAGCAGGTATGATATAGATTTTATGTAAAATAGATATATTTATATAAAAATACAGCTCGATTCTCAGTCAGCCCTTATAACCTCCAAGTTCTCTACATTTCATTGCGGAGCCTAGAAAATAGACCTGATGCACACAACTACAGCCTGCACCGCCGAGAGACCAACACCTGCAGACCCCGGGAGGACAGTTTCACAGGAAAAACGTGATTGAGAATTTGAGACAGAAATTTTGCTCGTGGGGTCCTGGTGTTCGCTGCACATAGGTGGCAAAGGCTGGAAAATACACATACGACAACGTGTGCGTGCACCCAAACCCGTGCATGCAGAAGTAGGTGGCAGTGGGAAACAGCCTAGTGACTACTTGCCATTTCTTACATCTAAGAAATTGTATCCTTCATTGTATTAATAGACAACTTCTGCAAACCGTTAATTTGCATTTTAATGGAACTCTTTCTAGGAAGGTGTTAGTTGGACTCCATTGCCATATAAAATAAGAGCTAATTAAAAATATGCTGGAGTTAAAAGACATTTCATTAATCAGGTTTATTCATATTCTTTTCTAAATTAAAGGTGTTTGGGGTACGTAGGAGGAAATGGGAAGGGGGGAGAAGACGTGACAGAATACCCACTTATTTAAATTACAGATAAAAAAAGTGGAAAACATTTTTTTGTGAGAGGGAATCCTAAAGATTAAAAGCACCTTAGAGAAATGGATTTGAATGTAGAGCAGGCATAAAAGTCAAGGTTGAGCTTCCAACAGCAGAGCTGCTTACTTGAAAGGCAGAGATGAAGAAAATACATCGGATGTCAGGGAAAGGGAACCACGGAGCCAATGTTTAAACCTTGGGCGCACGATTATCTGCGCAATTACCGTGATTACACACACAAGCCGGTAACTATGCAAATAAACGGCCAATTCGAGTTATTCGGAGGCATCATTCGCCTGTTTGGGGCACAAGCACAACACGCCTATGTTGGCAGCAGGAAAATACTGTATTTTGGGGCCAATTCCCGCTCCCACAACCGAGCAGCCTCCCAGGGGCAGGGCCCACCACCCGCCACCCCGGGAGCATCCACCAGGCCGTGGCCACTCCGCCCCGGCCGGCTCCCTCCTTCCCAGGCCGTTTCCCTCCCATCTCCCAGGGCAAAACGGCTCCGTTCGCCCTAAGTGAGGGCCGCGGGTGCCCGTTACACCGGGGGGGGGGGGGGAACGACCCTCCGCCGCCACCACGATGCCCGGGCCTGCACGGCAGCAGCCGCCTTCCCGTGTGTGGGCGCAGCGGATCTGTTCACTGAGCGGCCATGCGGGCACAGGTGCCGCTGCGGCCGGGGAGGCGGCGGCGGCGGCCCGAGCCGAGACCCGCGGGGCCGGAGCCGGAGCCCGGGCCCGGGCGGCCGCCGCCGCCCTGTCACAGCGCCCTCCCGTGATGCCCCGCGCGGGCGAGCCCGGCCGCGCGCGCCAGCGCCCCCCCCGCCCCTCCCTCACTTCCGGTGTCCGGCAGCGGCAGAGCCGCCGGCGGCGCCCCCGCTCCCCTGGCGCAAGGGGGAGAAAAGGGGGCGGGGCTTGTGGGCGGGGCTTGCGGAGGCCCGTGCCCGGCGCCGTCCAATCGGCGGCGGCCGGCGGGGGAAGCGGGGCGGGGGAAGGCGGCGGCACGCGCGGCGCGGCCCCGCCCCCCCGCCCGCCGCGGGCTCGCGCCCCGCGCGCCCGAGGGAGCGGCGGGAGCGCGCCCGGGCCCCCCCCCTCCCCCCCGCCTCCCCCCTCCGCCGGCTTCTCCCCCCCGCCTCCCCCTCCTCCCCCCTCCCTCCCCTCCCCACCCGGGAGCAGAGGCACGGAGTGACCGACGGAGCCACAGCTCCGGCCGCTCCGAGACCCCGCTCCCCTCCATGGGGCCCAGGTAAGCGCGCCGCCCCCCCGGCCGGCGGGGCCCGCCGCCCCCCCCTCCCTCCTCCTCCTCCTCCTCTTCCTCCCCCCGGGGGCGGCCCGCGCCCCCCTGCCCTGCCCGCCCTTCCCCTCCCCGCCGCCAGCCTCGCCGCCGCCTCGCCGGTGGCGATGGCCCCGTGCGCCCCCTTTCCCCCCGCCGGGTCCCCCGGGCAGAGCCCGCCGCCCGCCGCGGGGGGGCCGCGCCCGGCCGCGGAGGGGGGCCCGGCGCCTTCTTTGGGACGCGATGTCTTATTTGGTGTGGGTGGATGGCTTAACTTGGTAAGTGGCAGGGTTTAACCCCCCTCCCCCCTTCCTCCCCCTCCCCTCTCTCCTCCTCCCTCCCCCCCCCTCCCTGTAACCTCCAAAAGGGGAATTTTCCAGCTGGTAATTTCTGCTGCGTCAACACCCAGCTCAAGGGAGAGGAGAAGAGACAAGGGGGCATTTTAGCAGCAGCTCCACTTGCAAATGGCAAGGCTCAGTCCTGGCTCCAGCATTAAAACCCTTTCCGCCCCCTAAAAACCAGCATCTGTGCAAGTTGGACCAAGAGTTTGTCAGGAGTGTGGTTCAAAACTGCCTGGAAAAAGGGATGAGGTAATAATACTGGTGAAGCATGCTGTATTCCTCTCTTTCTGCCTCTTTCTCTCTCTCTCTCTCTCTCTCTCCTCTCTCTCCTCTCTCTCTCTCTCTCTCTTTTTTTTTTTTCCTTAAGCCAGGCCTGTTTTGGGTTATTGTCTCCCCCTAAAGCCAGGCATAGATCGCCTGGCCTTGCCTCCATTTTAATTGCAGGCTGAAATGGGGGAAGTGACCCTCTTTAAAAAAACAAACAAACAAAAAAACCCCTTGAAAAATAACGCTGTTGCTTTCGGTGGGTGTAGGTGGTTTTTTGAATAAGGCTGTAACAAGTGCAAAAGTGGCTGGAAATGTTTCTCTGTCGTGGTGGGAAACTAGTGAGGTGTCTTTTTGCCCCCCAAAAAAGTGAATTGCGGGGCTGGGCCGGGGGCGCGGAGGGGTGCACGGGGCTGCGCGCCCGCCTCGCCTTTGTGTCTCTGCAAATAGACATGTCACTTCCCAAAGTCAGACAAGTAGCGCCTGATAACTCCATCCCCGGCGACAAGCGGAGAATGGAGCAGATTTCCAGGACTGTGACGGTGGGAGGATTTCTGTCTTCAACCGGGGGCAAATCGCGGAGACCTCCCGAGGAGGCTCTTCCCCAGCACCTCCTCGTCAAGCTGGGCACTCCGGAGAAACCCCAATATAGGAGACAAAATTTATTTATTTATTTATTTTTACACCTGACGAGGCGAAGACAGACAAAGGAGAGTTTAACAGTTCTGTAATGAATTCCTCGTGGTTTTTATTTTGCGATCTCGGTGATGCGTTTGGCGTGGATTACAGGAGCGGATTATTACCAGCATTGTTTAAAGCTATGCTAATTAGGAAATGTGTTTTGCAAACAGTGTTGCTGTAGACACCTGCACCAAAGTTCTTATGTGCCTTTTAATTGCATCACTTGTGTCATTTTTAGCATTTAGTCAGTGGAATATAGATCTAGGTCCCAGTTCTTGCACTTGATAAAGTATTTATTACAAGTGCGGGCTCTGTGTGTGCAGAGAGCATCTCCACTGCTAATGCATTCAATGTATTTTCTCCAAAAGGAGAGCGAGCTTTTTTTTTTTTTTTTTTAATTCCTTTTTAAAAATCGGGACAGTGGAGATTAAAAGGAAAAACTAGGTAACCGAAGAAGATTGAGGAAAATGTAATTTTGAGAAGGAAGCTTTTGGTGGCTGGATAGCTCTCCCACCTTTACCAGTACCTTGCTTGAACATTTTTATTTTATAGCACCTTTTTATTGGAAATAAAATTTGACTCTACTGACTTAAATCCTATTTCTTTGAGTTCACCCACTGTTTGTTGAGTTCTACATTTTGAAATCCTTAGTGATGGAAAAATGGGTGGAGTGTATTATTAGTCACAATATTTTCAACATGTGGTGAGGAATTATCGCTTTAAGGTGTTTTTTGGGAGCTGACATGAAATGGATAGAGGTTGCCCCATGGGCCAGACTGAGAACTACAAAACAGCTTTACTGAACTCCCAAATATATGTTCCTGAAAAATATTGCTTGGCTTGATACACTAGGAGGATGATTATAATTTAAATAGAAAACTATAGTCTTTTGTTTTTGATACAGCTTGACCTGAGTGAGGAAACTTGCTTTTATCTAAGCATAGGATTATTTACTATTGCAATTAGTGTCATTAGCTGTATGCTAGCATTCATGTAATTGAGTCAATTTTGGTATGGTGCAAAAAAATGAGGTGTTCTAGTAATTCTAATATTAAATGTTTATTCATATATTTTTAAAAGTGGTTTCATTCTAAAATGTATAAGATTAAGCTTTTGAAAACATGACCTGTACACAGGGTTCTTAGAGACTAAAGAAAATGGGCCACTTTCTCCCCGTGGTCTTTGTTTTCTGGGACAGTTGTACAACAGTGGATATGCTCTTTGCAAGAGGTTTTTTTTATAACTGAAGTGCTTAGAGGAAAACCAGTTTAGCAACCCCCCCCCCCCCAACAGTTCTCTTTCAAAAAGAGAAAATGTCTCAGGTTTGAAAGCTGTTAATATGCCTGCTTTTCCTCTGGTACTATGCTGTGTTGCTGTGAGATTGAGCATATTTTTAAATGAAGCTTTTTTGTCTTCCCTATCCACTTGTGTGGGTTTTTTTTCTTTCTTTCTTTTTTTTTTTTCTTCAGATGAGCTCCGTTTTGATATGTGTTTTGAAGTTTCTAAGCAAAGTTTCCTGTCCTCCCGCAGCATAGCAGCAGGCTAACACCCAATCCAAACTGTTATTTTCTTGCTTTCGGAGCAGAATTGTTTCAGAAACAGTTCAACCTCTCCCAGGGCTTTCCCCCCCTCCCCTTAATGTTCTTGCCAGCTTTACTGGCTACTTTAGAGCACTCTGTAACGCTCTCTAGACACCCCCTAAATTGGTAAAAAAGCATTCACATGGGTTTTTCTTGCTCCTGTGTACTTAGTTTAATGGGCAAACAAAAGGGTAAAGAGAGGGCTTAGTTTAAGTCTTTGAACAGCTACCTGCAGTTCTAATGGTTATCCCATATGTGCATTATAATTCCCCGGAGCCAGCAGTTTGTGTCCATTACTGGCTGTGAACATTACGCTAGAAAATTCTGACACTTTGCACAAAAGGATTAATACCGCGTTTATATTTTGCTTTTGGCTTACTCTTGACTTAAATATTTTAAATGCATAGTTTATCTGTGTTTTATATATGTTCTATTTGAAACTTTAAGTGTATTAATAGTGAAAGAAGGCATGCTGTGGGGTTGTCTGTAGTTAGTAGAGGTCACGTTAGGCTAGAGCAAAGGGATCTACCGCGGCTGTGAGCTAGGGTTATTTTGCCTGCGTAAAGTACTGTGATGTTATTCTTACCTAATGACTTTTGTGAGCATTTTTAGGATATTTTGGTCAGCTACAATGACACTGTCAGAACGCAAGTGTTAAAATTTCACTTTGTTACCTCAAAGTGTCACTTCATTAATTCTTTAGGACTTTTTGTTTCACTAGGCGGTATGTTTATGTCGCAGCCTCCTTAAATGTAATCTTCAGTGGTTTAGGTTTTCTTGATTCCCTCCAGACCTTTAGGCAGGGTGAGAAGTAAAGCATCTTGCTTGCTGTGGGATTTCTTTCATTTGAGATGCTTGAGAAAAGAATCTTGACTTCCCTAAGCAGTTTAATCGTTTTATCTGTTTCGTGCTGCCTTGATGTATTTGGATGCACAGCGATGTCCGGTTCACAGGGATAGCTGCTTGGGATTCAGTTTCCATCCTGGCTATTGATTGAACATGCTGCTGTCATAACTGCTTGCCATCAGCTTCTCCTCCTGTGAAACAGGGGTGCCGGTGTTTACTCACCTCTTGTGAAACGCTTTCTAGTATACAGATGAAAAATCATAGTTGTGCTAAGTATGTTCATTCTTTGTAAATGCAAACGAGTTTGCAGTCCACACTGGTTCCTCCAAGGTCTGGTGGAGTTTAGTGAGGGACTCGTGGGTGGGGTTTTTCTGGTTTTTGTCCCTTACAGAGCTAACCGTGGTGTAGTTATTCTCTGAACAGTTGCTTTAACTTTCAAAGTTTCATACCCGTATATTCAGGAAACCTTAGTTTTTGTTTTCACCACTGTTGCAATGCGGGTTCTGAATATTTTGCGGGCAGGATGAGATCCTTGGCAGTAATTCTAATTAGATGGAAATGGGTTCCGCTCGGTGGTGTTTCGTTGCATGCGTGTGTGTAAGCATGCATGCATTAGAATAAATGATGGAGCTACAAACAGGTGTAGTAACTTTGCTGAACTATAACAGGGACATGCTGAGTTAGAGTTGCAGCTTGCTTTTTTGCCTGTCGTCTTGGGATGTGGCTAGCTTTCATGCCAGTCTATACAATTGTGACCTTTTCTGCCCACTTTACTTATGTATGTGTATGCAAAGAAAAATGCTCAATGGATATTAGAAGTTTCCTAACACTCACTGTATGGCAAAACTGAGGTGGAGTCTTTGATAACGGAGGAAAGGAACAGTGAAATATTCTACAAACACTGTTACTAGCTTGCATATGGATTAAAATAAACTTAGTAACAAGAATGTCCCAGGATGTGCCAAGAACTTAGCTGCTTAAGAACCCAACTTAGAAAAGTGAGTAGGGTTTTACACACTAAGGGATATGTTAATACTTATATACACTTAAATACCTAGTTATCTTTCATGATTTTTTTCTTCTGCACGTGTTGAACAATCTGCTTATTCAATCCAAGCTCATTTTCTTCCTAGTATTTCTCAGCTTGTGATGAAGACCTCTGTGGGAAGAGAGTTGGTAGTTCAGACTACTAGCTCACTCGGACTGAGGAAAGAGTTAAACAAAACTTGCACCTTTTGCATGAATATACCCTTGAAGGAAATAATCTTTCTGACTAGTGTTCAAATAATGCATGAAACAGAAGACTCGATGGTCTGTATTAGCTATTAGGTTTTTAAATTAGTTGGTTTCAGGTTTGGGTGTTTTAGGTACTAACCGAAGTAGTCAGGATGCAGTACTCATCTCCCAAAAGTTCGACCACTACAGTACTGCAGAGTGAGAGGATGGCTGAATATAAGATTAGCTTACTGCCTGCCTTCTTAATACCACTGTATCCTTCTTGGCTTCATTCCACTTTTTTATAATCGTTGATCAAATTTAGATTGTCAGATGTATGCTAAGAAGTAAAAAGGGATACCTATCCAAGGTGCTAAGTGTTCGTACCGTGAATTACGAAAGCAAAGTAGATTGCTCACAGAGCACCTCTCATGTTATCTTTAGTTTTGCAGTGGTGGTTTTTTACTCTGATTATTCCTAATTCCTTATCTCTCTTCTATCTTTCAGGCGCTCTTTCCCCCAGCTCCTCCCACCACTATGCTTCTCTCTTAAAATTACCTCAGACCTCTTCCTCCTTCTTGGGCTCCCTCCCTTTTTACGTACTGGGTTTTGGAACTTTAGCAAAGATCCCCTAAGTAAAAGGCCAGAAAGCCAAAAACCAATGAGAAAGTTTGGGGGGATCCTCTCTTCAGGGCAATTCCCAGTGTGTTATGCTGTTGTTTTACCATCTTTTTAATGTGCTTTTTATGTTGGTTTTTGGCTAACAAACACAAGTGTGAAGTGTTTGGCTTAGAAGATTACTTCTGTGACTCAGTTTTTTTTTTCTTTTAAGTGGAAGTTTAGATCTTGTGGAAGTGAATGGCTCTTGGGCAGGTAAGCTTACTACTAGTCACAGGCAATTGTACTTTTCAGGGTCTTTTAATCTTCACTGCTAGTTTAGCAGATACAACTGCAGTTAAATTCTTATCTTTTTTGACATCACCAGACTTCTCAAGCTTCCTACCCTGTCAGATACTTGCTTTTTAAATGCTGGTTAGCTCTTCTGTATTCTTACTCCGTTCTACGAGCTCTGTGGTATGGGTAGTGTTGGATCTGATCTTCTGTTGGTGAAGCCAGATGAGAGATAGGGAGAGCAGAAATCAAAAACAGGGCAATGAGGATAACAACTGTTTCTGTACCGTGATGGAGAGAAAGGAAAATGGACAGAGTTGGAGAGGTATGGAGAAGAGAGTAAGTGAAATGTAGAGGAAATGCCAAATAGGGTGGAAGTCACACTGCATCGAAGCATTTTGAAACAGGGGTATGCACGTCCAAGTGTTTTCTCGTGTCTCAAGAACTGACAGTAATATCACTGCTCTATAAGGAAAGGTGCCTCTTGTAAAAGCAAAATGTTACCAGGTGGAGTACTGTATTTCTTGCTGCAAAGCTTTTACAGAAGCAAAGAAGAACTACTTTTACCTTCTGTTCAGTATTTGCGTCTTTGTCTATAGCTTCACATTGTTTTCAGAATTTTTGGATCTTTGTAAAGAGGAACAAACTGCTTTAGCTGGTATCTCTGTGCATGCTGCTCTTTAACTTGAGGAGGACATTGGCTTGGAGGTAGTGATTCAGTAGAGCTGGGTGGTATAGAATTCACATTTCTTACTGACTTTTGTGTGATGTGGGAACATTATTTTAAATTTTCTGTTATCTTAGGTAAATGGGTTTGGAGGGGGATGGGAATAATCATAACTGTGAGATTAGATTAATATTAAGCCTGTTTAAAGTGTGTTGATGGCAGGTGTCACAGAAACATTAAAAGAATCTTTCTGGTGTTAATTAGAATACACAAAAATGTTAACAGTGTTTGAAGTCCTCATATCAAGTATTGTTTTTTGCAGTGACTTCTCCAAGGCACTTCTCTCTAGAAGTACCGTCCAAAGCTTTCAGTAGTCCTACAATTTATATGTTAAACCCTTCTTTAATCAAGGGCTAAATCACTTTCCTCTATGCTTAACTATAGAAATATTTCAGAATATTTCTTGTTTGAAATGGAAAATAGTGTTGTAAATGATTCAGTTATTGATTTACCTTCTAAGAAACTAAAAATAATAGTTCCTTGTCTGTACTAAACACCTTGGAAACTTTTTAGCAGTTCCTTGTAGTTATATGAAGCTAAGCTTTTTGCTTTGTGTTTGACTTAAATCTTTAACTTTTGCCTCCTATTCCTTTCAATCCCAAATACAGGACATCAGATGAACCTTTTGGAGCTTGTTACCGGAGACCATTTTCCTCTGTTCATTAAATCATGTGCTGTAGAGCTGTGAAACACTGTGGCGTTTATTTTTGCTAACAGAAAATACTTTCAAATATTGGTAAGTTTCGAGCATTCAAAGTTTTTTGTTTGTTTGGTTTGGTTGGTTGGCTTGTTTGTTTGTTTTTAAATGCAGTAAGGGAAGGAGGAAGACTAGTGGGAGATAAGGTTGCCATTAAGGCTTCCAGTTCTTTTTAAAATTTGACTTAACACTGATGACAAAGGCTAGTGTCAGAGTCTTACCCAACCACAAAAGTTGAAGAAATGCTTGTGCCTATTCTGCTGCTCCTACCTTATGATAAGGACCATTAATCATGGTCAGTCAGTTCTCATCTCTTCAATGAGAAGAGGAAAACAGGTGCAGAACTCAAAGCAAGAGGAAAATTGAAGAGCACTGCAAAATACGTCTCGGATTTACCACCCTTAGCAGCCTGTTCTGGCTCGTTTTGTGACTCTGGGTCAGAGGTATAAATGAGAGTCTTAATAGTGAGAGTCCAAAGACTAAGTGAAAATGTATATTACTTTTGCACTTAGGCTAACAAAGACATTTCCCATGTGTGTATGTCATCACCCCCCCCCCCCTTTTTTGTTAAACTGCCTAAATAACAGGACTAAAAAGAGCTAGCCAAAACAATTGCTATGGAGAAGCAATCGGAATTAAAGAAAGGCAAGACTTGGCAGTCTGAAATAGAAATTGAGAACAGTCAGTGGTATTTGCTTGAATTGGGTCATATTTGTTTTCAAGATTTTCAGTTCTGCTTATTGCCATAAGAATGCTCAGGTTTTCCTTATTACTTCATTTGGTTTTTAGAATATATTAAGTCACCGTTTATAATTACTTTAGTTTGTATTGGAAAAGCTTTCTTAATTTGTCTTCTGATATTTTCTTCCACAATCTGTCATTATAGAGGGTCAGTCTAGAAATCGACAGTATTGACTTATAATTTATTATTTTTATGAAGGGAGCTAATCTATATATTGAAAACATCTAAAATACAGAGATCAGAAATCTATGGAAAATACTTTTCTGTAATGGCTAACAATACATTAAAAAAAGTTTTGAATAAAAGTCTAGTCAAAAGTTCTAGTTGGAGTTAAATGTCGCAAGTGTAATAAATATGTTATTCTAAAGAAAAAAGTATGTTTTGTAGAAGAGAGAGGTGTACAAGAAGATAGTTACAGTGGTTGCAACCTCACGTGTAAATAGGACAAAACCTTTGTGTGGATTAGCATTTAGAACGATTCCTATTTTTATACATTCTGATCATGAATGTTAATGTTTATCTGAGTCTATCTCTGAATGTACCCTACTATACATACATACGTGCCTTATACAGAATTTTCAAAGTCTTGAGATTGTTTAGTCTCTTAACCTAGAAAGGCATCAGCCAGTACATACTGGCAGTTAAATATTTCAAGAGGAAATTCTCTTGAATATTCTATTGCAGACTTAATTTTTTTTAGAAGTTGTACTGATAGCTTTTTTAACCCAGTATTTTATGGGTCAGGTAAGGTAAATTAGTGTCCCTCAGGCCACAAATGTCTCTTTAAAGAGTCATTAAAGTGAGACTATTTTGAAAAGCTACCAAACAGGAAACATTGTTGTTCCAAGGATCTGTTTGAAGTTTTAGCTTCTAAAATTAGATATTTTTTTTTCCCTATACTTTTTCAGAAGGAACTGTTGCTTAGGCTATTGCATAAGGGTAACCTGGCTTTAATTACCTGCAATGCATTGATACACATTTGAGTTAATATCTTTTTGGTTTATTAAGTCATAACTAGGTGTTTTATACCTGTGAACTTTGAGGGAAAGAACTTCAGAATGTATCACTATTGTTTGGTAATCTGGTAGTTTAACATTAGTAACTTCTCCTGTTCTTGTTTTTTATTGTAGTTCTGTCTTTCTCCTACAAGAGTTCATACCAGTGTTATTTGAAGGTTGCGGAAAAGTGCACTACCTGTGCTGCCCTAGGACTGTTGATGTCCTCAGCTGTTGTAGGAGAAACACTAGACCTGGAACCCAGTTTGTTACTGGTAAGGAGTAATTGTCTTGGAGTTTTTTGTTTTTTAATCTTAAAGTTTGCATGCTTTCTTTAACAAAATGACTAAAAATCATTTCACTATTTCCTCATTCAAGAACATTATACCAAAAACTGCAACTTTGCTCTTCTGTGTTTTGTTTGTTTGGTTGTGTCCTCCCCCACACACAGCCACTCCCAGTTTCTAAACTTGTGTTTGTCCTAATTTCCCCCTTTCTAAACTGTGGAGGCTTACAGGCTTCCCTTAGCTTTCATTTTCAGACCTTCTTTTCTCTTGAAGTTCTTCATGTACCGTCAGAGTTAATGAAGGTTAATAAATGGATTTTTCTAAAATATCTTCAGAAATCCTTCTTCTTGTCCTCCTCTTCATCTTTACTGTTTCTTGGGGGTGGAAGAGGCTCTTCTGTCCTTGAAACATATGATGCTCCAGTAACTTCAGGTAGACAATTTGACAGGTCACAGCCAAATTACTGGTTTAAAGTTTTAGAGTGCCAAGTGAAAGGTGTGATGATTGCTCCCTGTTATTTTAGGTTTTGGTTGTTGGAATTGGGATCTGCTTGTGGTTCCTATTTAGAGTGCAAAAGCAAAGCCTAATGATAAGGTGAATGACTGGAAGTGTGTGGTGTTTTGAATGTCCTTATTCTTTTTGCTGTAGACGGCCATCCTTTAATTCACAATGCATTCGCATCTACGTTATTTGATGTCAGAAGCAGTTGTAACGTGATGATGTGGCCTTAGGTATTGCATTTCCTAACTAAATCTAATCCAGACAGAGCGAGAGCTGTAATGTCTTCAGCTGTATGGAGAACTCGCAGTTAAAGTGGGTTCATCTTTGCCAGAGTATTATAACTACTGAAGGTGTAATGCTGGCCCTGCTGCTGCTGTTTGAACTTGAGTCATGGACTTTTTGGATAGCAACTCCTACAGAGCTGCTGAGCAGAAATGCAGTTTTAATGCTGACGGTGACAAGGTAGCATATGGCTTGAAATGAGAAAAATTGTAGTGAATCCTCATCAGGCAAGTGTTAATTAAGTATTGCTAGAGTTGCTTTGCCATACAGTTGTCGAGCACTGAGTGGACCTCAAATCCGATAATAAAAATAAAGCAAAAAAAAACCTAGTTGTAAGTTCACTGAAAATTATATATCTCCCAAATTCTTGCCTTTTCTATAATTCTATAGTATTTCTCAAACTGAAAGGCAAAACTTTATTTTCTTCCTGCAACTTCTAGCCCATAAGAACAAACATTCATTTTTCTAAGCTGTAATTAAACATTCTTATCCCCATTCATAAGGGAAAAGTGATGTATTGATGTTTTCATGAAACGATGAGTTGCAATTAACATCCTTGGGCCAAGGATCTGGTTTGTTCTTACTACAAACATCTGCCTATTTCTCTTTGAATTCTCAGTTGTGAATGAATATCTTGAATGAATAACTTGATCAATGAATGATCAGTATCTTGAATCAGAATGGGAGAAACATTTCTTTTTTTGGCAACTGTTCATCTTTCATAAGCTGTTACTTCTATTTGTGCCTTAAGTTTTGTTCCAAATAGATGCAATTTTTACACATTTAGCGTAAAGAAATTTAAATAAACTCTTAAAATTGTGTACTGTTCTTCCTCAAACACGCTTGTGAGAAAACACTTTAGTTCTGGAGACTGGTGCTTGAAAAACTTACGAGTGATGTCTCTGCAGGGAATTATCATCTATCGATATCCTGATTCTTCTGCTCTCTTTTTACTTTAGGAGAATAATCTAAGTATAGGTACTGTCCTTCTCAGTTTCTAAGGTTAGTTTGTTTGGTCCCCCCCCCCCCCCAGCTTTGTCTTCAGCACTTGGATATGATGGATCGTACACATTTCTGTTGTCTTTCGTTGGATAAAAGTGAAACTAGTAGATACGCTGTGTCTTGTTATGCGAGGAGGAGTTTCAAGTCTGATCTCACCTTGCAGGGCTCCTCTGCAGAGGAATTTAAAAAATGTTGGAATGCTGGTGGGAGTGGAGACCTGGGAAGGACATGGGGGAAGCAGGGAAATGGGTTGCATTTGTTGGATTTCTTGCATGATAAACTATTGGAGTCAATTTCAGTTCTTCATTAATTTATTTTCCCTTCCCTTTGAAGGGAGAGGGGGGAGGAAACAACACACATTTTCGGCTAAATTCTGGTGGCCCTTTTTCCCTAGGGAGCAGAGTGGCTGGTGGAGGAGTGCTTGACAGACTAGTGAGTATTTTGGTACACTGTAACTTGTGTGTCCTTAGTATTAAGTGTAGAAACTTATATTTAAAAATTGCAACAGATTAAATGTTGTGTAGTTTAAAGTTTTGGTTAGCTTTTATCCTGTAAGAGAGTTGAAAGCAAAACAAAACAAAAACTTGTACCAGGCTTTCAATTGATCAGAATAACTATAATCTGTTTTTTGTTGCTGTTTTTCTTCTGAGTGGAGGGAATGAAGTACCTCAGAAATTACTTTTGTCCCAGAGATTTCCCAGGGCATAATACTGTAGACTTTCATCTGTGTTACCGCTTTTCTTTTTATCTGTGGCTTTTTTCATAATTTAAATAATTCACTGAGTTTTATGTGCAACAAATTTGTACCCCTTAATTTTAATGGTGTTAAGATTACTGCAGGGGGCTTATATGTATTATATGCTGAGAGGTTCGACTCTGTAAGTGTTACTGCTTCCTCTTCTGAGAACCCTTCCAGCATTAAGTGAAGACTGTGTTTATTTAGACTGTTATTATGTCCTCAGGTGTTATTTTTATGTTCAAACAGCTTGTGCTGATGATGCAGAATAAACACTTTTCATAAATGCTGGATTTGTAGAACTAGGTTCCTTCTAGCTGGGGTTAAAGTTTATATAAATTATTAATGGTTAGTTTAAGACCAGGTTTGTGACAGCATGAAAAATACAAAGCTGTCCTATATCTTGACAGAACTTTGCATGCAGGTGGTTATTAAATCTGCTCATGCTCAAGACCTTGTCTGTTTTTTTATGGTTACATGCAAGTGCTGTTTGTTCAGGAGCAATTTTTTTAGTTACTTTTTTGAAAAAGGAGCAGAATTGAATTACTGTACTATCCATACATTGACTTGTGCAGAAAGCCTGGTCTCCCTACAATTTATTTTGTGGAAAACCTGTCAGAGTCTACAGACGAGCTTTCATGGTTCACTGCTTTCTTGGAGAGCCGTGCTGTGGCCGTGTGCTGCCGTCAGAAGCGCAGGCTCACGCTCTCCCACGGAGCACCCATGCTAGCGAGGAAGGCTGCTGCTGAGCGGTGCTAGACTTCTCATTTCGGAGCGGAAAACTCTGCTCTGCTCCGTACTGTTCTCTGGAAGGTAGTGTTATTCAAATCTGGTCATGGGACGTAGCAGAGTAGACCTCTGTTTTTATGAGCTGGGGGTGCTGTCGTTAAAATGTATTGCTAGGAATCTTCTTGCAGTTTGATTCCTGCTTTGCTTTTTTCTGGAAGTTAAGAAATTGTATTGAACAGGTAGTGGAATTGGGGGGTTGTGAAGCAAAATCCCACAAGTTAATTAGAAATAAAGAACATGGATATAGAAAGTTACAGGAGTAATATTCACTGCAAGTAGTGTTCTCCACTTATAAAACACCAAGGATAGAAAGTGGCTGCCTGAACACATTCATCGTGAGGCATTACGGCTTTTATTTTCTTTTCTTTAACCATTGTTGAAGGGCAAAGTGTAGTAAGTTTACTTCTAAGATTGCAGTACATCCATGTGTAGGATGGGACCATTATTAATCTTTTTGACAATAACTCTGGTGAAATGAGAGAAATGCATTGATGTGTCTGAGGGTTTGTCTAGCAAGCATTCCCAGTTTGGGAACAAGTTACTCCCAATTTTCCCAGTCAGAACTTTCTTGAAGACTTGGTTGGGTGTATCAGATGGAACCGGGCCTAAAACATTTTAGTAAGCTAAAAATCTCCACAGTTTATTCTGTCTTTCACATGCTTTTGCTAGCGGTTTGAAGGGGATTGCTTTTATAAAGAAATCTTTACATTGTATTTTCTAAGTGGAGATACACGTTGTTACAAGGAGAGGAGGAAAAAAAAGCCACAAAACAGCATTTAAAATTGGAACACAAGAGCAGAGGGTTTTGAAGCTTGCTGAATTTTTAACTACTAGAAAATTGCCTTAAATTTAACTTGGATTAGTTCCCTGGTGATCCTTGACATTAAATGGATGTGCTGGTTTGACATGGGTAGACAGAAAACTAATTAATTCCTCTGAATTTGAGGCATATTTAATTTTCTCCCCCAAAGACCTCTCATTTAAAAGGTACAATGATGTGACAAACATTCAATATGGAACAATGTGTGTAAGGTAGCAGACCTTTAGACAGAGAAAGATCAAGACATCTACAGCAATAGTTGTTTTGGAAGATGTTAAATTTTATCAATTAAATTGAGCGTAAGAGTATCTGTAGCATTGCTGGCGTACTTGGAAGTGGTATAACGTGGCCACCAGTCAGTGGAATGGCTGCTATTCTTTGTGATGGGCGTCTTCCCCATTCATCTCTCTATCTCTTTATACTTAAATTTTGAGTCCTCTGGAACATGGGCAGTTGTCTTCCCTTTGCATAGAGGAATGTATATTCTCATTATTTTTACTTGCTTTATTATACTCGCTACTTATTATATTTTAGAATATGAGGTGTTTTTGCTTTCTCGTCCTAGAGGTATCCACCCATCCTCTGCTCTTGTCCCCAGTGTCCTTGGAAATGTGGACAAGTAAAGTAAGATCATGTAGTCCTTGTGTGCTAATGACATGCTTTTGTTCATTCATAGCTGGCCCGGAGGGTATCTTCTGTCAAGAGCTTGGTGGGTGGGAGGGAAATCAGGAAGGAATCTTGCATAGACTTTAGTATTTAATAAGAATATCATGAACAGGAAATAACAAAACTCAAAGAGAAGGTATTTTGTAAACAAGCTAGCAAATGCTTCATCCATAAAAAGCACCAGCTTAGTCAATATCTGAATCTCAAACTGGTACAGTCAAAAACAAAAGTAGCAAGAGACAAATATTTTAATTTGGGTTTTGGCACAGACAGTATACATGAAGGACAAGATGCATGTAAAGTATCAAGCAGAGATATCAACAGTGAGGGGCAATCCAAACATACTAAAATAAGCCAAATAAACATATGAAATGGCAGAGAAATAAAATCCCAAGGGGATGGTGTAATTTCAAGGTGGAAAACATTCAAGAAGAAATCCAAGAAAAGATGTTGTTGTGTAAACTCATACAAGCTGATGAAAATATTGACAAATACTCTTGATGCTAATCTGTACCAAAATGAGGAACGGAAAATTACCCTTGCAGGGGACTATATTTTTTATTCCAAACAATTCCAGGGAGATCTGCCTTGGAATATGGATTGTAAGACCTGTAAAGGAACAGCAAAGGGAAGTGCCAGTTCTGAAACCTTCCGATCACTCCATAATTGTATGCTCTGAGGTTCTTGCATCTTCCTCTGAAGCATGTGGATATGGCAGCAGCTGAAGACAGGATGGATGATGGACAATTCATTTGATCCTATGTGGCAATTCATATTCCCTGAGGGGACTAGGCTGACTCTTCAGCTCCTAAAAGTAGATGCAGTAGTGGTTTCTGGAATAAAGACAAAACTGAACTGTCATTCTCCCTTAATAGGTGGTTCTCAAACATAAAGACGTTACGAAGCTGTGGCAGCCACCTTCATGGAAGTTGTGGACCCACATATCATTTTTAGAGGTGGAGCTTACTATATCAGAACAAATTTAAGCTTTTGAAAGAAACGGGGAAATATTCTTTACATGGTGTGGCAAGTTAATACTCTTAATTGGACCTTAAACTACTGCTACATGGTATATAAATCTTGATACTAAGTTTCAAATAAGTGGTGTATGCTAAGTAAAATGGCAAAAATTATGCCAAGGAAGTTATAAAACTGGAAAAAAAGGCGAGTAGGGAATTACAAAGCTATTAACCACTGAGGTACGATGTGGTGAAAATTACTTCCAGAGTCTGTTCTGGCACTGCCAGCCTCCTTTATTAGCAAATGCTTTGTGTGTTTTGAACTTGAAGGTGTTTCACTTGGGAGACAGAGTGCACTGATGTGCATGATGTCAATGAAGGATTATCCTGGAGACCGGAAGGACAGTAGGTTTTTGACAGAGGCTGAATGGACAGCAAATTAAACCGCATGAGAGGAGTGACTTACTGAATACCGTATGGAATGAGAGAGAGATGTTCAGTCCATAGTGATACATTGCTTCTCTCATTTGTACTTTGCAGGCAAGATGAAGTTCATTCTGAAAATTTTTATGCTATTGGTCACAGTTAGCAGTTAACTTCTTGTTTTGAAGCATCCAGTGAGGTCGATTTTTAGAAATAACTTACAAGATAGGAGTCTGTACCATACTACTAGCACTAACTAGCCTTCATTGGAGCATACTGTGAAGTTTGATCATCTTCCAGAAAAAGTCCTGTGAATTCTTATCAGCCTGATTGGACGCGCTGTTTGCTTGCGCATAGAAGCATCCTTCCTAACGTGAATGTTTAGCTGACTATTAGAATTTCCCTACCCATCATCTTTGGGTGGTGGAGGGGTAAACTTGGATGTGTAAAGGCATGGAAATAATATGTTTTATTGTGAAGTTAAAAATATTGTGCTAATAAGTAGTTAAGCTTCAAATAACATTAATTTCATAGTTCTGATCCATTGCCAATTTAGCTTGGGCGGGGACTTAAAATTTTGTGATCTCTGGTCTTGGATTTGCCTGTTGTTCTTCTGACTTAAAACTGGTATTTTTAGCCCCTCAATCGCAATATAGCAAAGGAAATAGCTGGTTTCAATTGGCTTTTGCTGTCTGAGAATTTTAGCTCTTCAGTGTGCTGTGTGTCCTGCTTTTTCCCCCTTGAGGAAATTGTGCTACAGAATGTTCTTCAGTAGTTTGATCCATCAGCATGGTCTCAAGTCTAGTACTTCTTTTTAAATCAAACTTTACTGAACCCAAGCAGTAAAAACTGACAGCCATTTTACCCAAGTAACTTAAGACAGGTTTTCTTATGAGTCTGTAGTAGTTTAAAGAAACATTATTCTGGAGTGTTATGAGGCACTGGAGGATTGAGCTTCAAATCTAGTCCCTTTTAATGTAAATTATTTAAGTCTCGTATAAATGAGCTGCATCTTGTAATGAATGTGCAGTCTTTCTAGGCAGTACTTGTATTTTGTGGTGCTCTTTCAAGATGGACTTGTTACCTAATTTGTTACAGTTTGGTTTATCTTGTTTAGTCCTCGAGAAAGGTCTATGAACTCTGATGTAATACTGCCAATTTCTTCCCCATGCAGGACTTGTGGAAGAGGAAACACAAAGATTTCCAAATGAATAACCGAAAGGAAGATATGGAGATTGCTTCCCACTACCGTCACCTGCTTCGTGAGCTTAATGAGCAGAGACAACATGGCATCCTCTGTGATGTTTGCATTATAGTGGAGGGGAAGATATTTAAGGCTCACAAAAATGTTCTGCTCGGGAGTAGTCGCTACTTCAAAACGCTGTACTGCCAGGTACAGAAAACGTCTGACCAGGCCACGGTCACTCATTTAGACATCGTAACTGCACAAGGCTTTAAAGCAATCATTGACTTCATGTATTCTGCACACCTAGCGCTGACCAGCAGAAACGTCATTGAGGTGATGTCAGCTGCTAGCTATCTGCAAATGACAGATATTGTACAAGCCTGTCACAATTTCATAAAAGCAGCTCTTGACATAAGTATAAAGTCTGATGCCTCAGATGACCTTGTCGATTATGAACTTGGAGCTCCTTCTAGCAGTAGCACGGATGCTTTGATTTCAGCGGTTGTGGCCGGGAGGAGTATATCTCCCTGGTTAGCTCGGCGTACAAGTCCAGCAAACTCTTCTGGAGATTCAGCCATTGCCAGCTGCCATGAAGGAGGGAGCAGTTATGGAAAAGAGGATCAAGAACCAAAAACAGACAGCCACGAAGACGTTTCATCCCAGTCTCTTTGGTCTAGTGACATGGGCTATGGGTCTTTACGTATCAAAGAGGAACAGGTTTCGCCATCACATTATGGAGGGAATGAATTACATTCTGCCAAGGATAGTGCAATACAGAATGCTTTCTCGGAACAAGGTGTGGGGGATGGCTGGCAACCCACTGGACGCAGAAAGAACAGAAAAAATAAAGAAACTGTGCGTCATATTACGCAGCAAGTAGAGGATGACAGCAGGGCGAGTTCTCCAATGCCGTCTTTTTTACCTGCCTCAGGATGGCCATATAGCAGTCGAGACCCAAGTAAGTCGTTCTTTTGCTTTTCATTCCTGGCACTAACAACACAGAGTTAACGATATCTGTTTATGGTACAATCTTATCAGTCTCTGAAATATATTAGCCTATCAGAAACTGAAAAACGTAGAAATCTATGTTGTCAGCTATTCGATGGAAGCACTGTGCAGCTCAGTTAGGAACGTCAGTGTCACAGCAATGCAGGCTAGTTCTTCTGTGAAAGAAGCTGTTGGTTTTGCTCTGGCCCTGAATATAGAATGGCCTAAATCACCCCCAAAACACCATTATTATTATCAGAATTAATGAGGTAGAAGGTGGGAACTTATTTCAGCAGGTGTGCAAACTCATCATACAGGTTGAAGTATTTTCCTTGCATAGTATATTGATGCAGTAATTACACCACATATAGGTGTAATTTAGTGAGTCTTAATGATACTATCTTCAGTACTGCCTGATATTCAGGTGTCACTTTCTTGAGAATAAGAAAGCTACCATAGCTTGTTACTAGTAATAGTGAGAAAAGTGTTTGGTAGCTCTAAGAATAATGTTTTTGTGAGGCTCTAAGGCTTAAAATGTATTTTGACGTTTGACTACTTGTAGTCTGGGATAAATGACTTTTTTTCAAAAGTGTAACCAGGGAGAAAAATGTTCTCTGGACTCCTTTTGTATCTTCAGTAGTTAGTTTTGAGACAGAAAAATAAGAGAACTGTCCTATTTGATTCACTAATCACTGCCTATTTTTAGATCCAAGAATGCTATTGATACAGTGTTTTGTTTTTTTAAGGACTCTAGGGGAAGTGTGGTATTAAACTCCCTTAAGCTGACTTGAAGATCTTAGTCTGTGCTATGAGTTAACCTGTGTTTCATTGCATACCAGAATGTAAGCCAGCAAGGGGAAGGGTGTGTGAGATTATATACCCTTATGTTGTCAAATTTAGCTTGAAAAAAGCAATATAACTAGTACTGAAAGCCTGAACAGTCTTTGTGTGCTGAAAAAAGATTTTAAAGCTGCTTACATACTGAAACATGAATGTTAAATTTAGCTTTCATTGATATTTAATTGAATGGGTAACTGTCTACAAATATCTTTAATTATGTTACTTTTACAGTTATCTGCTGCAGCAAGCTTGCCTGTAATTATTCTAATTGGCTGGTGATAAAATCTAAACAACTTTGGTTAGAAGGAAGATGCCAGATAAGATAAGAATGATTTATGATGAGTCCTGTTTTTATAATGCATGTATTTCAGGACTGTGTTGAGCAAAGACTCAGTATTGACTGCCTGAAATGCTATTCACACACAAATACTTCTCACTTTCACAACATCCCATAAAAACAGCTCCAACAGTGGCTCTGAGGTGTGTTTTTGACAGGTATATGAAGCAAGCCACGCATGTCAGAGTTACTACAGAAGCAGACTGCAACACTAATCTTAGCTCAATCTATGACCAGTTTTCTTCTTTAAATTGCGCTTTTGAAAACAGTGCAAATATAAGAGATGATGTTGCTGGAAGATGAATGATGCCTATATCATTTCACTCCTAGTTGTTAAGGAATTAAACAGAAATAGCTCTTGTTCTTTGCAACTGTTTGTGGCTGGGAGGAAGATGGCTTCTGGGGTTAACTCAGTGCAGTGCTGAGACAGCTGCCTCAGCAGATACAATCAAATTATTTGTTCTGAATCTCGTCTTAAATAGTTTCCAATTAAAGAGGTGTTTCATATGACAGGAAAGAGGAAACTGAGTGGTGGTGACTGGGGGAATAATTTTGATGTTTCGCTGATGCTAATAAAGCAGAAAGAAAAACTGAATAGCCGCTAACTTCTCCCTGTCCAAAGCAAGGGAAATGCCAGAAATGACAAGGGTAGGGGCAATCTGCTGGCAGTGGCCTGCCCGTATCTGGCTGCTGCTCTGAGAGCAGTGGGGTTCTACATAAAAGTAACTGTGCTGAAGAAAGGGGGTATTTGGAGACTGAGCTACCCATAGTTTCCCCGTATTGGCCTGCTGGAGGGGTGAGCAGAGATGGAATTCTCCTTTCTGCCCTGCTGAAGGATGAAGAGCCGCGTGCTTCCCTGTGCTGCAGGGCCGGAGCCCGCAGAACGGGGGGTGTGGACTTAGCGTCGGGGAGCCCCTTTCTGCGTGCGCGGGGGGGCTCCAGCATCCCTCCGGTTACAGGAACCCTCCTTTTCCTCAGGCTGATTTCTCTTGTCTGTGGGGGGGTGGAAGGGAGAATGGTTTTGGAGGATTTGAGATCTGTGCACGTTAAGCTTTGGTTTACGTTTGGACATTTTGTAAGTGGAAGCCTCTCGTGTGCCTGTGTCCGTGGATGTGTGGCTTGGGTGAAATCTAGCGGAGTTGGTCACTCAGGTGAGGCTGCTTCTCTTTCAGCTTGCAGGCAACAAGAGAAATCAGAGCATCCCTGCTGTCCCTCACCAGCGCTCCCCTGCCCTCTGCGAGCAGGAGGGTCTCTCCGTCTCACATTAATATTTCCCATCTCCAGCAGGTGGAAGCAACCGTCTTGCAAACTGCTCCATCGCCTTCGTTGCTAGGCTACCGGCTTTGCTCCGGCCAGGCAGTGGTACCCCAGCTTCCCGCTGTCCTGCAGCTCAGAAATAGGCGAGGGATGGTGCAAACTTAGCTCCTGTCCGTGAACGAAAGTTGATTTTCTTATGTACAAATGGGTAATGGCAAGTGTACGTAGTGTGCAATGAGTATTTGGGATGTGGTTGGGTGCTTCAGGTTTTAAATAGCTTTGATTTTAATAGTGTCAGGCTTCATTCCTTAAGACAGACAGACATAGTCTAAGACTCTGTTCCCTCACCTATTTGAAAGGGTCCCTATCCATGTTGTTCGTAGCGGAGATAAGGTACTCCTTTGCGAGGAAATGGATATTGACTATTGTTTGGTAAATAAGCTAAGAGGAAAAGAGTTACCTAGAACTTTTTTTATTCTTGGAGACTTTCCCTTTTCTGGTCTATTCAGTGGTCTTGTCACGCTGCTTGTTAGGTCTAAAAGCCCTGATTATGGGATAATTTGGGTACCCTTTGCAAGCGTGTGCTGGAGGGCTAACATGGGCCTTCCGGCAGTGTGAAAGCTGGTTTAGCAGAGTCCATCTGAACTTTGGCACTAATGTCTTTCTCCTGAAACTGTGCAAGATAATCATTTGGTCTTTTGGCAAATGCACCTTCAGCAAGATGTAAGCAATGTTTTTGGAAAGTGAGTGCTACAAGTAACCATAGATTGAAAATCTGTTTTGCTTTTGAAACATCTAACAGCTTGTTTACACTTAGTAGTGTTGCTTATTTCAGTGGAAAACAGATGTTCTTATCAATACAGGCAGGATGTAGTAAAGTGTCCCATATACTTAAGTAGACTGTACTTAAACTTGATGAAATGGGGCCTAAAACAGATGCAGATTTTTATCTTGAAAGGAAAATTCTGGTTTGGTTGATTCTATTCCAGATGCTGGTGGGGTGCTGCTGAGAGTCTTTGAATTTGATCACGCTGCAGATTACCCCAGACACTTTTCATTTTAATCTTGTTAATGGTAATCTAGTATCTTGGAAATAGCCACAGAAACAAGAGGTTCTTAGTGTCTTCATGAAGTATATCTGCTTCCTCCAAGAAAGAATGATCAAATAAGGTTTGCAAAAGAGTCTGAACTAAGTCGAGATGCTACGCTGAGAGTGTGATTAAGCTCTGAGTTTCTACAGGATGATGTCAGTCAAGCCCGAAGGTGGTGCAAGGCTGCTCATTAAACCTATAGAGGCATCTCGGGCTTAAACGAGTTCCCACTTTGTTGGCATGTTGCCATGCTATCTAACCTGAGAGCTTCCTGGCTGCAGAGTGAGCGCTGTCTGATGGGGACCATCTTTTCCTGCTATTGCCAATTTACTAACTTGCAGTCTCTATTTAGCATAAAGCATGTTTTTTTTGTGCCCCCCCCCCCCCCCCATGATGTTTGGGTTGTTCAGGATGTCACTGTTGTTCTGTGTATGAAACATTGGTCTATATGTTTTTCTTACCTAGTAACGTTTACTTAGAGTAGCAATTGTTCAAGGTAAGCTTAAGAACGGGCTTTTATTAATTGTAACTTTCCTCATGACTGAGTAAAGAGGAATTTTCTCCACAGACTTGCTGAAATAACAAGTCTACCTTTCATTTTAATCTTTCTCTTTGAACTTTGTAGTTTTTCTAAAGAAACAAGTTACTCATCGTTTATTGGTTTTAATATCAAAGATGATTATGAAATTCTAGTATAGCCTTTAGTTTTGAGCATCTTGGTTTTTTTTCTTGGGTTGCTATTCCAATAACATTAGATAAACTTTTTACTGGCTTACAAGTTTTGAGTATCTGGACTATGGAATTTGGTATTTAAAAGGTTCTCACTGAAAAGAACAGTTATCTTCACTAGAAGAGCTGTTAAGCTACCAAAATGTTGCGCTTTTTTGCCTCTTCATATCATGGGAAGTTCTGTTGGTTGTGGTGTGTGTGTTGGGGGGGTCTTTTGAAGAATTTATTGGTGGTTTTATTAATGTTTTATTTCAAGCATAGTTATGATTCAGGAATTTATTTCTGAGGAAATAACTCCCACACATCTGCTGAATGTTTGCACCCTAAAGCTGCAAGTAATTTTTGTGCCAGTTGGCTATGTAATGAAGCTGACTACTCTCAAAACAAATCAGAACGGTCACTTTAGAAGATGCTGCAATCTGGGAACTTTTTGCTTTCCTTTGGTTATGTGTAGTGAATTTAGCGGGATATGATTTGAAACCCTTCTGTAACAGTAGTGCTCTGTAAGAACTTCAGGATTTAGGTAAAGCCAGAGTTAAAAAGTTTCCAGGAGTGGGTGAGCACAGGTGGCTTTATCACACGTGAGCCTGCAGTGGTTTCAGAAGCTTTTAGAGAGGCAAGGAGGAGCTCTGTCCAGATGAACTCTCAGCTGATTTTGTGCCTGGGACCTATCTGAATTCAGGTAGGTGAATGTGTGCCTTCTCTTATTACAAGATGATTTTATGCTTGTAAGAAGGTCTTTTTCTGAGCAAGCTATCAGGCTTCCTGTAACCCTTTAATCTTTTCTGTGCAAATCTTCAAATCCTGACTTTGTCCCACTGCCTTTAGAGAGAAAATTAGAGCACAGATTTTGGTCAACTTCCATGCAAGATCTGGTATTGCAAGGGACAGGGATTTCTGTCATCCCCGTTGGAAGTTGGGGGTTACTCATACAAAACATGACATTCCTTGATAGCCCACCAGAAATACGTAACTGCTAACGTGGTAGTGATGTAGCCTGGCTAGTTGGTAGAATGAGGGAATTGTCTTTACTTTTGTTATAGTTAGATGGCGTTATACTTCCTGGGTGCTGTTTACGTGCTGCGGGTGCATTGTAAACATTTGTGTTTCTATCGCTGCCTTTGCACAAACCAAACATTTTCACCAAACCGCTTTCTTCAGCTAGTGTGTTGGCTGGAAGCTGCTGCGTGAGTCTTTGTGCCGCTTCCTTTGCGGAGAAGGGCAGGCCCATTTAGAAGAGGACCCTTTGCGTAACTCATGTTTACAGAATGTTTTGCAGCGACTATCAAATGTGGCAGTGAGTCGCTCTGTGTCCCTAGGTGTATGGTAAGCAGATTTAGCCAATTCATTATTTGGTGAATCATCTGCTGTTTGGTGGTTTCTGTAATTCAAGCTACTGTGCAGTAAAATCTGTTTTCAATAGATATTGTTGAGGAAATTAAGTTACTGCAAAACCATTTCTTAACCCCGTTTTCCCAGTCATCCTGCTTGTTTTCTTTTTAACACGGAAAATTGTGATATATTTGTCAAATATATTAGTCCATATAGTCGAATAAATGCCTTGAATAATTAGAAGAGGAAAAAATTGAGCATGCTGTTTGTGTTCAGGAACCGGTTATTTAAGGAACTCTTTGAGGTTTTGTTTTGCAAAACCTGTATAATCTTTTGGTTTTACATGATGATATACCCTTTTATAGCCTTCTAAAGTTCTTAAAACCTAAATAATACAAAAGACACTTGTATCAGCAGCTTACTACTATTGATTTCTCTCGCATGCCTCTGTAAATAAATAATGAAAACTTGCTTTTGGGCATCGTTTTCTGTTTCCAGTTGCTATATGTCTCAAATTCTCAAGAGAAAGCCATGTACTACGCATGTGACGGAGGCGTTTACTTTTTGTACTATGATTAGTAGTCCTCGGATACCTAATAAAGTATATTTGTTGACAAAAAACTACTTTTTTCCAATTCATATTCTCTATAAATGGAAGACCATTTCTTTTATTGACATGATGTTCAAGAGGAATTTGTGCCTGAGACAACAGCATGTAAGAGTAAAAGACTGAAACCTTTGTAGAAGTTCTCTCTGAGGAAGGAAAAATGTGTTGTTTCTGAACCTGAAAAGACCACAAATTAAACCTGTCCACTCAGATATGGAACAGCCATCTCCAGAAAATGGTGTCCCTCTTCAATGCATATTTTTATTATGTCTTAAGGCATAACTCTCCAGTTTAGTTTCCTTAGATAGGGACTTTTGTCTCTGTTAGCTGGAGAAGAAAGGGAGTTGAACTGTCTTCTGACTCCCCAAATTGTGCTGTGTATGTGGCAGTTGGAGAATGTCTTTTGCCATTTGGCTCATCAGTCCCTTCCTATGCAAAGAACCTATAGGAGAATGTGGAGTATGTGTGTTTATACAGAGGCACCAAATTATTCCAAAGTGTTTGAAGGTGCTCTTTTAGCAAATGTCTGCTTTTTGCAGTAAATATAAAAAGCTACCAAAAATGTTCAGCTTCTTGGAAAGGTATTGGATTTTTTTTTTTTTTTGAGGATAAATATTAGTAAACTTCAAATAGCCTGGCACCTTGAAAAATAATTACTACATTTTTTCCCCCTGTTTTTTGTGGAGTCATAGTTTTGGTGCAAGGTATTATGATTTACTTCACTATTGCTGAGTGGCTCTTAATGATGTTCTGAAGCTGTGAAATGCTTGCCCACTGTCGACAGCAGTAGCGGGAGGCGGCAGGCTCCCGTTCGAGGCCAGGCCCGGAGGGGTTACAGCCTCGCGCGCTCGTGCCACCCCCAGAATTCCTTCTTAGCGCCGAAATCAGCTTAGCCCGGGTGCTGCATTCCGCTGGCTCCCGAGGCTGCCCAGATTGCTGGGCTGCCTTTGCTGCTCTTTTCATGTGCGTAACGCGTTCAGCTTACTGTATGTAAGTCGCTGCTAGTTGTGGCAAAAAGACCTCTGTGTCCGTATGCTGAATTTTGCTGAAGCGTTTGGCCTGGAGTGCTCAGTGAAGATTTCACCTTCTCCACCGAACTGCAGTTACAGGCCAGTGACATTATTAAGGTGTAATCTTCGCAGGAATAACTATTTTAAGTTTCCGTTATTAAAGGGTTAGGTCAGGTTATTTTCAAGTCTGGAAAGTAAAATCATTACTTTAAACCCAGACGCTTATTCCCTGGCTACACCCTGGCTTTAAAATGGTTCCACCCTAAACCAGCTTTAGCTCAAAGCTCTGGGCCTGTTTCCTTTCCCCACCCTGCATTCCATTTTCCCCAGGCTCCAAAACTGTCGTCGTCCTCCTCCTCCTCCTCTTCCTCCTCCCTCTGGTAACAGCCCTGATTCTGTTAATCTGTTTTAACTCCAGAGATCAGAGGCACTTCCCCTCTCGAGTGCCTTTCTCACCGTTTTATTTGCTCCTCATGCAAAGGTTATATTAGCCTTATCTTGACAGATATTTCACTTTAAAAAAACAAAAAACAACTTCATAGTTTCTTTACTGAATTTAGAAGTTATGAGAAATCAGGAAGGTTTTAGAATTTTAACATAAATAAGTCTCTGATCCTACTGTGTGATATCACCCCTGCTTGGGAGTTTCACTTTCCTGTTTGAAGTGCTGCATGTTCAAATGTTGTAAGTAGGAATTCATTCCTTAGATGCAGGGTCTCAGAATCAAAAAAGAGAGCTAATTTTGCTATAGTGGTCTCGGATTTGATTTTTGAGATTTCTTACTGAAATCTCTTGTTCTAGAGGATTTCAAAAGGTTATAACAGCTTGGCATCCTGTCATGTACAGAGCATTAGTGTTTCTATCATTTAATGCTATTACTTATGTCTGTTCCTGCTTGTGCGTCTCATTCACGTACAGATGTACGGAGAGAGAATGTCTCTGTACGGAAAAGCAGCATCAAGTAGTATCAGTCCTTTTGCTATGCAATTTATGAGACTTGAAAAAAAGAGCTTAAGGTTACAGTGAGCTTCAGGGTTTTTTGTTTGTTTGTTTTTAAGTGATAGTATATTTGAAGTTAGAGTACAATTCTCTGCCTATTTTGGGGAAATAAAAGAGCTGGCTCAAGATGGCCACTACCCTGGCCATTCATCCCTGCTCCTACAATGACCCCTTAATTCTTGTTGAGACTATTGTAAATCAGAATAATAAACTCATGTAATTTAACCATTTTCCCCTTCTTTAAAGCTAGGTGTTCTGTTATGCTGGCTTTTGTTGGCTATTCTTTTGTTGGGAAGATGGGTTCACCAAGAAGGCTTACCTTGTGGCCCTACATCAAGTTGAGCTGGGATCGCAAACAAGCAGAAGTATTAGTATTAAAGTAGGCTGTGTTTGTGTTGAACTAACCTACTTCATTTTAGAAATTCTACTCTAGAAATAGAAGAAAATGTTTCTGTTGTTATTGGTAATGCATACATTGTTAATACTGCATAATTGTAGGCTTGTAGATTATATTCAAGCCTATATTATGAATGCTACCTTTCAATTGACATGGACTTTAAACTCTGTTTTAAGGATTCAGCTCGGCATGTGCTCATAAAGATTGTGCAAAAGAACATCGGAGCCTCCTGGAGTTACAAGCAAGATAGACTAAATGGGGGGTTGGTCTGTCACGCCCAACAGTTTCCCCTTGAACCTTCCAGAAACAGTTAACAGCATTTGAAATTTGCAGCCTTAGTCTTAGGCAAGGTGCTATTTCCCAGTGACTTACTCAGATGCAGACAGTGCGGGTCACACTGGGTTGAACCACCGTGGAGAAGCTGCAGTAGAAGTACTCAGACCTGGAGAGGGTGGAAGGAAGGGGGTGTAGGCCTAAGGAAACAACATTTTGGGTCCCCTGTGGATCTACTTAAGACATCTTTCTGTCACAGAGTTTTAAATGAGAATAAATGTTGCGATTAAGCATGTATATTTGCCTGATAAGCTTTCCGAGTAACCAAATTGGAGCTTATTCTCAATGTATTGCACACGTTATATCCATGTGTATATTACTAAGTTAGTGAGAAGAGTTCTGATCAAAACCAGTGTAATTAAGGGCATCAATTCTCTATATAAATATGTGGTATGTGAGAATGCTAGTTTTTGCTTAACAAATAGTAAGATGTGACACACTTTCTTGTCATTCGTGAAGAAATTTCGTTAGAAAGAAGGGGGGTATCTGAAATTCCAACTTAGGGGAGATTTTTAGCAGCTGGCAAAAGTGTCATTTTTGTACCACTTTAGTGCTTCTTTTTTTTCTTATACCAAGAACCAAAACACTTGGAGAGGAAAGCTTTTCTTTCCTGTGAGTTTACAAATGATTGCAATCTTATTCACACAAGGATATCAAGCTGAACTTCCCTAAGCTTGTATAAGAAACATCATCCCTGAAGTTTTAAGTGAAGTCCCCCATCGGACAGATCTGTTGAGATGCTCCATACAAATAAGCAGAAGAACCTCAGAAATCTAGAAGTCTTTGATTCCCCGAAGTTTTTTCCCAAAGCATTCAGCTCAGGCCATAATTTAGCAGTGTCTTTGAAAGAAATGCCCAGTTTAAGTGGCTCCCACTTTCCTGTAGTGCTTATTTCCACCCCCACGCTCCCCTCCAGTTGTTCCGGTGCAAATGTTTGTACAACCATGTAGTGAACCGGATTGGGGAACTGATCTGGGTTTAAAAATAACTTTTTTTTTTTTTAATAAACTAGTTTATTTTTAACGTGTATCAGTTCCGGTCTCCAGTTCACCTCACAACTATACATATGGTCTTGGTACAACTGAGGGAGTAGCAGGGGAAGGCATAGGAGCATTTGGGGTGGGGGAAGAAGTTGCTAATGTCGGCACCTAGTCCCTGTAAACAAAATGTTGTTTGCCAACATGCTAAAAGTTATCCAACATTAGTGTGAAGCAGACCCTAAACAACCACCCCAGATGCCTGCGTTCATCACAAGGAGATACCGAGGCAATGTCATTTGCTGCGTTCATTAGCAGCCTGGACGATGGGCTGGAGCGTACCCTCGGTAAGCTCTGGGACGACACCAAACTGCGAGGAGCGATCTGCCCGAGGGCACTGTTGCCAGGAGCAGCATGAGTTCAACGAAGACAAAAGTAAAGGCGTGCGGGTGGGACAGGATAACCCCGTGCACCAGTGTAGGTTGGCAGCCAACTAGCACGAAAGCAGCTTTGCAGAGAATGCGTTCTGGGGGATAGCAAGCCGAACGTGAGTCTCGCGGCAGCAAAGGCCAACCGCATCCTGGGCTGCATTATTAGGAGCACAGCTGAATGTCAGGGGAACCAAGATCACCTTTGGAGTACTAGGTCCAGTTTTGAGATCCCCAGTACAAGCTCGAACAAGCCCAGCAGAGAGCATCAAGATGGGCTAGAGGGTGTTGTGTATGAGTTGAGGCTGAGAGAGCTTGCTTTGTTAAGCCTGAAAAAGAGAAGTAGGGGAAGGGGGGGGGGTGTCTTTCTAGGTGTGAGTAGAGTGTAAGATTATCTAGTGTTCCTTTAGTTAGCTCCAGATAGTTGGATCATGCTGTCACCCCTAGCTTTGGTGAGTGTCCACAAAATGCAAGCAGCCGAAGACTTTGGCTGGATTTTGGTGCTGGTGGACATAATCTCAGGTGGAAAGGACATTAGTGAAAACGGCAAGACAACGGCTCCATTCTGCTGAAGCTGCTAAAGGTTTAAGTTGCTGCGGGTACATGTACCGGAGCTGTGCCGTGGGGTAAGCTGTACAGAAAGGATAGAGACACTTTTCAGGGCAGGGAGGTATTAGGAAGTCCAAAGAGCGGCTTGGGATCATCGTTATCTTTGGAGATTGCAGGGAGAGGGACCTGTAAAGATGTGATGAGTTCATTCCAGGTGCTGAGCAGTGATAACCTAGTTCAGAGAGGCATGCCTGGAGAAACAGCTAATGCTTTATGGAAAAGCACTAAATTCAAGGAGAGTTGAGGACAGATTTGGAAGGCTTCCTAAAAGCCTTTCTACATTTCCCAGGGTGATAAAGAGAACTTACAGAAACTGGCCTAAAGCTTTGGCTGTAAACAATAAGCTAAATACTGTTGCAGTCCTTTCAAGGACTACTGTATTTGCTGGCTGACTTCCTCCACCTCTCTGGTGCTGGAGTCGCTTTGATTTGGTAGGCAGTTGTCAGGCGGCCTCGTCCCCCTGCAAGCTCCGAAGGCTGAGGGAGAAACAGTGCCGCTTTGTGCTTCCGCCAAGCGGAAAGGGACTTTGAAATGGAGATGACAGACGACTTAGATTTCCTTTTACCTTGGGACTGTAATGAAAAGAACAATATTTAGGAATAGTGACCTAGCAAAGCATTCCCGTTAGTTCTTGGGGAAGGGTTTGTTTCTGCTTTCAATGTTCCAACATGTGTGACTTCTATTCCCACCCTTCTCCTGGATCAATGGGATTAATCCTCTCTACAGATTTGTAGAAAATACTCAATTTTGAATAGCAGAGAGCAGGAATAAAAATTGAAGTAGAAAAAAACTAGGAAAGAGAAGAATAGCAATGACAAATATCACTGGGGATATGCTCAGAAGACAAAAATACAATACAGACAAGAAATAAGTGGCGTCAGAAGCAGACACTGCGGAGATAGTTTGGTAATGTGTGAGTGTAAGCTGTAGCAAGGCAACATGAATGAAGCGGTGAAAAGAAATTCAACAAAAATTTATTCTGTGCCTTAAAGAAAGGAATTACTTTATGTACTCGAATGAATTCCCCCTTTAAAATGGAGGAGCTATTTCCTTGAGCTAGGTGGTCTTTCTGAGGTGGCACATGTGTTTTTCAGTCATTCAGCTAGGTTTAATGCTTTTGCTGATGGTTTTCTCCTGGATATTGGGAAATAGTTTATAAAGTTTAATGTTTCATTCACATATTTTTAGTAAGTTGCGTCACCTTTATTTTTGTCATAGCTCTTCCCAAAGGGCTGGTAGTCATGACTTCTTCATTTTTGAATAGTACAACTTCTTTTTTTTTTTTTTTTTTAAAGGAAATTGGAACTTGTTATCGACAATGACCTTGATACCGATACGCTATAGTTGACTGAAGTGGGTTTTAAACACATATGTATTCTATTACAGATACAGCTCCCACGGTAGAATTAAATTTTTCATTTATTTGTTTCACTCTTTGTGAGCATTGTGGTTTCTGATCTTGTTCTTTTTATTGCAGCAATAAATTTTAATCTTAAGCCAGACTGTTTTGAAACTCTGAGTACATGATGAATCCTTGGGAAAGATTATTTAGATGGGATAACCTATCTCAGGCTAAAGAAATGCGACTAGTAGCCCAACAGCCTCGATGACTCTTCTGCAATGTGCCCTCAGCCACACTGATCACTAACACTATCCTGGAGCCTTTTTTTTTTCTTTTAATATGATCCAAAACTGTCTATCTGTTTATTATCAAGTTGCATGACTGCCTTGGTCTTGCTCAGGGGTTTTGGTCCCCGAAGGGCTGTCCGTGTGTACCTGCCACGCTCATGGCTTCCCGCGGAAAGTGGTTCGCTAGTAACACGGAGCTGTGTTTTGAGACTCCTTAAGACAGCAGTGACTAGACGTAAATTTTTTTGTCTTAGTCTCCATTTCTGGTGTAAAATCTCTTGTATTGGTGTTGTATCTGTAACATTGCATCTTTGAAATGGCCCTTGAATATCTGAATGATTTTTCAACAGAAAGTATTACTTTGTCTCTCTAATTAGCAGTACAAGCACAAATTAAATACTTAGGTCCCTGTATTTGTTTTGTTTTTCTGATGTCTGGGTTTGTGACATCTGTTTACATGACTTTCAAATTAAGTCTTCATGTGAAATCTTTTTTATGATAGTAGTGGCATGCCTGCTGCTAAGTGGGGTCCCTAATCTGGATTAGGGCTTCACATAATGTAGCAAAGACAGCGCGTGCCCCGTCTCTCCCAGCTCCCTGGCCGAGCAGGTATGCAGGTCACTTTTATTTTGCCCCAGCGTAAATTCCTGCACCTTTGGGGCGTCGCGTTGCTCCCCTGCCGAACGGCACCAGGCTGGTTCTTGTTTGCGGGCCTGCTGCAGGCTGCCTGGGTGGTGCGAGGGGCTGCGATCGCTCCTGCTCAGTCCGGAGAAGGGGCTTGTAGTTGGGCTTCCTATAGTCCTTTTATATGAGGCTTTCATGTGTAAATAAGAACTTTACTATGTAAATGTTGCTTTCGCAGTTTCAGGGATGCATGGCAAATACTGTTGCCAAAACTGTAAAAATAGGCTCTGTGTTTTATTAAAAAACTTCATTCATCTGAGTGAACAAACTAATAAAGATTTTCTAAAGCTTCAGTGTTTTTGAAAGCAGGCTGGTGTAATAAAATAACTGCAAAATAATTATTTACTAAAGAGACTAATGAGCTCAGTTTTTTTGAGCAGCATTAATTCCACATTTAACTTGCTGCACTGATCGGGATTTCCTGTGAATGGTGCCTGGAATCCATACAATAAAGGGGATTGTCTCAGTGGTGTGAAAAATGAATAATCTAAGATTTAGATGACTATTTCAGGCTTGCCACACGACCGATTGCCTTGAATAATTACAAAATAGCTCATTTACTGAAACTTGGTTTACATACTTTTGGAGCACTCTGATAAACAATTTAGATTATGGGCAGTAATGGATACTTTTGATTCATGTAGTTCTTTGCCTAAATCTTGCTAAAGAAATTGCATCCTAGAGAAAAGAGAGAAGTGGTTTTGGAGGCTCCGTGAAGAGGAACTTCAGGCATTTTTGGGTTTTGGTGTACTGAGAGTATTTTGGTAATTATGTGACTAAGTGGATATTTATTTTGCCTTAATGTGTATTTGATTAGGTTACTTCAGCTATAAATATTTCAAGCTCTAAAGCCTCTGTTTCACTGTCTCTAATCTTGGCTTTTGAGGAACATTTAATGTCTTGTTGTGGTTACAATTAATCTGCATGTGTTTTAGCAATTAGTGTTTATGTGCAGCAGGCAGCAGCAGATTCTGGCAACTGTCAATCAGCGCCTGTAACCGGCTCTGAAAGCAGAAGCGAGGAAACGCAAGGTGATTTACTGCCCAGCTTTTTGGCAACGCCGTTTTGTTGACAAACACCCGCTCTGGCCTGGATTATTCGCCATGTTTTGCAGAGTAGATGGGGAGAAGCAGAGGAATAGCAGCATTAGCATTGCTTTCTGTTTGATAAAGCTGCTTGATAAATCACCCTTTTAATGGGCTAGGATTTCCTTTCTTCACTGCCTCTTGGAACAGCTGTTGTGTCTTTTAAACGCTCATAATTTCCCTTTATACGGAAGTGTTCGTTTTTAAAGCAAACTTCAATATCTTTTTAAAAAGATACTGATACCTGCTAGCTGTTTGCACTGTAATAGAAGTGTGACAAAATATGTAAAAATTCAAAGCAATTAAAATGTTCTTCTGCTTGGCTAAGATTTAATAAAACTGATAAGATTACACAAACAAAACACAGATGGAGGAGGGCAAATGACTTCAAAGAGAGAACATCTCTGATGGTTCATGTCACTGCTGCTATCGTGTCTGTAGTCTCCAACCTTGAATATTGCCTCGGTCTCCCAAGCAGGGGAGTACTCCTTGCTAATGATCCTTGTTTTCCTTGCTGTTTGCTTTAGGCTTCTCCTTTTTTTAAAGGAGGTAGAGTAAGTTAAAAGCAAGCTGTAATGAACTTCTGTATATGCAGTAAAGTACAATTTAGTAAAGTAAATCTGAATGTGTTAAGGAATTTAAAATGCTTTGCACTTGGGGCTAGGAGATGCACCGAGTCTGATAGGGCTCCGCTGGCACGCCAGACACCCTGAGCAGGTCGCTTCGTCTGTTGTGGCTGTTACCGTCTGCAAAATGGAGATGAAAGTAATGATCTTCCTTCAGCAGTTTTTCAGGTTAGAGCAGAAAGGCACTGTATTAGCGTCCTCGTTAGCCTTTTTAATAAGGCTGTACAAATTGGTGTTTTGCCCTGGTTTTGAAGCTTCTGAGCGGTACAAGGCGGTGTGAGTGTGCGATCCTTCCTTCCTTCCTTCCCTCCCTGCTAATGAGTTCTGGTGCCGCGCTGCTGAGAAGCCTCCGCGTAGAAATCGGTGCTTGTCGCTGCGTGGTGCGTAGGCAACACCTGAATTCCTTGCGCTGAGAATCGGTGCAAGATGTATTAATGGATGCAGCTAAGTGGTAATTTTGTACACATGCCCCCACTATGAACTCTAATAGCCGCCTTTTGCATTAAGGGGATTTTAAAGTATTTTGACCTCTGAGGGAATAAAGGGTTAAAGATCTGAAAAACTGCATCTTTTTCTGTCTGATCATTCATTATCAGTGCCTTCTCATGGGATTTGGCTGTGTTTCCTCTCCATCTTGGACAGTACACATGCTACAAAGGCAATCGTTTGTTGGGAAGCTTTAGCCATTTTAGCCATGTACGTGATTGAGTTTTGAAATATTTGGCTGTATTTTGCTTCTGCATGTTCCTGGCTAGTTAATTTTAGTTTATGTGTGCTTTATAAATGGAGTAACAACCCTTGGAGGGTGGGGGGGTGGGGTGGGTGATTCTTCTGAAGAGTAGAGATACGGATACAAATCACTTTACTTTAGATAAAAATACACATATTACTTTAGACTGTAAGAGAATCAAAGTTCATACCAAGAGAGACTCTTCTCTTAGGCCTTCCAAAAATTGCAAAAATACATTACATACATACATACATACGTATATACATACATGTGAACCCCTACAAAACTGAGAAGGCTACAACAAGGGGTGCCGGGGAGGAATTACCTTGTTGCAGTCTTCTGGGTTTTGTATGGCTTCACTAACTGGTGTTTTTTGTTAATAGTCCGTTATGCTTTATGCACTTTCTCAGCAGCTTCCCATCGCAACTTGGGTAATCTGACTTTTACAGTGTGTTGCTTCTATGTAAAATCTACCCTCTGGGATATGCTGAGAACAAGTGGTTAGTGCGTACTTTTTTTTAAATAAATGCCTCCAAGAAATTTATACTAGTTATCAGTCCACTGTAATAAGCAGTTTATTACTGGATTTTTTTTTTAAACCTTCATCATGAGGAAGAAACGAAAGTATGAAAATTTTGGACTATCAGAGTAAAGTTATAGAAAAACAGAATTTAAATGTTTGAAAGTGATTTCAGTACTTTCAGCTATCCTAAAGTCTTAATGCAGGTAGCCATTGGGGTTCCTGTAGTAGTTAAAAATGAGTAAATACGTTTATATATATATAAATTTCAGTTATTGGTTGGGGTTTTGTATACATCTCTCTGCCTGGGAGAGGGCCCGAAAGGCCAAGCTCGCCTCGGTTTTTTTGGAAAGGGGGTGGGAGGGAACGGAAGATAACCAAGCGGTGCCAAGGCGGCCGTGCCTTTCCCGTGCTCGCTTAGGCAGGCGCGTGGATGTGCCCGGCCTCGGCCCTTCGCGCGGGGTCTCTGACGGCGTCTGTCTTCGCGCAGGTGCCGACGCGGCGGCCGCCGAGCCCAGCAGCTCCGACAGCCACGTGGAGCGGTCCGACCTCTACGCCGGCGTGGACGACGCGCTCCTGGGGGGCGAAGCGAGCTACCTCTCCCAGCCGCTGACGCCGGAGAAGGAGGACGCGCTGCAGGCTGCCACGGTCGCCAACCTGCGGGCCGCGCTCATGAGTAAGAACAGTTTGCTGTCTCTGAAAGCTGACATGCTGGGAGAGGATAGTTCTCTGCTGTTTGAGTACTTACCCAAAGGCACGCATTCGCTATCTCGTAAGTGTGTGTTTTTATATTTTTGCTTACTGATGCTTTAAGTGAAACCTTTAGTGAGAAGAAAAGAAAATACAGGTCATCTCCTGGTGTGTTGCTACCTAACTGTTTAAGTCCAGTTTTACGTTCTGCTTAATCACACTTCTCATAAAGTTTGGAAACCTGTACCTGTTATTGATACCACCTTAATGTCAACTTCTGAAACGGTAAATGAAAGTATGTCGTACATATATGTAGCACTTATCGCCAAATTTCTGTTTTACCTGTTTGCAAAATGGTATTTGCAAGCCACCCTTCGAGTCCTCCAGTTTAAAAAGCAGCTCCAAAGGTTTTGTATCCAAGACTGACTAATGTTAAACTGGAGGGGGGTGACCGTGGCTTGAGCGGTGCTCCTGTGTTCTTAAAACCGGTTATGATTTTGTGGATCACGTGATCTTTACTTTTTGATGTTTACTTTTAGACCCCATCTCTAAGTAATGAACAGGTATGGCTTTGTTATACTTGTGCTTGGAAATAAGTATTTATTTCACTGCTGGCGATCTGCTGGACACAGCTGTTATGTACCAGTACGTGCGGATAGCCTGTTTTTCAGCGTACTTGCACATCCTCTTCATTGTGATTGTAAAGTAGTTTGATTCTGTGGTGCACAAAAAAGCCCTGTAAATGTTGCATTTGAATAATACTTTCAAAGACGGGAACATGAATACACGGGACAGTTTGTGACATAATTTAGAACAGATTTCTGAGTATTCCATGTCCGTTTCCAGCCAAAAAGGTTTAATCTAAGAGATATGCTCAATTAAATAGGGTGAAAAGTTTACTTAAGGTATCTATTATTTTGTTTTTATTTCCTTTGATGGCAAAAAATAGATTATGCTTTAACTTAATGGTCACTCAGATTTTATGACAAGTAAAGGGAAATAACTGCACAGCCTAATGTCAGTCTTGGTGTCTCTTTTCCCTTCCCATATCTTAACAGTGGATTTTTTTTTAATCTGTCTGATTTAGAAAAAAAGCAATGGTTTTGTACCTTCTTCTGCCACTTAAATATTGGGGAGGAGAGGGAGTTGTGAAAGCAACGCTCTTGTTTCCACAGTAGTTTGCTTATCGAATAATCTCCAGTTAAATCAGATTTAGATGGTTCAAACTAAGCTAAGGAAATCCCTTCATTGCAATGAAATAGCCAAGATCCTCTGTAGCCGTCTAATCACCAGGCTTGGGTGCCAGAAAAAGGGTGTCCCCGGCACCTGGGTGGCGGGTGGTACGGGGCAGCCTGCGGCTGGGGACGTGATTTATGCACGGTGTGGTGGAACCTCTGGTTCATGACTGATGACATTAGTGGCTTCATCTTCTGTCATGATAAACTGGAATAATGATTGGACTGCACTCTATCCATCATCTTTGTCTTGGTTTGGGGATTTTGGATTTTACTTGTGAGCTGAAGGACCACTTGGCATAAAGACAAATGAGTAGAAACCGGTCATAAATTAAAGCTAGGAATTAGAGGGTGTCTAACCAGCTGAGAAATGAAGTCCTGAAACGGGCATGGTGTAGGCAAAAGACCAGCTAGGTTTAAAATGAAGATTGATAAATTTATAAATGGAGGTAAATGATAGATCGTGAATGGATGTGATGACTCAGGAGTTCCCTTCTGGTCTATATCTGAGGTCCCCGTTTTCCTGTCCTTTCACTATTGTATGAATTTCATTCAGCTAAGCTCCAGTCACCTCATCTTTATGGAAAAGGGAATTACTTGAGACAAATTTGGCTATTTGGTCTGTGGATTTCACAGCAGGTAAGGGGATGCAGCTGTGGCCGATAAGGGAATTCTTCTACAGAAGAAGTGGGCAGTTGAGGACCGAATTTTGTCTTCACCTTATTCAGAGTCAGAGGTTTTTGTTTACTTTAATATAAGACTCATGTGTTTTGGGGTCACTATTAAATAAACAAGGACAAGGAGTTTAATAGAAATTTTCAGTGAACAAAATGAGGGTAAAGCAAGTGATACAATTCTGGAGATCTGGAAACGCTGCCTAGGTTGGTGCTAGCTTTGTAGGGGTTTTTCACTTCTACAAACACAATTTGAGGATGTTGAGTCATTTTAACTCCTGGGTTGTAATAATAAAAGGGGGGGTAGGGCAGGAGCACAGTAAACAAGATTCCTTTTTGAAAACCAGACGGAGCAGCGTGGTGGTTCTCATTTGCCTGATGTGAGAAGGAAATGTGCTGATTTAAAGAATTAGAAGTGAACATTTGCTCTGAGTTTAAAAAACATAAGATGTACTTTAATCTTAACTGCAACCTCTGGATAGTTTTCATATTTTCTTTTGAACTAGTACAGTAAGTAACTGACTCAGTGGCAGCATTAACATTTATTTTTCTTTTCCGGAGTGAGACTTGGTTGAGGTGAGAGATCAGAAGAACGTGTTGGGCATGTTTGAAATCCCGCCGGGCCGTTTCTAAAGGGGGTATAACTCTCAAGGTTACCGTGTACGTTCCGAGTTTTAATTTTTCATATTGTTGTAAAAGTTAATAGAGGTTACCCCAAGGTTTTCATTTTACCTCATGCTCTTTTTTCTAATTCGCTGTATATTGTAATGATAACGTGAGGTGTGAAATTACTTAACATTCAGTTAATGGAAAACAGAGCACAGAGTGGTATTTTTTCCATGAATATCACTTTATTACTCTGATACAGTGAAACATGCGTACAGTATTTTTAAAGTTAACCAATTCAAAGCAATTTAAAACCAGAAGGGAAAACTGAAATGTCTGGTCATTCGGGTGATATGGTTACAGATAACCTGCAGCTAGGTGGTTTGAGGCTTAACATAATGCCGTGGCGTATGGTGAAGACTGACTTGCTTAATGCACTGGTTGGAAATCTGAAGAACACGTGTTTTGCAGAAAAAGGATGTGTCAGTGACTTGTGGGTAATACTGATTTCTCCTTGGGTGTCACTAGTTACTGAACCTGCATCACTTCTTGCTGTAGGTGCCTTTCAGATGAGACTCAGAGGTTCAGTTTTCCTTGCCTTTACACGTGTTCCCGGGTTGTCCGTAAGGGCAGGTTGTTTGCCGGTTCCCAGCTTCGGCGGTGCTATTGTACTGAGTCGCTTTGTTGTTTAACAATGTGCATTTTATTTATGGTACTGAACTTTGGTAGCATTGTTATCTGCAGTTGCACCACACTTATAAAATTCTCAAAGGTTTTTTAGGTGAACAGTTTTTAGCTGTTTTTGCCAAGTATAAGCAAGAGAATGGGAACATTAATACTCATTAAAAATGAGTTGGCTAATTTACATCCTTCTTTTTTTAAATGTGAAAACAAGTCAAAAAGTTTTCAGATTTGGGGGTGATTGACTACCTGCAAGAGTGAGTCCTTTCACGTTTTCAGAATAGCACGTTGCATACTTCTTTATATGTCTAAGTTTGGCTTTTCCTGTTTACCCTGTTGCAACTGGAACTGTTTATAGAAGCAATTCCTATGAAGCTTGTTGTCCAAGTGATTGCATGGTACACAGAGCCCTTTTCTTTTGGGCAAACCAGCTAATATTTTCTTTTTAGTTAGCAGTTCACTGAAGCCAATAATTCGTACTTGCACTAGGTGTTAAAGGAATACGTTTACCCAGCGGTCAGTTCTCCCAAGTGGGAGTTAAAGGTATTCGATTTGGCATGGAATTTCGGTACATGGTAAATGAAGATTTAGGGGAGAACGGTTGTCATTTTAAACAAGATATAATAACCTTTGCCCTTCTGTTTGTTTTCGACAATAGTTTATTGTTGAGCTGTCAGTTCTCTGAACAATAGCGAATGCTATAGTCATATAGATAACCGCTAAACCAATGCATCTTGTTCCATATGCGAAGCTGACTGAAGGAAAGCGCCTTTAATTTCTGATCAAAAAGTTAAAATATTTTTCATTAAAGACAAACACAAATTTAGGAGGAAAAAAGAGGTTGTTCACCATACTAGTCAGAATGAGACAAAACCTAAATTCAGATGCTGTTTGCGTTCTTGCATACAAACTATGGATCACCATGTGGTTTCTCTTCTTGTGATACTTGCAGTTGTTGAAACCCAATAAATATTTATTATTGTTTTAAAATTCATGTTTGTACCTTTTTGTTGTGTTGTATATCTTCCTGGCTCATTTTGAACGACTGAGTTTGTTTCTCCTTATTCTATTTCATTGCTCATTCATTAACTTTAACTTTTGTTTTAAGAAGTGTGTAGTTTCTTAGGAACCTGTGTAACTTTGTAAAGGTGCTAATAAAGAATTAATAAAGCCAGACTACTGGCTTGTCTTTACTGTATGCTGAAATACAGGTTGTTTAAGGAAATGCAACCCAGAGCTTCCTCTAAGTTGCCCGAAGTCAGTGCATGGCTCCAACATAAATAGCACAGTTTGAATAATTTTGTGAGATTCAGAAAAACAGTGACATTTTTGGATGGCTAGATAGGAATTTTGCTATCAACCTAGAAAGCTATAACCCTAGTAACACTTTCTAACTGGAAATACTGATGAATTCAGTCTTTTTTCCCATTGTTTCCTATCTCAGCTTATGGGGTTTCGGCATTTTGTTGCCCTCCCCTTAAATTATAATAGCAAAATATGAGCAGCACCAGAAAGAAGGCTTCCGTATTGTTATCATGCTTGAATAGATTTAACTAAGTTGTGCAAGGCTTCAATCTGTGATCAAAGCAGAGGAAAGCAGATCAAACATCCAGCCTGTGGTACACGAGTAGAATTTCCTTTGATAGCTGATAAAAAGCTAGGTTTGGGGTAGTTCCTATTTAGAAACCTGCATGCAGTTTGACTTGAATGCTTTGTTGTGACCCAGATCACAGTGTGCTGTGCTGGGATGCAGTATAAACTCTGTGTGACTTGTCATTTGTAACTGCATTAAAGAGTGTTTTTTGTATGCATAAAAGTTTCAGTCATACCCTTTTGTAGGAGGAGTAAAAAGCCTTTAGGACATAGAGTGCTTTAAGTATGATCTTGTTTAGTTTTACTTGTTATAATTTATATGAGCCTACAATATTTGCTTCTGATTTTGCCTGCCTTCTTCCCAAAAATAATGACCTGCTCGATACTTCATTCCAATATGTAGTCGATGCCAAGGTGCAGTCAGTGTGTGTTAAGGTTTAATTAACAATTTGTAATGTATAGAAACTAGCCTTGCTCACAGTCTTTATTTGTATATAGATTTGTCACTGATTATCAGCATATTTGGGGGAATATTGTATACCATTTGGCTGCTGCTGCAGAGTAAGGAAAAGGTTGTGATTCTGCTTCGGTCTGACAAATAATTTGTTTTCCCCTTTTTTTAACTGCAAGAGATTTTTAGACTGTAATGGCTGTCAGGTATAACGGAATAGTTTTGTACAAATCTTTCAACTTCCAAGCCTATAAAATCAGAGTAATACATTTTTTCCATCTTTTGTAAAGCACTTTGAGATCAAGGAATAACAGTTCTGTATCAAATAAAACACAAAAGTCAAGTCTTGGGTTTGAAAGCTTTAAATTTTAAAGAAGTTTAGTACTAGAATAAAGTTTCTTGTATATATGTTACTTGAAAATTTACATGTGTGTATTTGAAACGGTGCTTCTCAAAGAAGTGTCTTTCAGACCTGTGATTGCTCCGGATGTTTGTGCTGCGTTGTGCTCCTCTCTCCCGCCGTGCCATGCGACCTGACTCCGCCACCCACATCGCACGCAGACAAGGCGTTTTGGGTGGGGAGGCCGGTTTAAAAAACAAGCAGACAAACAAAAAAAGCCTGGCATCCCTGTACTGCTGCCTCCCCTCCCACTGACAGAAGATAAGCTGCGAGTGCTCATTCACTGCCTGTTCGAGGCCTTTTTTAAAACCGGCAGCTGGTGCTAGTTCACGTGGGTGAGATTCGTTTCCTGTGTTCCCCAGGGCCTGGCACCAACTTGAGTCGTTCAAGGGGCGAATGTGATGGCAAAGTGGAAGCACCATCTCCCCCGCTGCCTTCAGCACACCTTGCCACTCAGAGCCCCCCCGCGGTCTGCTCTTCTGGTGAAATGTCACCAGAAACCCTGATAAAAGGAGAGAGGCCTTCCTCAGCCCAGGTAAGCTCGTGGGGGGGAAATGCACACTCACTTAAATGTACAGGGACCTGCTTAATCAAGTTCTTCCCAATTGGGAGTACTCTGAAAGACCATTGTATCATATATTTTGATCTCTTGGCTAATTTTTTAAAATATAGGTTATTTTTAAACCTGAAAATCTGTTGAGGTCAGAGCTGGCATTGTCTTAATTTTACCCTTTTCTTCCTTACCTCAACAGAACTTGCATTCAGAAAATGGTTTTTTTTTTTTTTAAGTATACATGTCTTTTATTGTAAATCCATTAGTTTGCAAAACCTTATATGTAAGATATTACTAATGGCATGAAGGTATCCAAGCACCCAGCTGTCTAGTGCTTATTTTTGGTGTTTTGGATTTGGGTTTTTTTGAGCTATGTAGGTATGGATAGAGGCAGACTGATTTTCTGCGTTATAGGAGTTAGACATAAAATCCATTGCTTTCTGTAGCATTTCTTATTTGTAGTATTTTGAGTAAGACTTTATCCCCATTAAACAAATGGATGAAAACACAGATTTTGCTTTGCGGTCACCTTAGAGAAAAATGAGATGGTAAGAGCTGCTAATAGCCACTTCCCCGGTCTGACAGAGCTGCCCAGACTGCATCGTGTGCTCGACCTCATGGAGGGTTGCCATCTGCCGCACTCTGGCATATTGCAAATGGTTTATGAAAAAAATCAGCTTTTATTTATAATTTGATTCAGCAATGCCAGAGAGCATTGCGTAAAGGGAACTGAGCAGAACGTACATTGTTTTCTATGGGCTTTGCTCTGTGGAGAGAAGTATCTTTCGTAGGGCTAAGGGAAAATTTTCTAATTTTGTGGCATCTGCTAGAAATTTTCTATCCCATGTTTCCCACTGGCTTGAGTGGGAGCTACAAGTGCTTAGTGACACTGAAAACTGAGTACTGTTACCAAGGACCTAGATAGGAGTGTTGATTACTTGTCTTTAGGCATCAAATCTTGCAGAATATGGCCTAAGTAACTAAGCTTTGTTAACAGCGAAAATTTTGCAAAGACGAATAGCATTGCCAAGTCTAACGATGGACCTCCCTTAAACAAGGGGTGAGGGTATTGGTGAGATAGGAGTCTGAGCATTAGCTGCAAAGACGTGTTCTTGTAAATGCTTGCCTTAACTTAAGTACGCTTTTCATTTGCAGGCCACTTACAATGGATTTTTAACACTTTGGCAGTTTGATAACTCCGACTCAGGTAAGTAGAGTTAAAAATAGTTTTTTAGTTATTGTTGTTTTATACCAGAAGACATTGATTTGTACGTGTGTATGTGTATTTCTGTTTTAGATTTAAGTTTTTCAAGATCTGAAGACATGGACTTAACCAATGATGGCCTATTCCTAGACTCAGCCCTAACCAAGAGACTGGTTTGTGGTTTCTGCAGGAGGGTTTTCGAGTGTGCTGACCAGCTGAAGGAACACGTCCTCGAGCACGCGTTGTCCGTGATTCTCCCGTTTGACTTCGCCGACTGTCCCCGGCCGGGCCTCGCGGACGGCGTGCCCCCCGGCCAGCTCGCTCGCTTCCAGTGCTCCAAATGCCCTGCGAGCTTCACCCTGAAGTCGAACATGGATCGGCACAAGAAGACAATCCACTTCAACTGTAAGAAGATGCAGTGTCCGAACTGTGCCAAGCTCTTTCGAGACAAGACAGACTTAAACCGGCACCTTATGTCTGTGCACTCCAGCGAGCGTACTTTTGTGTGTCTCTCTTGCGGCAAGGGCTTTGGTACCCAGAAGAACCTCACGAACCATATGAAAGTGTGTTCCCCAGGCTCTGCCCCGCTGGGAGGGTTTGAGCTTTTGGATAGCGTGGAACAAAATCAGGATCCTGAGGATGTGTAGCTACTGTTGTGTATGTTAGGGGTTTATTTCTTTTAACTAGGAAAACAAAGTTGTGTCATTGTTTTCCTACTGCAAATAAACTTGCCACAGGTGTAATGTAACGTAGTAACTCCCAAATGCTGATCAGGTTGATAACGCACAGGTTCCAGATACTGTATAACTAATAATTGCAACCATGGTGCAATGTTTGTGTAAAGATACTTTGGTCAATCCATATAATGGCACTTTGGATATTTTATTGTATGGTAATACTGTGTACTTACTGCCTTAAACTTTTTTATCAGTAGATCTCAAAGTGCTTTATAAAAGAAATGGGGTGTTTTCCCGTGTTGAAAGGGAAAATAACGTACCAAATCTTGCGAGCGTGTTAGCAGTAGGATCGGTAATAGGCTTCAGTTGTCTGAGTTCTGGTCTAGTGCTCTGTCCATTAGGCAGCTCAGTCACTGCAGGGTTGTTTCAGGAAGCTGTGAGGCGCTGGGTTGCTCAGCACCATAAGATGTTTATGAAGGCTGGTTTTCTATGTCACTTAAAGGGCGGGGGAACATGCATCTTTGCATTTGTGCAACAGGGGGTATATTATTTGGGCTTTCAAAATTGTTGCAAGGTGTGTATATTTTATTACTTGGTATTATCTTTGAATATGTTAGGACTTTTTAAAATATACTTGAGTATGGCTGTGACTTTCAGGAGTTCGCTACATTTTCTGACTCTAGTTTGTTTTAAGTGATGTATTAAGTTGGCCAAACTGTAAATGTATGCTGTTGAAATGGAAAGAAGGGGCTATACTGTGAGCTATGGTGCGCGTAGAAAATCAGTCATGGTTGTTGCTGGAAGGTTGAAGACTTACCTTAATGCCTATTACATTACTTTTTTTTTTTTTTAAGAGATTAAGTACTTATATGCGCCTCTTGCTATATATTTATACACAAAGCCAGATTATAGTAACTGTTAAATGAAAGTCGCGTAATTGAAAGTCTGCTGCGTACAGCCCGGCTGGTCAGCAGTTTGAGCTTTAGTGTTGTGTGTCGTAGGGTTGCTTTCCTTAACAAGCAAGGCACAACTAGAAAAAACAGAGCAACTTGCAAATAATCTTTTGACTCCTTAAGAAAGAAGTTACTTCTCTTGTAATATAGTTGCATCTCAGGGAGACAAAAATGAGAAATACTTAATCACGCACAGAAGGGACTTAAACAGCCTGAGGTCTTCAGTGGAGACTTTCTTGCAAAGTTGTTTTCTGTGGAAAGCCAGAGGAGAAAGATCTGTCGTTTCTTTCTGCCCTGTATTCTTGTTATAGCGGGAATAGGTGTATTCTGGCATAGTGCTGCTCCACCCGTTCCTGCTGAAATTTGGAGCTTCATTGCCTCAGGGCAGGGTTTCTGAGCATTGGGAAGCTGGTGTTTCCCTGTTTGGCTTAGTTCTCACACTTCATTTAAGCTAGGTATAATCAGAGTTGAGAATATGTTTCTATATAACCACACTTCAGTCAATTTTTTGGTGAAGTTATGCAAATTTTTTTGTTCCCATAGACTTCCTTGTCATTGTCAATCACAGGTACCTGTGAATATGTCTAGTTTCCAATCCTTATAAGGATTATGAGTAATTTGCTTTTGAATACGAAGCAGGTGAAGTAGGAAAAAGCTGAGCCAGAAGAGAGAGTTGTGACCAAAATGTGTCTTATCTGGAAGTCTGGGAGGAGCACACTAGATTTTTTTTTCCCTGCCTTAGAAGAGTAAGACACCAGCAAAAGTAATTGCAGCAATTTTTAAAAGACTCCATTCACATGGCAGTTGCTATCAGCATATTTCATGTTTGTTCATTTTTTTTCTCACATGGAAATTTTTGTCCCATTATTATATCAGCCATGCATCTGACTTCTCTAATGTATTCACTGGACAAAAGATAATATTAAAATCTAGTCACCATCATAATAGCAGACATGATGGGACATATATGTCCCAGTATTGACATATGTGCTCATGAAAGACCATATTTAACCATTTCAACAGTTTTCTAATTAAAATTTTCAACAGAATCAAGTATTTTGAGGTTCATATGTCACTGCATATGAAAGCACTCGTATAACTTGAGAATTTAATTCAACATTAAACTATTTTCCTGTAGTCAGATAAACTTATTCTCTTTCTAGTAGAGGTTTAAGTAGTGTTTTACTTTCTCCATAGCATCAAATTGCTTTCCTGACTTCAGTGCTGGGTTTTTCCGGAGCAGATTTTTTAAAATATTAAAACCAAAGGGTAAAGTATAACAGAGGCTTACAGAGTTTGCATTTTTTTTTAATAGTATATGCACGTTAGAAAGTGGTGTGGGAAGATGATGGAAATTGTAAATTTGACTGTTAAATTGCATCTTGCTATTTACAACCTTAAAATATAATGAGGAATAAGTAGACAAAAATTGTCTTAAAGCTAGTTTGTGAATTCTTCATAATAAGCAAATGAGTGTAGTATTTCAGTGATTACTGCATGATTACTGGTTTACAGAGTAAATACAGAGTAGCTCTGTCAGGCAGTAAATCAATCACTAGTGCTTTCACTCCTCTCACGTCAGGAATATGGGAACCTGTTTCATTTAACACCCCTTGTCCTGAAGGAAGTTTTGTCACTGTCTTCTGCCACCTGGAAGCTTTGTTGCATGCCTGTCTGTACTTCCACCTGCAAACTCAGGCTGTTGTAATACTTCATGGAAAAGAGCCGGTTTGTCTCCGTTTGTCCCCTCGTCACTGCCTCGTCACTGCCTCTTAGCATCGCCAGCGGGAACTGTTCGGGATTCAGAGCTCTAGATGGTGCAGGCAGCATTCGGGGAGCTAGTGGCGTCGGTGAAACCATTTCTGGGGGTGTCTTCCCTGCCTTTCTCCTGCTTCGACTGTGCAGGTTGTCAAATGCTCGGTTTTGTTTCTGTTCTCGTGGGATTGCAGGAAAGGGGAGGAACCAGAGCCTAAGGTCTGAGTTGTGGCATTTTCGGTCTTCTACCGGGGCTTTTCTCTCGTTAAGACGTATTGCAAAGTGCTGAGCTTTCCTCCCGCTCCAGGACCTCCTTGCTCCAGAGGCAGCTGGTTTGCAGGTTGTCCGGCTCATCTTGCAAGCGGGGTCCAAAAGCCAAAGGTTGAGTTACCAAATGTAGGCAGTCCACGTGCCGTGGGAGGGAGGAGAGAGAAAATGAGGGTGTAGGGAGTTGAGCCGGAGGTTCGATCTGATTCCTCTGTAATAGTAACGCTTCCAATTGCACTGCTAGAATATGGCATTTTTAAGACAAGATATTACACTAAAAGGTTTTCTTTCTGACCTATGGAAATTAAAAATTGCATAGTTTTAAAATATTTTGGGGGAAAGTATACAGAGTATAGATTTTTTTCACCAAAATTCTGCCACCCAAGCTTAGCAAATGTCTTGGTTTATGTTTTGCTTTCTCTGATTCAGAGGAATTTGTGTATGATCTCCATCAGAGGTTGATAGACCAGGTTTTTTATTATTATATTTTTGCAGTTTATTCATATTTTTTAAAAAGCTTCATTCAAAGGTGATGGACAGTAAATGCATTTCCAAAACCATATAGTGTTTAAACTACTTGTTACATTTTTAAATGAGGAAAGAGTGGTAACTTTATTACTTAAGAAAAATATTAGAACATAAAAACCAAGAAAAATTAACCTCAGTGAAATAAGTAGTTACTTGAGTAGACAACACCAAAGGCTGCTTTTTCAAGCATTGTTGGGTTGATTTAAAAAATGCACATAATTTGTAAATATTTTAATGAAATTAAGTACGTAGATTTTTACTGTGGCACTGTTTGTATTATATTCTCCATTTCTTGGTGCTGTTCTTCATATAGTGCTGTCCAATAGCTAGTTATCTATGGTGCTACTGTTAATGGTCTTGGTGATCTTGTTAAAGATTATTTCTTTAGACCTTAATGCTGCTATACTTAAGCTCTATAAAATATTAATACGAGCCTTTTTATGTAGGGCCAATAGTTTGTACATTTTAACTTTGTCATTTAGACAAAAAATTATGCCTATACCAAAGTTGGTATGTTGCTCATTAAATATATGTGCATGCAGGCATATATATTTAACAGTACTGTGAAAATGTTAACTGCAATACTTTTTTTTTTTATCTACAATGCTGTAATTTTTCAGGTGTTGACTTTTGTAGATACAAAAATCAAACATATGGCTATTTGGTGAAAGAGTTTTCAATAAAACTATAACTGCAAAAAAAGTTCTGTGACTATTTTTAAATGTAAGCGCACTGGAAGCTGAAAATGTTATTCTCTGGTGATTTAAGATGAATACCAGCAAAAGTATGCGTGAGGGATATTGTAATCAGGAATTGTTATGAATATGTTGTTAGAAACAGATTTTCAATCTGTTTGACCTTAAGGCTTTCATCTCCCTTGATAAATAGAAATAATTAAAATGGTATGATGGATTAGTAACTCTTCTTTGAAAATATACAAACGTGGGCTTTTTTGTCCAGGTTAGATATGCAAATACACACCTTATCAGCGTGAGCATGCCCTGATTATGCATCTAAAGTGGGATAAATACTTACAAATCTAGAGAACTGCGTGTGTGCGAAAGCAGCTTGTTAATGATGCGGGTTCTTGCACCTAATGTCTGAAGTTGCCTTTTGAGCTTCTGCGCTAGCTCAGACGTGCAAGCTGAAGGGATCAGTAATGGACAGTGAACGGTGGAAAGCACGTGGTCATTTAGGAAATGACAGCGTCAGGTACCATCTGGTGATACAGGAAATGAAGTATTTTGTAGCATTCTCGTCTCTAAAGCACTTTTGTTTCGTAACATTGGGACCTAGTTGCTGTGTTGCTCCGTGGCAGATTTTGGGGAGCGAGGTGGTTAACGTGGCTTCCGGAGCAGCTCGGCTCTGCTCGCCGTGCCCTCCGCCCGGGCCCGGTGTATGTCGTGGAAAGGACCTTGGGCTGGAGGAAGGGGGTTATGTGACCCCTGTTGACTTCACTTGATCAGCTTATAGCTTGCTTACCTTGTCTAGACGACGCAGTAATAGGTTTACGGTGATCCTGGGGAATACAGATGTTTTGGCTGTATGGCCTACTGCTAATACCCAAGCAGCTACAAGATCAGACTGGAAACATTTATCATAAATAGCTTTGTGTCATGAAACTGAAACTTGCTGAGGATTTTCCTGTAGGAGAAAGTGGGCTCCTTGCCTCAGATTGTGTAGACCAGGGTGGTGTGTCATATCCAAAGGAGAAGATGCAGCAAAAAATGTTTTTCCTGTAATTTAAGTTTTCCCAGGAAGGGAGCAAATACAAGAGAGAAGGCCTTTTCATATTCTAGTTGTTTCAACAAAATCTTGTAAGTAAGAAGTTGGATATGTGGTGGGACTGTGCAGACGAGCTGAGCTGTTGTTACGCGGCAGCAAAAGCTGGCACAAAGCCCTGGATGCTAGAGTCTCCGTTCCTGCCTGGAACCTGCACGCTGAAGCGTCATCTTGGAGCTTCCCAAAGCGGCACGAGTGTGGGTGCACGTTATCGCGTTAAACCAGCCTTTTAAAATGCCACTTGATTGCAGGAAGTAATCTTTACTGACAGGTGGATAAAATATTCTTAGCTTTCACTATTACTGTCATCGCTATTGCAGCCATGATCCAGGTGAGTGAGTGAGATTTTCTTCCCCCTCATTTTGGGCTAGAAAATTCTCATGGCTGCTTTACAGACACGCTTTAGGCATCTGTAGGAAGCAGTACCACAGCTGTTGAGCAGCCCAGAGGGGCAATTTAGGAGTAAAGAATATTAGATCCAAACAAACTGCTGATCCAAGGGGATATTTTTTCAGTTACCTGCGTGGCGGCTTTTTTTCCTTGTAAGTAACCAGAAGAAATGCTAAGACAAAATTCATATCATGACAACTTTTAAGATTTTGAACCATGCTTTTATTCTGTCTTAGAAAAAAAAAATTTCTAAGCAAACTTTAAGATGATCTTGTGTTGAAACCTTTGTTCTGATTTAAAAGGTGGTGGATGTGAATTCTCATTAAAATGTTGGCTGCGGTAACAAAGCACCTTCCGGCACAGTTCTGTAGGACTTTTTTCCAGCATTGGCTTAGAGAGAAGATTCCTCCCAGTAAGGGGAAGAGGATTTCCACTTCCTGTGGAATTCTGTTTTATTTATTCCCCTGGCCAAATACTGAACATGCGAAGCTTGCTCAGCTTTTGAAACCTTGTAAAATAGTGTGTTTTCTCTTTATATTGGAAGCAGCATAGCTCTTTATCTCCTGCCTGGATTTCCTGGTGGAAAAAAGAACAAATGGTCAGTTAAAGAGTGACATTTCTAACACTATATCCTCCTCTAGTGAAGACGTCTTTGGCTATGTCCTGCCAGCTTTATAGTATCAGCAGCGTCATGATGTAGTTTTCACTGGTTTTACATGAGAGTCAAATGTAGTTGTTCTTCACATTGTTTTCATCTGCATTGCAAATATAAGACAAAGTAAATTTTCAAAACAGAAGGAAAAAAAAGCCCACAAATTGGGTATTAAATAACACCGAATGCAGAGACATGCTGAGTTTAAAAAAGGGGGGAGAGGGCTTTTTTTTTAAATAGCTCTTTTTTTCAGAATACAGTTCAACTCCCCAGGGCATTATCTGTGGTATACCGAGAATATGCGGCATGCATTCAGCCAGTAGGGCTTTTCTAGGAAATAACATTTGAATATGTATCTAAAGATATTGCAAAGTATTCAGTATGTCAGAAACCTATAGTAGGTATGGCATTTCCCTTATTCCCTTCACTCTCTTACATACACTGTTTCATGTACCAGAAGAAGCCATTTACATATACAATACCATATTTAAGAGATTAACCAGAATTTGCTTTCTTTTTTTTTTCTCCTTGTTATGTAAACAGTACATTGCTTTGAGAAATGACAATAATTAGGACAGAAGTGGGTGAAAATTAACATATTAATGGAAAGAAATAGAATTATAGAAGGTGGAGATAAAAATTATATCCACGTGGACAGTCATTTCCAAATTTATAGTGGGTGGATTTCCTTAGGGAATAGCAAATACTCTATTTTCACCTGCCATATTTTGCATATTGCACTTTCATTTTGTTTGGAGGAGGAAATACCAACACAGCTGCTATGCGCATTCTTCTGGCAAATTAGACCCTTGGGCTGTCAATACTGCACGTATCCCTTGAGTCTGCTTTCAGTGCACTTCCAAAGAGATGACATGAAGAAAAGACTCAAAAATGTCAGAATGACTTCAGATAATTCATCATCTTCCAGTCCGGCAAAATATGATTAAAAAGAAAAGTCCATGAAGGACTGTGCAGTTGAATTGAAGCGTGACCCTCACAAGCCTCCTTAAGACTCAGTGTTTTGCACCTTTCTGTATTTCTCTGCCCATGCCATAGCGGTATTTAGGCTAATTCATTATAGTAAATTAACATAGCAGATTGTCAGCTGCCTTTATTTCCTCTTTAAAAAGTATTAGACAATGTGTGTTGATGGCTGTTGCTTAATGTTTGTGTACTGGCTTTTCCAAAAGTTTCTCTGATGAAGGTACTCGAAGTTCTTAGCTTTAATCATGTCGTATGAGTACATGGATTAAAAAAGGTTTAGATGGTTACGAGGTGAGAATATACTTTCACAGTGAAATAATTGAATAGTGAGATACTGAGCAGGGAGGCTGACCGTGCTGGGGTGTTCTGCGAGTAACCTCTGTTTTGCTTGCTCTCTTGCAGTCAACGAGTTCACGGTGATCAGAAAGAAGTTCAAGTGCCCCTACTGCAGTTTTTCAGCCATGCACCAGTGCATCCTGAAGAGACACATGCGATCCCACACGGGAGAAAGGCCCTACCCGTGCGAAATCTGCGGGAAGAAGTTCACGCGCCGCGAGCACATGAAGCGGCACACCTTGGTAAGGAGGCCCCGCCGAGGCAGCCGGCGTGGGGGGCGGTTGGAAACGGAGATGGTCTGTGCAGGTTAAAGATAACGGGAGCTTCCTGCGATTTAGGTGCGTGTTTTGCCTTCCCCTCCGGGGCTCCTCTGAGCCGCTGCAGCCTCCCCCGGTGTCGCGTCCCCCGCTTCGCCGGGTGCCCATCCCGAGCTGGGCGCTGCCCCGCGTCTCGCGCCGCTCGTTCCTTCCTGTCGCCTCGGGGCTGGGAGGAAAAATAGCGAAGGCTGCATAAAAAGGAGGTTTTTCAGTAGGTCAAATGATTGAGTACAGAAAGTTTTAAAAGGCTATGTCTCTCGCACAGGAAAATTCAAGCCAAAGCTACTCTAGTCTGACAATACTTAATGATCAAAACCAATGCTACGTTTTATTAAAACCTCCTTGCTATTCAAAAACCTAGTAGGAGGCTGGTTAATGGCATATCAGGCTTTTTAAAACTTCTCCATAAATAACATTTTCAAGCCAATTTTTTTTTTCACGGTAGAATTAATTTACCGTTGTAAAGTGGTTTCTCTAAGCTTTGGTATAGATGTGATAGTGTGTGGAAAACCACATCATTTCTATGTAATTATTATTATTATGTCATTATTTCAGTAATGCACACCAGTAAGCTCTATTGCCCCTCTAATTAAGCCTGTAGAGAAAACAAGTTCTTCATTAATACTAGGGGCTGTACTTGCGCGGCTCTAATGCTGTGAGATATTTAAAACAAAAAAAAATCACGAGAGTGTAGACAGTTTCAGTGACTAAGAATTACTTGTTCAGGTCATTTGAATAACTTTATCTATATTTGCATTATCAAATTTTGGATGCAAAATTACCTTAGTGGAGGAGATACGATAGATTAATGAACGCTTTCCTGGTTGTAACTCATGAAAAGCCACAAAGCATTTGAGTGCCCTCCTCCTGGCCCTGCAGGCATGTGCCTGCCCTTACGTACCTTCCTTCAAGGCAGTGTAAGAGCAGTAATGTACCGCTTTCAAGTATAGCAAAATCTGCGAGTTCCTTCTCCTCTTCTAAAAAGCGGCCTCTAAACTGATGAGACTCAGCGCGTTTTTACATGCTGTGGCACAGGCAGCAAACTGCGCTGCAGCCTTCAGGAATGAAATCGAGGTGATCTGCAAATTAATTTTCGTTCTCAATTTCTGCTGCTGGAATCATTCCAGGTCACTGACTTAGCGTGTTGAGTTTGAAGTTCCAGTTCCCTTCTTCATACACAGGGAAGATGAAGTCAGATATTTGTGAATGTAGACAGGAGCGGATATATATGTATTTATCCTTCATGTCTGTCTGAATCTTCTTCTCAGACTTCTTGTGTGTCAGGAATTAAACTTGTTTAGAAAATGCCAACTAGGTTATGGATTTGTAATGCCAGGAGAAATTCCTGAAAAAAGCGCAACACTGACAGTGACAATTTGCTTTTATCCCAAAGAGAGACCGAGATGTATCTTGTAATACCTGCACTAAAGAAAAAGGGACTTTCTGATGCTGCAACTAAAAGAAACTAATTTTTATATTTGGATTCAAAAATCTTTCCTTGTGAAAGAAAACATCACATGGTTGTGTCTTTTTTTCCGTTTTTCCCACTGGATTCTGCTGTACTGTGTCGAACTGCTGCTAACTATCAAAAATTGCTGCAAAGGAGCCTAACGGTGGGGGTGACTTGTGGAGCCGGGAGCCTTGTGTGTGGCGTTAGGAAGAAAGCCCCAGAAAAGTTTTATTATTACAATTTTATTATTAATCTGAAGTTTCTGTTGAAATTAAGCTATGAAAAGGGGGATTTTCTTATGTCCAAATGACGTCTTGATCCTCATTTACCGAAGAGGTGCAGTGCAAGCTGTGTGAAGTGCTTATGGCAAGCGTAACTTCTGCGTTCTCACGCTTCGCTTGTCTGGTTACCTTATTTCCGTTGTGTATGACGCTTTGGGGCTTAATTTTCAATATTCAGGTAAATCTGCACAGATGAATGCTGGTGTGCATCAAATGAAAATACGTGTTATAAAAATAATGTGTAGACAAAGGAAATAGATTTAACATGCCAAAAGTCATGTTTCTCTCAGTTCCTTGACTGAGAACCAAAGGCTGAAGGGACTGTTTTAGTTGTACATTTAGCTCAGATTAAAAAAAAATAGTTTTTATGAGTCTTTGTATAAAATTTGAGTTGAATAGATATGTTTGTGGGGTTTGTTTGTTTGGATATTAAAGTAAACACAAGTTTTGCTTTCTGAAATCTTTGCAGCTGTGACACATCTATATTGTCCTAGAGCATAAATTGAGATTTGGAGACCGGTTGCAGTAAACGGCCTGTGTCCAAAAGGAGATGCTACCCCTGTAGTATCGTAAGGGTTTGCAGCTAGAGGGATGAATTGAGAGTTGCTTGGCTCTAGTTTGAAGTGATTTGTCTCCATGCATGCTAAAACTTTCTTGCCCAGGCTGTTGCAGCGTCCCAAGCACCCGGCAGCTGCTTAAAAGTGGCAGCCTCAACTCGGAAGGGAAAAGAGCAGTTTCATCTGCTTGCTGAGCGTCTGTCTCCTCGCAGAAGCTGTTATTTAAGAATCGGCAGTGAGCTTTGCTGCGATCGTCGGTGCGGCGCTGTGCCCGCAGTGTGCCTTGTGCCCGCTGCCGTTCCCGGAGCGCGTGCCTTTTCCCGGGAAGGGCTGCTGCAGCGCAGCTGGTCGCCCGTGCCCTGCTTGCGGCAGATGCCGGGGCCACGGCGGGGCTCGCCGAGCGGCGGTGGGCCGAGCCCCGTTTCTGTGCTTAATACTTAGTATTTTGGCAATAAGAGAAGTAGGATTAGTTTCTGTTCAGCTGCATCCAGCAGTAGTGTTCCCTGAGGATACGCTGACTAAACCGTCACTGTTGGAAAAGAGGGAGCGAGGTGATCAGTTCACGCTTTTTAACAGATAGTTACACTGTGCGTTATTTTTGGTACCTCTTTTACCATTCCTTTTTTATATGGCTCTTTTAGCCCTTATTCTGCACCTTTTAGCACTTTCTATAGCTGTATTCAGCTTTTGATTCTTCAAAGCCATGTTTCTCACAGTTTAACTGAGTGCTGTGTGTTGAGCCTGTTGGACGGCTTTGAGCAGCCCTGTCCGACAGCGTTTCAAAGCGCTTACATACAGTGTTAAAAAAGAAAAAAAGACCAAAAGTCAGCAGTATGGCCTGATACAGTTGGAGAACGTGACGTGGAGACCAGCCCAGAGCGCGGGAAAGCCGTAGCGAGAGAGTCGGAGAAACGCGCAGGCTTTGAGCGCAGCTGGGGGGTCAGAGAGCCGGAGCGAGCGCCTGCGGCAGCAAGCGCAGAGGGGACAAGGTCGGTCAATTTGTCCTTTTTCCAAATATCTGTAGCTTAGCAGGGTATTGGGTGAGAAAAAAGAAACAGCTGGTTAGGTGGAATCCAGCTGCAAGAACAGATTAGCCTGAACGCGGGAGAGGGAACCGGCCTTGCCGTCGGCTCTGCCCGCTCCGGCCGAAGGTGCGCGGGCCGGGGACTGCTCAAAGAGCGGCCGTGGGGCCTGGGCGCTTTCACGCCGACACCGGTCTCCGAGAAAGGGCCGGGCAGCCGTCCACGTGCAGACCGCTACGCTCTCACCTGGCAGCTGCTTTCAAACAAAAGGAAGTACTTTTTCACGCAGGGTGTATTTAAGTAGTAAAACCTTCCGTACGGGCCGTTGTGAAAATGAAAAGTGTAAACGAGTTCAGAAGAGGATTAGACACGGGCAGCCCATGCCCAGAGGCTCTGATAGCTGCTGGTGGCCAAGGTGCATTTTGGGCAGTCCCGGTACGGCATTTCTAGACCCAGAGGCTCACCCTGCCCTGGGGCCTGAGAGCATCCGCAGGCGCCTGCCGCTTGGCCCTCTCCCTGCTCTCCTTGCTGCAGCTGCAGAAACGGCCCCGTTTCTGCCGGCCTCGTAGATGCATCTCTTTCCAAGACCCGATAGCCGTGCATCCGAATGCAACGGTACCTGGTCGAAGTAGGTGGTGAACGTCATCGCCCTTTAGCACAAAGGACGCGTTCAGCGGAGGTGCCCGACCCGGGCTCCGGGCTGCCGAAGCGCTGCGGTTCCCACCGGCGCGGCAGGCCGTGCTTTTTGGGAGAGAAGCAGGTGAAAGCATCACTGAGCAAGTTCCTTGGCTTCTGCACGTGGAAAAAACAGCCGGAGACAGGATTCACCTTGGGGTGCTTCTGTCCTCCTCAAAGTATGTCACTTTGGTCACTGCATGGCGAGGTTTGAATCTTGAATGATTTCTGGTATCCTGCAGAGCATTTTCCCTCTTACGGCTGATTTTGTATGTGTGGCAGCTCTATTTGCCTGTTATTTGCAGACATAAGATGCAGCGTGATTTATAGAACAGAAACATTTGTGACAAACCATTTTTCAGCTTCCAGAGTAGTCAGAAATAAGGTTAGAAGTGCATTCAACAGCATTTTTTTTAAAAGATAGAGGATGCATTCATTGTGTTGCTGTTCTTTGGTCCCTGATAGCGAAGGGATCAGGAGGGAGACTGCTAAATTAACGTGACATTAACCTGTTTGACAGTGGGTTGTTCTGGTCTCGTCTATGCAGAGGGCCATTTGGGTGGTTCGTTAGGTTTTCCTCGTGTTGTTGCAGTGCAGTTGAAGATGTGCTCAGCCGTGCTGCATCTGCAAAGCGTTGGTTCAAAGCAGGCTTTTCTCAGGGGAGGTCAGCCTCGCTCCACCATCAGAAACCTCGCCTGAAGTCATGCAGCTCGTCGTCACTAGGATTTTTAAATGCAGTTGCGTTTAGCAGCTTCATGAGTGAGAAGCCAGCAGAGGTAATTGCTTCCTTTGACAGATCTGCAGAAAATCTGGTGTTGCGCTGTCATTGCTACAACTTTCAAACATGTTTCTTGGCAACTTTTAACTCTTGTGTGGTTAAGGTGTTACCTTAAGCTGGTTTGTGACTGTGAAAACTGTAACAGAAGTTTTTAGAGTTACTGCGCCCTGGACTAGAAAAAAAGGGGGAGAAAATGTAAGCGATGAGAATTTCATCCCAAGATTACTAGTTTGGTGATGAAGAGGCATTTCCGAAAGGGTTTTCCATTGTATTACACAGTTGCAGGGTTGAATTAATCATGATGGGTTTAAGTTGCACTGTGAAAGCCCAGGATGCTCTCGGGTTGCAGTCACGGGCTCCAGTGCTTTTCCTTTGCAGAAAGGTAGGGGAGCGTGTCCTTCCTTGCAGCTCTCGGTTTATCTTTGCTGGCATTAATTTTTCTTATTGTTCTCCTTTCCCAGGTCCACAGCAAAGATAAAAAATACGTGTGCAAAGTTTGCAATCGAGTGTTCATGTCTGCGGCCAGCGTGGGAATCAAGCACGGCTCTCGCCGCCACGGGGTCTGTGCCGATTGCTCCGGCCGCGGCATGGCCGGTCACTTGGATCATAACGGCGGCGAAGGGTCTCCGGATGAGCTGTATCCTGGCGAAGGCCAGTACATGGAAGACCCAGATGACATCAAAGTGGAGGGAGACGAAGAGATGGGAGACGACGACGACATAAAGTGGAAAGATGACGTAGGGATATCACAAGATGATGTGATTTTAGATGACGACAAAGATGTCGACTCTCCGCAGGAGCAGGAGAACTCTGGGGAGAACGACAAGGATTTTACCTGGATTTCTTAGGGATTTTTTTTGTTTCGATGTTTGTAGGGGGAGGGAGGGCGGGGGAGGAAGGAGTATGTTGGAAAAACTAAGTAGCCTTGTTGTCGTCCACGTGTGCGAAATAATTTTTGTGTTTTATAAACAAGTCCTTATCTGTACCACTCAGATACTGTATTAGTGAGTGTCGCTTTCGGTGACATGACCTCCTTCCCCTTCCCCTTGGTGAACAAAACCGGCCGCGTCGGCCCCGCCGGCGGCCCGAGCCGGCTTGCATGCAGGTGCGAGCGGCCCCCGCGCCTTCCCCCCCCGCGTCAGGCACCGGGAGCTTTGGTCCGAAGCAGGTTTTGGTGGTGGTGGTTCGTTTCGTTTTTTGTTTTTCGGTTTTTCCGAACACCTTTTCTGCGTTCTCAAATCCCAGCAGCAGTGGAGTTAGGAACTAGTGTTGTGGAAACCGGTTGATTTATATGTCGAGGGCTTCCCCTAATAACACAGGCCTTTTGCAAAGAGTTATTTAAAGAGAGTTTTTATTATTTTGTATTGTTTTTATGGAGCCAAATAGATCAAAAGGCAAGTCGGGTTACAGCCTTATGAATTCCTCTCCTAAAAGTGGATACTTAGCTTCCAAAAGCACCATCAAAAAATTACGGCGTTACTTGGACCTACTGGCGTCTCACCCTTGTCCCGTCTTCCAGCCTTGGTTATCCGTGTTTGATGAAGTGACTGTTGATATTTCCATAAAAACTGTTTATTCTAGAGGACACAGGTAACTGGGTACCTGTTGCTGTTTTCCACAAATGCTTTCACTTTTCTCCTTTTGGCGTCAGCTACCTTTCTCAAAAATATATGCAAACTGTAGTGAAAAGGAGGCGTTTAGCAAACTGCGGGGTGAACTGTGAAACACAAGAAACCAAGGGGAAGAAATCCTGACTTTGTGGAAACCTTACTGTTTCTCTGCAGTAGGTTTCAGTGAGGCCGGGATTTTACCTGGGTTTGTTATTCTTCCTTGCCAAGCTCAAATTCTCCTTCCTCGTCGGTAGGCATAACAGCTATTTAATTTATCAAGAAAACCTTCAGTCTTAGTTGCACTGCTTCCATGTCAATTTTCCAATAAAACCTTTTTATAAGCAGCAGGTTTCTCTCCTAGCGCGTCTCCTCACGGAGCCTGAGGCTCTGTCCGGGTAGTCGGATTCGCATCGGCCGCTGCCGCCTTCTTCCAACTACACGCAAGCAGCAGCAGCAGAGCCCGTTGCAGGTGGCCTGTTCATGGGAAAGGCTCGTTTTCCCTTTCTCCTCTTTGCTTCTGGTGCTTTAAAAAAAAAAAAAGGCAGAAGACCTCACTCTTTCCTTGCTGTGGGGCAGTTTCGTACCGTTGATCCTCTGTTGAAGCCGGCCACAAAAGGCAGCCTGTCACCAGAAAGCCGAATGACTAAAAGGTGCTATTTATTTTCCAGCGGTGGGAAAGGCGATCTCTGGGGGCAGGAGGGGGAAAGAGCTTAAAAGTTCTTGCAGGTGATTTTTTTTTAAATGAAAAGCATGGTTCCACCCAGCAAAGAAACTAAAAGCAGGATTTAATACACAAAACCCCAGTAAAGCAAATGATCCCTAAGGATTTCAGGTGGTCGGTGCCCGCGTTTCTGTCTCTGCGGGGAGGTGGGAGCCCGGGAGCGGGTCCGGGGTCCCTGCGGTTCCCGTCTCCCCGCTGCCCTCGGTTCCCCGTGGGATTCCCGACATCTCTGCGCGTGCTTCTCCCGGTCCCTGGGGGCCACCGCAGCTCCCAGGCTTCTGCTTGGGCAGTTTTGGTGCATGGCAGTAATTCGGAAACACGTTTCAAAGCCGCTCGGTCTCCTAAAATCTTCTGTTAGCTTAAAGCGAGGCTACGCGGTCACTGGCTCGGCTGCTGCTAATCGCAGGGGCGAAGAAGTTAAGTGGAACTTACTGCTTTTAGCCAGTAGGACTGGATAACCCTATTCTTTAAATATTTAAAGAATAACGTAGTAGGGTCATAGAGAAACATTTTTATTAAACTGTAAAAAGCGAATTTTGCATTTGAGCTTCTTGTAAAGCCCTGTTACTGTATTTAAAAAAGATGTAGACAAGACCAGTGTTTTACAATCGGACCTTTGTATACTTTTTTCTAAGTCCAAAAGCAATCAGCAGTTGCATCTGTTGTTTCTGGGTCCTGGAGCGAGGTCGCTGTTTCCGTGCCCTGACTTTGCCTCTCCGAAGCGCAGGCTCTGTATTTATTGCCATTTATCCTGTAAATATGGAGGCGAGGGGGGGGGCGAGGCCCTGTTCCGTGTAGACAAATACGTACAGTACTTAAAAGATATCTGTAGCTTTGCTTTTTATATATAAAATCTATTTAAAAGACTTAAAGACCCAAACCATTGAAAGCCCCTTCGTTTCTGTGACATTCCTTCTGGTTTATCTGCTCTGATTCCAGTGTTTGAATCCACCCTCGTGTTTTGGGGAAAAACAGGCAGCGGCGTCGATCCGGAGCTGACTTTTCCTCCCTTCTCCCTGCCCGCACGCTTCGAGACTCGCTCTCTGCAATCACTTACGGGGCGCTTAGCTTTCCTTCATGTTTGATTTGGAAATATTTTATTTTATTTTATCTTATTTTTTCCTTTTTTTGATGGTGGGCAGTGAGCCGCCCGGCTTCCAGGAGCGTTTCCTAACAGTGCCGCTTCGAAGCTCTTTGTGCTGAGGGTGCACAAAGGAAAAAAGGCGAGAAAAAAGGAAAAGCCACACAAAAAGCTAACTTGTCATAATGTTATCATTATAATATAGCACGTGCTTCTATATTACTAACATACACTATATATACCAAATAAAGTCATTCTAATACGTATATTTTAAGTGCTTTGTTTTGAGGGAGGTGTGCAGATTGGGAAATCCTGATCTTTTAGGAGTTAGCTGTTAAATTTTCACGCTTTGGCGGGGGGGGGGGGGGGGACATCTCGAGGCTTCGGTTTTCGAAGGAAGTGGCGGCTTTGTTTGCTTTGTTTTTGTTTCCAAGTGAAACTTTCTCGAAGTCAAAAGGGGGAATGCCCCTTACCCGACTCCATGGGTCCTTCCTGCACTTCGCTGAGCCTTTCGCGCTGCACTGGGCGAGCTGCCGGGAGCGAAACACCCCGGCGAGGGGAGGAGGGATGTCGACTGCACTGCCTATGCAAGTTCTCCTTTCGCTCTTCTAGCTTTTAAAAACAGGAGCTTTGCCTATAGTCCCCGAGCCTCGCTGCAGCAGCCTTTAGCGCCTGGTCTTTGTATTTCCCTTCAGGACTTTGTATAGTTCACTGAGATTCCCTTTTTTAATTTTTTCTAAACATATATATATATAAATATATATATATAATGTGTGTGTGTGTGCGTGTGTGTGTATATATATATCTATATATATATACAGAGTTAGTTTCAAAAAATAACTCCATTATAGATGAAAAATCAATGCGTTTAGTCTCAATAGAAGTCTTGCGACTAATTTTTTTTTTAAAGTATTCATATATACTTACAAATGCTGTTCACCGAATTTCTTTATTAGTCTCAATTTTTTTTAAATATAAAAATGTGCCAGAAATGCAAAGAGCATTTCAGGTCCCGCTGCGCTGTTTCTCGGGTGGTCGCGGCCGGCACCGCCGCGGCCCCGGGACGGTTTCGCGTTAGGAGGCTTCTCTAACAATTAAGACAAATTAGGTTCTTGCGTCTCCTCCTGTCAGCTTGATATCTTCAAATACGTCTTTTAAAAAAATCATGAATTATGCCTATTTTTGTATATTATTTCCCTTATGGATAAAGTTTAAGGTCACCGTTAAACCTCGCAGAGCTGCAGAGTGGTTTTGTGGGGAGGTGAAAAGGGGATGCGTCTAATGAAGGTTTGCAAAGTGACTATCTTAATTTTTATTATTATTATTATTATTATTGAAGAACAGTGTTTGGACTGTAAAAGGAATATATTTCATATGAAAAAGCAAATCTCCCTTAGCGTTAGGTCACGTTTTGTTTCGTATCTTGAATTATGCCTTTAAATACCCTGCATTTCCAAAGCGAAAGCTGCATTTGGTTGGCTTCTTATATGTATGTTTTGGGAATTTATGACTTTGGATCATGTGTCAAACTCTTGTGTCTGACAGAGTTGTGTGTTCTGACCTTGCGCGCGGGGGGAGGCTCAGCCCGCGCTCCGGCTCCACCGTGACGCTTCCGACTTTGCACATCGCCCTTTAGGAAAGAAACTCCATGGAAATGCAAAAACTGGAATTTTTTGCAATATTATTAAAGATAATCTTATTTTAGCTCATTCTGTGACATGTGCAACTCCTAAGAAAGCCATACTTAATGGTTCTTTTTATTTTTAGATTCTATATTGTGTTCTGAATTTCTGCCTTTTTTTTTTTTTTTGAGTTCTGCATAGTAAGAGTGCTGTGTGTATGCTTTCATATATATTTATTTTTCAACGTGCTTTAAACCTGTCTACAAAAATAAAACTGAACAAAAAAAAAGACAGCGTTTGAAGATTGTTGGTTTTTTTTTTTTTGCTGGGAATATTCTATATTATACTGACTTTATATTAATGATTATAAACCTGTGTTTGTATTGAAAATGTGTTTAATATTTTGGGGGAGGTGAGGAGGTTTTAGTAACCAGAAGAAGTGGGAGAACATGGCTGTGTTGTACCGATTTGCTGTAAATGTAGTTGGGGTTAAATACGACCGTATTTCTCGCGGCTCCGCCGGCTCCTGCCTGCCCGGGCACGGGGGGGGCTGCTGGTTCCGATTACTTTGTGACGGGATTTAGCTTAGACCTACTGCAAAAATCGATCCGTTTCAATAAATGGGGAAATTGCTGCTACCGCGTTGTCTCGGTGCTTTTCTGGGTGGCTCCGGTCGGGTCGGGTCCGTCCTCGGGCGGCGGCGGCGGTGCCGGTGCGGGGAGCGCGGGCACCACCCAGCTGCAGCCCGCGGCTCTGCAGCCGCCGCGGCACCGGCCCGGGGGGCCAGGGAGCAGCTGCTCCCCCCCCCCGCTTCTCTTTACCTTTTTCTTTTTTTCCTTCCCCCCCTTTTTTTTCCTCCCCCCCTTTTTCCTTTCTCCTTTTTTTCTTTTTCCCCTTTTTCTTTTTTCCCCTTCCCCCTTTCCCTCCCTTTTCCTTTTCCCCCCCTTTTCCCCTTTTCTTTTTCCCCTTTCCCCTTTTTTCCATTTTACCTTTTTTTCCTTTCCCCCTTATCTTTTCTTTTCCCTTTCCCCCCTTTTTTCCCTTTCCCCCCTTTTTCCCTTTCCCCCCCTTTTTCTTCCTTTCCCCCTTATCTTTTCCCTTTCCCCCCTTTTTCCCTTTCCCCCCTTTTTCCCTTTCCTCCCTTTTTCTTCCTTTTCCCCTTTTTATCTTTTCCTTTCCCTTTTTATGTTTTCCCTTTCCCCGCTTTTTCCTTTCCCTTTTTTCCTTTCCCTTTCCCTGCTTTTTCCTTTCCCTTTTTTCCCTTTCCCTTTCCCTTTTTTCCCTTTCCCTTTTTTCCCTTTCCTTTTTTTTCCTTTCCCTTTTTTTCCCCTTTCCCTTTTTTCTCTTTCCCTTTTTTTCCCTTTCCCTTTTTTTCCCCTTTCCCCCTTTATCTTTTCCCCTTCCCCCCTTTTTCCCCTTCCCCCCTTTTTTCTCTTCCCTTTTCTCCCCCTTTCTTTTCCCCTTTCCTCCTTTTTCTTTTTCCTTTCCCCCCTTTTTATCTTTTCCTTTCCCTTTTTTCCTTTTCCCCCCCTTTTTCCCTTTCCCCCTTTATCTTTTTCCCTTTCCCCCTTTTTTCCCTTTCCCCTTTTCTTTTTCCCTTTCCCCCTTTTTTCCCTTCCCCTTTTCTTTTTCCCCTTTTCCCTTTTTCCTCTTTTCCCCTTTCCCCTTTCTCAATTTTCCTTTTTCCCCTTTTTCAATTTTCCTTTTCCCCCTTTTTTTCTCCTTTTCCCCCTTTTCTTCCCCCCTTTTCTTCCCCCCTTTTTCCTTTTTCCTTTCCCCCCTTTTTCCTTTTTCCCTTCTCCTTTTCCTTTTTCCTTTCCCCACTTCCCCTTTTCCTTTTCCCACTTCCCCTTTTCCTTTTCCCCTATTTCCCCCTTTGCTCTTCCCCCTTTCCTTCCCCCCCTTTCCTTTTTCCCCCTCTTTCTCTTTTCCTCCTCCTTCTTTTTTCCCCCTCTCTTTTTCTTTTTTCTTCCTTTTTTCCCTTTCCCTTTCTTCTTTCACCTTTTCCCCGTACTTTCCTTACCTTTAGGTGTTTTTTTTAATTTGAAATGACAGTAGCCACCTTTTGCCCAGCAGCTGAGGGGGGTGGGGGGGGCCTGGCCTTCCTCCCCCCTTTCTGCTCTCCAGCCCCCCCTCGCCCTGGGCCCACCCCAGGGTGGGGTGACCCACGCTGCCCCCCCCCCCCCACCGTCCCCTGCTCCGGGCGCCCCGCCAGGCCGGCACCCCCCTTCCTGGGGGTCAAAGGAAAGTGGGGTTAATGGTGAAAGAGCAGAAAATTGCTTTTGGGGGGGTTTTTTGGTATGCAAGAAAAGCTGGGCCCTTGAGCCCACCACCTCGGGCAGACGCCGGGGCGCCCCGGCCAGCGGGAGCCCCCCCAGCCCCTCCTAAAAACCAAAATAAAATAAAGGGAATTAAAAAAAAGACCAAATTTTTATTTTTCTACTGGATCCGACAAATCCAGCCCTCCTGCGAGAGGCGGGAGCCTCCCCCGCGGCGGGGGGACGGGCGCGGGGGGCTGCAGCCGGCCCCCCCCGGGACGCCCGGCGCTGGTCCCCCTCCCCGCCAGGGGAGCGTTTAAAAATATGCCTTTTTGTATATTTTATTTAAAAAATAAAAACACACAAAGAAAAAAAAAAGAAAAAAAAAAACCCAAAAAAACAAGAAACGAAGCCTCTTTGTGCAGTTTGGCTTAGTGCAAATGGGCGCGTTCCTGCAGGCACTTCCCGGAGCCCCGCCGCCGCGGGAGCGCGGGCTCCGCGCGTACAAAAATTGGGGAGAAATGACGATACAAAGAGTAAAAACCCCCCTCCAAGGGGGGGGACGAGGCGCCCACCGCCGCCCCGGACGCCTGGGCCCCTGGCAGAGCCAGAGGGCGACTCCCGAGTGCAGCTCGGCCCGGCTGGGGCGGTCGCAGCCCCCAGTCCGTGCGGGGACCCTGCAGTTGGGGGGGGTGGGGGGGGGGGGGGGTCCGTAGTGCCGGAAAGGGAGGCTGGAGAGAGAGTTAGCTTATTTTTAAAGGAGGGGGTAGAAAAGGGGGGGGGGGGGGCAGCGCCGTAGTGGGGGGCTGTGTGCATAAAGCTTCCCGGGGCCGCCGGCTCCGCACGTGACCCCCCCCCCCCCCCGGTGCCCCCCCCCGGCTCGTCCCGCCGTGCGGCGCCCGGGCACCGTTTCCTGAGTCCAGCGCGGGGCCGGGGGGGGGCGGCCGGGGTGGTGGTGGTTTGGGGGGGGGGGGGGGGGGCGCGAAGGCACCTGAAGTGCAAAATGTGCAAGAAGGAGGCCGGGGGCGGCGGCGGGCGCCGGGGGGGGCCTCAGTCGACGAAGCGCTGGCAGGCCTTCTTCCACCGGCACGCCGTGCACCACATGTCCCGGTTCTCCATGCCGTACACCTTGCGGCACTTCTTGGCGTCCCCGCGGGGCTTCCTGGGGGTGCAACGGCGCGGGGGGGGGGGGGTCAGCGGCACCGCGGGAGCCCGGGAGCATCCCGGCGGGACGGGACGGGACGGGGGCTCACCTGGCAGCGGCGGGCGGCTTGGGCAGCGCCGGGACGGGCACCGCATGCGTCTTCGCCGCCGGCGCCTGCGGCATCTGCGGCCGCCTCTCGCCGAGGGCCACGGGCCGGAGCGGAGCCGGGCAGCCCTGCGGGAGCGCAGGCAGCGGCCGCGTGAGCCCCGCGCGGAGCCGGGGGCCCGGCGGGCGGCGGGGGGGGGCCGCGGCGGCTCACCTGGTACGCGTGGTCGGTGTGGACGTGGCACAGGCCGGCGGGCGCCGAGGGGCTCAGCGGGGGCGGCCGGGGCGGCTCGGGGCTGGCCAGCGCCGGCGCGGGGCCCGGCGGAGCCTCCAGCGCCGGGAAGGCCGGCGGCACCGAAGAGGTGGGGGACACGGGCGTCAGGCTGGAGAGCCCGTCCGTCAGCGAGTCCACGTTGACGTCCAGCTCCGTGTAGTAGAAGTCCTCCTCGCCGTCGCTCTGCTCCAGGTCGGCTTTCCGCCTGCGGGGCACGGCGGGGTCTGGCCGGGGCGGCGCGTCCCCCCCCCAGGCAGGGAGGACCCGGGGAGGGGGACGGACCCGCCGCGGTGCAGCCCCCGGCGCAGGCTGCCTGCCCCCCCCCCCCAGCCCCCCCGGCCCGCGCTTACCCAAGGTGCACGGTCCGGATGTGCTTCTGCATCCCTGAGGAGCTGCTGAGGACTTTGCCGCAGCTCTTCCACAAGCACTTGAACATCACCTTGGTGGAGTTCTGCACGGCAGAGGGGTCACGCCGGCGGCCCCCACAGCCTGGTCCCCATCCCCATCCCCATCCCCGTGCCCCTGCCCACCTTCATCCCTATCCCCTTCTCCATCCCAATCCCTGTTCCTATCCCCATCCCAACTCTAATAGCTGTCCCCATCCCTATTCCCAACCCACTCCAATCCCCATTCCTGTCCCCATCAACCCTCTAATCCCTCAGCCCATCCTGTTCCCATTCCCATCCTCATCCCCTTTCCCGTCCCCGTTCCCATCCCCATTTCTGTCCCACTTCCCATCCTCATCCCCATTCCTGTCCCTGTTCCCATCCCCATTTCTGTCCCACTTCCCATCCTCATCCCAACTCTGTCCCCATCCTCATCTCCAACCCAACGCCATCCCATCCCCATTCCAGCTCCCATTCCCATCCCAGGTCTCATCCCCGTCCCAGTTCCCATTCCAGCTCCCATCACTGTCCCAGTTCCCGCCCCTGTCCCAATCCCCATCCCAACCCCATCTCCATCCTTGTCCCCACCCCAGGTCCCACCCCATCCCCTCTCCATCCCATTCCCATCCCGACCCCGTCCCATCCCTGTCCCCAGGCGCTGGCTCACCTTCCTCTTCCTGGGGATGGGGTCCCCGAAGACGAAGTGGGTGCCGCCGGGCTCCTCGGGGCCCTCGCCAGGCGCGGGGGCGGGCAGGCGGCCGCGGGCGGCGGGGGGCAGCGGGGGCGACGGCGTGGAGGGGCTCGAGCGGTCGCTGGCCGGGTCCCAGCTCCAGTCGCCGCTCGTGTTGCTGCTGCTGCTGCAGCTGGAGGACATGGCGGGCGCCTCCTTCCAGGGCTCGCCGCCGGGCTCTGCCGCGCGGCACGGCGCCGGGTCAGCGCCGGGGCCAGGCCGCCGCGTTGGGGACCGCCACCGCCACCGCCACCGCCGCCACCGCGGGGCCTTACCTGCGCCGGGGGGGCCCGGCGGGGCGCCCAGCACCAGCGGGCTGCTGGAGAGGCTGGTGAGCACCGTCGCCGCCATCACCTCGTCCAGGCCCGCCTGGCCCGAGAGCTTCCTGCGGGGGGGGGGGACAGTGGTCAGGGGGTCCCGCTGCCCCCCCACCCGCCGCCTGCCACCACCCCCAAGCAGCCGGGACCCCCCCCACGCAGCCGGGATCCCCCGCTTTGCCGCCTCCTCACTGCCCCCTGGGCTATGCTGCCAGGGGAGGAAGGCCTCCCCTCCTCCTCCTCCTCCTCCTCCTCCTCCTCGTTGCCCCCTGGGCTATGCTGCCAGGGGAGGAAGGCTTCCCCTCCTCCTCCTCACTGCCCATTGGGCTACATCACAAGGGGAGGAAGGCTTCCCCTCCTCCTCCTCCTCCTCCTCCTCACTGCCCCCTGGTCTATGCTGCCAGGGGAGGAAGGCTTCCCCTCCTCCTCCTCGTTGCCCCCTGGGCTATGCTGCCAGGGGAAGAAGGCTTCCCCTCCTCCTCCTCCTCACTGCCCCCTGGGCTATGCTGCCAGGGGAGGAAGGCTTCCCCTCCTCCTCCTCCTCGCTGCCCCCTGGGCTATGGTGCTGGGGAGGAAGGCTTCCCCTCCTCCTCCTCCTCCTCCTCCTCCTCCTCCTCGTTGCCCCCTGGGCTATGCTGCCAGGGGAAGAAGGCTTCCCCTCCTCCTCCTCCTCGCTGCCCATTGGGCTACACCGCAAGGGGAGGAAGGCTTCTCCTCCTCCTCCTCGCTGCCCTGGCGGCCCTGCCGGGACAGGCCGGCACAGCGCTCTAGGTGCAGGCTGGTGCCGTCACCCCACGGCCCGGTCTGGGGGGGGGGGGCAGTGGGTTTGGGGAGGCCCTGGGCCCCCCCCGCCGCTCCAGCCCTGCACCGCTGCTCCCCCCGCCATGTCCACTTTCCCCCCCGCCGCTGCCGCTGGCCGAAACGACCCGAAAACCGAGCGTCTGCCGCTCACGCGGGCGCCCGGGACCCGGCCAGCGCGGGCGGGCGGCCAAGCGCCGGGCAAGGATGAGGGGGGCCCGCGCCGGCCCCGGCCTCCCGCTCCGCCTCCCGCCGCCGCAGCGCCGGCTCCGGCCTCGGCTCGGAGGAGGAGGAGGAGGAGGCGGAGGAGGAGGAAGAGGAGCCGGGCGAACGGGCGGCCGGGCGGGCAGGGGGCCAAGCGGGGCCGCGCGCGGCTCGAGCGAGCGTCTCGGCGCGGGAGCTGCCGGCGGCACGTGCATCCTGCGGCCGGGCGCCCGCGCGGCGCGGCTTCGCTCTGCTCGGGCCACCCGACTTCCTGAGGCAGCGGGGGGAGAAAAAAAAAGAGAGAAAAAGAAAGAAAGAAAGAAAGAAAAGAGCGAGCGAGAGGTCGGGAGCGGCAGGAGCCATTTTGCCCGCGCGTCCCAACGCTGCGGCCCGCGAGCGCCGTCTCCGCTGCTCCAGGAAGGAAACGGGCCCGGCACGTGCCCGAAAGCGGCGGCGGCGGCAGAGCCCTTCCCGGTGCTTCCCACAGCCCGGGATGCGCCGAGGCCACCTCGGCACCTCGCTGTCCCTCGGCACGGAAAGGGCCGAAAAGGGGGGTTTGCCGGCGAGGAGGCTCTGCCGCGGTGCCACCGCCATCCACCTCCGCACGGCCGGGGCTTTTATTAAAAAGGGAATAAAGGAGCGAATTTAAAATAAAAAAAAGAAAAGCCCTAAGCGAACAGGACCCTTCCACGGCGCTCGGTGCAAACCGGGTGCTCTGATTTCATTAGGTTAATTAAGGGCAGAGCATGGCAGCGATGGAGCCGGAGCAGAGCCCATCGCTCCTGCGAGGGGGCCTGGGAAAAGCAGCCGGCTGGGGGGTCCCGGCGCCGCCACTTTCCGCGCTCCGGAGCCACTCGACGGCTCTCCCAGCCCGCACGGCGGCCGGCTCCGGTTGCACCATCCCGCGGGCAGGGAAAACCTCCGGCTTTTCCCTTCGGCAGGGGGGAAGCAGAGCGGCCGGGGGGGCAGGAGCTGGCGGTCCCGAGCATCCGCCACGGCAGCGTGGCAGGGCCGCCCGCACGGCACTCCCGCTCGCCTCCGGAGCAGCGTCCAAAGTCCTCCTCTTTCACCCAGAAAAGGGGAAAGAAAGAAAGAAAAAAGTGCATTTATCCGAGCGGGGCAGGAAGGCAGGGGAGGCGGCTCCCGGCCCCCCGCCGCGCCGGCACCGGGGACCCCCGGCACAGGGCAGCCCCGCGGCCGCCTCCGCCCGCGGTTATTTTTATCCCGGGGCTCCCCAGCGCCGGGGGGGCCGGGCAGCACGGCGGGCTGCCAGCAGCGCCGAGCCGAGCCGGGCCGAGCCGAGCCGGGAGGCCGCTGCGCGAGAGCACGCGCCGCGCCGGGCTCGTGTTTCCCGGCGGAGAGCAGCTGCCGTCGGCACGCGGGAGCCGCGCCAGGGCTGGCCGAGCCGGGCGGCGGGTCCCTGCGGTGCGGCCGGCAGCCCTCGCCCCTCGCCAGCGCGGCCGGAGCCCCCCCGAGCCCCCGCGCCGCCGCCCTACCTGTGCCGGGGCACGGGGATGTAAGCCGAGTGCAGCGCCAGGCACTGCTCCGAGCCGGCGTCCAGCAGCCGCAGCATGGCCTCCCGCTCCGCCGGGCGCCCCGGCGGCTCCTCCGCCGTCCGGCCGTCGAGCAGCAGCGGGTCGGTCCGGCGCCGCAGCCAGCCGTCGGCCTCGGCCGGGGGCCCCCGGCCGGCGCGGGGGACGGGGCTCTGCGGGGAGAGGCGGCGCTCAGCGGGGCGCCCGGCCCGGCCCTTCGGGCCCCCCCGCCACGCCGAGCCCCCCGACCCGGCCGACGTCCCCCGAGAGCTCGTCCCCGACCCGGGAGGGGTCAGCGCCGAAGCCCCAGAACGGGGGGTTTGGGGCCCAAAAGGGGCTCGGGACAGTCGTCCGGGGCTCCCGGCACGGCCCCGCCGCTGGCAGTCCCACGGGGCTGCCGTCGAGGCCCAGCGGATCCCTCTCCGGCCCGATCCTGGGCAGATCCCCCAGGGCTGCGCCTGGGATTCAGTTGGGCTCTGCCGGGACCTTGGCGGAGCCGGGAGCAGCCTGGCAGCTTCCTGCGGGGCTGCTCCGAGGCTCCGGCACCGAGTGGATCCCTCCTGGGCAGATCCCAGACAGATCCCGTGGGGCGGTGCCCAGATCCAGCGGGAATCTCCCCGGCGCTTGGCAGAGGGGAGCGGACTCAGCACCCTCCTGAAGGGCTGCTCCAAGGTGGCAGCACCCAGTGGCTCCCTCTGGGGGCAGATCCCGATGGGATGCACCTGGGATCCAGTGGGATCCTCCTAGAGCAGACTTAGAGCCTTCCTGCTGGGCTAACTCAAGATAGCAGCAGCCGCTGGCTGAAGGCCAGCACCGAGTGGATCCCTCTGCAGGCAGATTCCAGGTGATCCCCTAGGGCTGGGCTGGGATCCAGCAGGGATCCCCCAGGAGATCTGCGGAGCGGGCAGCAGTTCTCCCTGCAGGGCTGCTCCGAGCCAGCAGTGCTCGCTGGCCAAGCGCCATTACCACAGGGATCCCTCTCCAAGCAGATCCTGGGCGGATCACCCAGGGCTTGGATCCAGCCGGGATCTCCCTGGAGCTCTGCAAAGAGAGGAGCAGACGTGGCACGTCCCTCTGGACCGCTCCAAGAGAGCAGCGTCCGTTGGCTGACTGTCAGCACCGAGTGGATCCCTCTCCAAGTGGATTCTTGGGAGATCGCCCAGGGCTGGGATCCAGCAGGGATTGCCCAAGAGCTCAGGAGCGGACCAGACTGCTCCAAGAGCCGCGCTGCCGGCTGGGTGTCAGCACCAAGCGGATCCCGCTCCAGGAAGATCCCCGGCAGATCCCCAGGGCTGGGATCCAGCAGGGATCCCCTAAGCGCTGCCGCACGGAGCGGGGCGCTGCGGCAGCATGGCTCGCTGCACAGATCAGCACGGAGCGGATCCCCCTCCGGGCAGATCCCCGGCAGATCCCCAGGCCGGGCTGGGATCCAGCGAGGATCCCTCGGGCTCGAGCAGCCCGGGGCGCTGCAGGGCCGCCGGCAGATCCCCCCCCCCGGGGGGGGGGGCAGATCCCCGGGATCCCGCCGGCGGGCCGGGCTGCCCACGTGCGGCGCCCAGCGGCTCCTGCCCGGGCGGATCCCCCGCCGGCCCCAGGGCTCCGGATCCCGCCGCGCTGCGCGGCGCCGGCGGCGGCGGCGGGGGGCGGGCGCGGCGGCGGGGGCGGACCGGGGCCCTCCCCCGCCGCCCGCCCCTCCCGGCCCGGCGCGCCCCAGCCCGCGCCGGGAGGGGGAACGGGCCGGGGGGGGGGGCGGCACCGGGAGGGGGGGGCACCGGGCCCCGCCGCCCCGCCCGCCGCCCCCCGCCGCCGCCGCCGCTGCCCTGCGAAGTTTCGGCCCCGCACTTGCCCCGCGAGGCGCCATCTTAGCGGCGGGGAAACTTTCCGGCGGGCCGCGGCCGGCGCCGCTGTCAGCTGTCACCGGCCCCCCCCCGCCGCCGGCGCCCCGGTACCTGCGGGGCCTCGCGGGCGCCCCCGGGCTCGGCCGCCGCCGCCGGCGGGTCCTCGCGGCCGCGGCGCCGCCGCCGCCGCGCGTCCTCCACCAGCACCGTGTAGACGGCGTTGGCGCCCGGCTTGCCGGCGGGCAGCACCACGCCGCCGCCGCCGCCGCCCCGCCCCGCCGGGCCGCAGTCGGGGCAGCCGGTGAGGCCGGGCGGCGGCGAGCCCTCGCGGTGCGCCGGCGCGGCGCGCTTGGGCAGGCGCTTGGGCTCCATGCGGGGCGGGGGCCGGCGGCCGGGGCCCGCTGCGGGCTGCGCTGCGCCGCGCTGCCCGGGGTCGGCGGCGCGGGCCGGGCCGGGCCACGCCCCCCCCGCCGCCGCCGCCGCCGCCGCCACCGCCCCCGCGCGCGCGCGGGGGGGGCGGGGGGGGCGCGCGCCCGCCGCCGCCGCCGCCCCTCGCCATTGGCCGCCGCGCGGTATCAACATTCCGAAATGGAACGCGGCCCGCCGGCGGCGCCGCCGCCCATTGGCTGCGCCGCGCTGCCAATCCGGGCGCCGCGCCACGCCCCCGCCGCCGCGCCACGCCCCCCCGCCGCGCCCCGGCCTGGGGGACCGGCGCCGCCGCCGCCGCCGCCGCCGCCGCGGCCATCTTCGCGCCGCCGCCGCCCCCCGCACACGCGCCGCCGCTCCCGCCGCCCCGCTCCCGCCGCCGCCTCCCGCCGCCGCGCCCTCGCGCCGCCCGGCGCCGCCCCGGCCCGCCGAAAAGCCTCCCCCCCCCTCAAAGTTCCTGCGCCGCCGTGAGCTACGGAGATCCCGCCCCCCCCGCGCCATGGGGCCCCGCGGGAGTTGCACCCCCCCCCGGGAGCTGTAGCCCCCCCGGTGTTACGGGGCTCCCCGTTTCCTCCAGGCCCCCCAAAAGTTGCAGGTGCCCCTGAAGCTCCGGGGCTCCCCGGGCCTGCGGGGTGACGGGGCCCCCGTACGTCCCAGCCCCCCCCCCGGAGAGCTACACGGCTGCCCCAGGAGCCCTGGGGCCCCCCAAAGGTACAAGCCCCCCCCAAAGTTATAGGTTCCCCCAGTACTTACAGGACCCTGCAAAAGTTATAGGGCCCCCCAAAAAGTTACAGGGCTCCCCCCAAAATTTAGGTTCCCTCAAAAGTTATAGGGCTCCCCAAAAGTTGAAAGGCCCCCCCAAAATTTATAGGGTGCCCCCTAAAGCCATAGGACCCCCCCATACTGGCAGAGCCTCCTAAAGCCACAGGCTTACAAGGCCCTACAGAAGTTATAGGACCCCCTGTAAGTTATAGGGTCCCCCAAATGTTATGGGGCCCCTGGAAAAGTTATAGGCCCCCTAATATTTATAGGGCTCCCCCAAATGTTGTAGGGATTGCGCTTGGGTTAAAGCCCCCCCCCCATAAGTTATAGGGCTCCTCCAAAAGTTATAAGGCTCCCCCAAAATATATAGGGTGCTCCCTAAAGCCATAGGACCCCCCCCCCATACTGACAGAGCCCTAAAAAAGTTATGAGGCCTCCTCGTAAGCTATAGGGCCCCCCCAAAGTCATCGGTCTCCCCCAAAAGTTGTTGGGCCCCCCCGAAAGTTATTGGGCCCCTGGAAAAGTTATAGGGCCCCCCAAAGTTATAATGCTTCCCCTATATGTTATAGGCACTCGCCCAGAAGTTGTAGCACTCCAAAAGTTATCAGGCTCCCCCAAAGTTACAGGACTCCCAGAAAGTTATAAAGCTGCCCCAAAACTGACATCCCCCCCCCCCCAGGGCTATAGGGCCCCCCTGCTTACAGGTGCCTACAGAAGTCATAGGCCCCCCCTCCCCATTTTTCCCCTCCTGCCAGGAACAGGGCTGCCCCCCGCCCCGGTGCCGGGGTTGCACGCTGCCGGTCCCGCTGCCGGTCTCGCTGCGCGCCGGAGCCCGTCCGCACTGGCACGGTGCCGGGCACGGCCGCGGCAGCGATCCCGGAGGCAGGCGGCGAAGGCTCGTTCCTTGGGGCAGACCAGACCGTGAAAGCACGCCCCGGCTGCGAGGACGCGTGGGTCTCGCGTGGGTCTCGCGTGGGTCTCGCGCGGCAGGAGGGCCGGGCTTGCGCCGGAGCCCCCGGTCCGACACTGGGGCTTTGCCGTGGTCCCGAGGGCTCTCCTGCATCCCGCAATTCTGCTCCCGAAAGGTTGTTCCCCAGTACCGGCCCGCAGAGCCGGTTCCTTCTCCCCCTCTCCCCCGGCGCAGGCGTCTGCCGAGCGCCCGGGACACCCCGGCCCGGTGCTGCTCGGTGCACGGAGCTGCAGCCTGGGACCGAGCCCAGGCGGCTCCGCGGCCGGGGATGTCGGCGTGTCCGTACACGAGTCCCGGGACCGCGGCCCTGCGGAGCCGCCTGCCTGGACGTCCCCGCCATCCTCATCCTCGGCGGGACGATGCCACCGGTTGCATGGTGGCTGCAGGTGTCACCCCAGCCCTGCCGGGCGGATGGGACGGAGCAGCGGGGGCTAAGCCCGGAGCCCCCGGAAAAGGGGGAAGCCATCTCCGCGGGCTGCGCTTGGGCTGCGGGATGCAGCTTGGGCTCCTTCCAGCCTTAAGGTCATTATAACGGGCCCCGATGTCCCTGGGCCCTCGTTAGCGCGGCCCAAAAGGAGTTAATGATGGAGCAGGTCACCATTGGCTGCAGCAGCAACGCCTCTCCTCCCCCCTCGGAATTATTATCGGACTAACAAGTCTAGGCTTTATCGCACGGAGACCTGGGTGTTGGCTGGCAGCTGTCCTCCCCCCCCCCCAATCCCGTTTAATCTTTAACGCTGAAATGCTGACCTGGCGTCTTTAATCAATTTAAATATTATGCAACTCCCGTGAACATCGTTTCCCGGCGTTGCACAAGAGCTCTGTGGGCCACCAGCCCGCCGCACGAGGCCCAGGGCCCCCTCACGCGCCGCGGTGGGGCTGCGGGGTGGCCCCGGTCCCACGTCTGGGGTGGCCCAGCTCCTCCCTTGCAGCGCAGCCTGGTTCCCACATCGCAGGGTGGCCCAGGTCCCAAGCTGCAGCATGTCTCGGCTCCTGCATCGCTGGGTGGCCCAGGTCCTGCATCGCGGGGTGGCCCGGGTCCTGCTCTGCAGCACAGCCCAGGTCCTGCATCGCGGCGTGGCCCAGGTCCCACGCTGAAGCATGGCCCAGGTCTTGCATCGCGTGGTGGCCCGGCTCCTGCATCACTGGGTGGCCCAGGTCCTGCATCGCGGGGTGGCCCAGGTCCTGCATTGTAGGGTGGCCCAGGTCCTGCATCACTGGGTGGCCCAGGTCCTGCATCGTGGGGTGGCCCAGGTCCTGCATCACTGGGTGGCCCAGGTCCTGCATCGTGGGGTGGCCCAGGTCCCACACTGCAGCATGGCCCAGGTCCTGCATCGCTGGGTGGCCCAGGTCCTGCATCGTGGGGTGGCCCAGGTCCCACACTGCAGCATGGCCCAGGTCCTGCATCGCTGGGTGGCCCAGGTTCTGCTCTGCAGCATGGCCCAGGTCCCATGCTGCAACGTCTCGGGTCCTGCATCGTGGGTGGCCCAGGTCCCATGCTGCAACATGTCTCAGGTCCTGCATCGCGGGTGGCCCAGGTCCCATGCTGCAACATGTCTCAGGTCCTGCATCGCGGGCGGCTCTCCCAGCTCCTGCCGCTCGCCGGGAGATGCCCGCTGCAGCCCGGGTGCCCTCGCTGGCTGCGAGCCCGTGGCCCCGGGGGTTTGACTATGGAGCCGGCAGCCTTGCCGAGGTGGCCGTCCCCACCGTGCACCCCGATCTGGGGCTGGGTGCCCCGAGCACGGTGCGGGGAGGCCTTCCTCGGGCGGGGGAACCGCGGTGGGCGCAGCGGGGATCTGCCTGCCCGCGGCAAAGCACCGGCTCGCGGACAACCAACGGTGCTGCCGGGCAGCCTGTCCCCGCCAGCCCTCCCGGCCGGCAGCCCGTGGCCTTGGCACGCGGGGTCCCAGCACCGCGGGGTCCCAGCACCGTGGGGTCCCGGCACCGTGGGGTCCAGGCACCGTGGGGTCCCGGCACTGTGGGGTCCCGGCACCGTGGGGCCCTGGCACGCGGGGTCCCAGCCCACCCTCGCGGGCCAGACTCCGGCATGGGCTGCCCGGCCGCTGCTGGCCATAGGGGTGCAGAGCCATAGGGGTATGGGGCCATAGGGGGTGCGGAGAGGTATGGAGCCGTAGCGGGGGGCAGAGCCGTGCGGGTTGCAGAGCCATAGGGGCTGTGGGCTCATACAGGGCGCGGAGGCGTACGGGGGGCTGCAGAGCCGCGCCGCGTGCAGAGCCGTACGGTGCGGAGCCACGGGCCGCGCAGAGCCGCACGGGGCACCGGTCCATACGCTGTGTGGGACACGTCCATGCAGCGTGCCGGTCCGTACGGGGACAGAGCCCTGCAGCGTGCGGCTCTGCACAGGGGCAGCTCTGCATGGGGACAGATCCGTACAGCATGCAGACCCGCACAGCGTGCAGCTCCGTGCAGTGTGCCGGTCCATATGGGGACAGATCTGCACAGCATGCAGACCCGCACAGCGTGCAGCTCCGTGCAGCGTGCTGGGCCATACGGGGACAGATCCATACAGTATGCAGATCTGCACAGCGTGCAGCTCCATGCAGCGTGCTGGGCCATATGGGGACAGATCCATACAGTATGCAGACCCGCAGAGCGTGCCGCTCCGTGCAGCTCCATGCAGCGTGCCGGTCCATACAGGGACGGACCTGCACAGCGTGCGGCTCTGCACGGCGGCGCTGGGCTCCCGCTCGCTCCCCCTTGTGGGAACGGTGACGAGGAGCGCCCGGATCCCGCCCGAGCCAGCACCCCGGCTCCGGGAGCGGGACCGGGAAGCAGGGGCCAGGCCGCCCCCAGGCCTCTCCGCCCCCGCGACCCCAACCCTCCCGTTGGGACCCCCCCGGCCCCGCGTCCCCCTCCGCTGCTCAGCTCCCGCACAGCGACGCGGACGAGGGGCATCGCGCAGCACATCCCCCAGCGCTCCGGGCGATGCCGGGCAGCCCTTCGCCTGCCCCGCTTTCCCACGCCGAATTCCCGCTCCGGGGGGGCAGAGCCGAAGGCCGAGCCGCGGCGCTGAGCCGGGGACGGAGGGGCCGCGGGGGAGAGGAGCGGCAGCGTCCTCCCCTTGCAGCCGAGCTCTCCGACGCCGGGCGGCCCGAAGCGGCTTAAAAAAATAATTAAAGAAAAAGGATGCAAAAAATGCACGGGGGGAAGGGGCGGGCGCGGGCGCTAGAGGTTGGTGACGTACACCTCCAGGCCGTTGGGCGCCGCGCCGGGGGGGCTGCGGGGCCCCCGGCTGTCCCACGCATCGCCCACGCTCTCGTAGAGGGGCTCAGGGCCGCGGGGCTGCCCCCACCCACCACCCACGGCCTCGTAGTGGGGCTCGGGGCCACGGGCCGGGCTGGGCCAGCCGCCGCGGCCCAGGGTCTCGTAGCAGGGCTCGAGGGCGGCCGCCGGCTCCGGGCAGCGGGGCCAGCGGGGGCCCGGCTGCCCCACGGCCCGCGGGGGCCCGGCCGCGTCCTGCGGCTTCCTCCGGGCGCCTTTGCAGACCGTCGAGTACATGTCTTCCACCTGCGGCGGGAGGGCGGGCGGGGGCGAGCCGTGCCCATCACCCGGCCTCAGGCCTGCGGGCTCCCTCCGGGCGCCGTCGCCCGGTTCCGGCCTCCTGGCCTTGCGCACGCAGGCGTAGTCGGCGGAGGCGGCCGGGGACGGGGCCGCCGGCTCCTCGGGCTCGCGGGGGCCGCGGGGGCGGCGCGGCGGGGCGGGCGGCAGGTTGGAGTAGGTCTGCTCGGGCGCTGGCACGCGCGGCAGCTCGCGGCGCGGGAGGCCGCCGGAGCCCCACGGCGAGGCCCCTCCGCCGCCCGGCGCCAAGGGCGAGTCCACGCTGACCGGCCTCGGGGCTCCTGCGGGAGAGGGCAGGGTCGGGGGGGGCCCGGCGGCGCGGCCCCCCCCTCCCCGGCGCGGCGGCTCACCCTCGTCGGCGGGCTTCAGCCGGCAGAGCTCGTGCAGCCGCGTGTCGGACCTGCTGAGCGAGCGGGGCGGCGCGGGCCTCGGTGGCACCTGCCGGGGGGACCGCGGCCCTGAGGCACCCGCCGGCAGCCGGGCCGCGCCGCCCCCCCGCCGCCCGCTTACCTGCTCCGCCAGCTTCACCCCGTCCGCCGGCACCGTCTTCTTCCGGCCCCTGCTGCGAGGAGACGCGGGGCTGAGCCGGGGCCGGCCACGCCGGGACCCTCCGAGCCGGCACCGGGCTCCCTGGTGGGTCCCGTGCTGCCCTGGCGGGATGCTCCGTGCCCCTGGCGGGATGCTCCACACCGCCCTGGCGGGATGCTCCACGCCACCCCGGTGGGATGCTCCACGCCACCCCGGTGGGGTGCTCTGTGCCCCCAGCGGGATGCTCCACACCGCCCTGGTGGGATGCTCCATACCGCCTTGGCGGGATAAATCGCACTGCCCCGGTGGGATGCTCCATGCCCCCAGCGGGATGCACCGTACCGCCCTGGTGGGATGGACCGCACAACCCCGGCGGGATGCTCCGTGCCCCTGGTGGGATGCTCTGCGCCACCCCCGTGAGATGCTCCACACCACCCCGGTGGGATGCTCTGTGCCACCCTGATGGGATGCTCCGTGCTCCCGGTGGGATGCTCCGCACCACCCCAGTGGGATGCTCCATGACCCCATTGGGATGCTCCACGCCACCCCGGTGGGATGCTCCACACCCCGGTGGGATGCTCCGTGCCCCTGGCGGGATGCTCCATGACCCCAGTGGGATGCTCTGTGCCATCCTGGTGGGATGCTCCATGACCCCAGTGGGATGCTCCGCACCACCCCGGTGGGATGCTCCATGTCCCCGGATGCAGGGTCCCCTGGGGGCTGAGTGGGGCAGGAGGCAGTGCCTTGTCCCGCCGGGCTGAGCGGGGGGCAACGGGGGGGCTCGTACCGTCTGCAGGCAGCGCACAGGGCGCCCAGGTAGACCAGGCCGCCGAGCAGGGCCAGGGGGGCGACGGCCGGCAGCAGCGGGGGCCCCGGCAGCCCCTCGCCCCGCACCGCCGCCATGGGCGGCCGCTTCCCGCGCCGCCGCCGAGCCCTGCGGAGAGAGGAGGAGGTCGGGCTCCGGGGCGGCTCGGAGGCGCGAGCCGGCACCCGGCGCCCCGTTAGTCCTTAACGGCTGCCCGGCCTCCCGCGCCGGCGGCACGACGCCCCGCTCGGCCCCGCGGCCCCGCCGTTATCGGCCCGGCTCTGGCTCCGGCTCAGCTGCCGACGTGCCATGCGGGGCAGCTGGGAGGGCCAGACCGCAGCCGCGGGGTGTCCCGCATCCCGGGAAAGCCAAGCTGCTTTCGGCCCTGCTCCCGGGTGCGGGGGAGCGAGTCCTTCCCGGCCCCAGGGACGAGCACCCCAACGGCCTCCCCCAGGCGCCGGATCTGGGTGGTGGGGCAACCCACCGGGCCACCCACCACCATGCAACCAACCACCGTGCCACCCACTGCCATGCCACCACCACCATGTAACCCACTGCTATGCCATCCCTGCTGTGCCACCCACCACCGTGCCATCGCCATCGTGCCACCCACTGCCATGCCATCACTGCCATGCAACCCACTGCCATGCTATCGCCACCATGCCACCCACTGCCGTGCCACCGACCACTGTGCAACCCCCTGCCATGCCACCACCGCTGTGCCACTGCCACCATGCCACCCACTGCCGTGCCACCGACCACTGTGCAACCCCCTGCCATGCCACCACCGCTGTGCCACTGACCTCTGTGCCACCAACCGCGGTGCAGCAGGAGCGGCCGCGTGGCTGTGGGCTCCCAGCCAAGGCGTTCGGCCCCGGCAGGGGCAACGCGGCTCCAGCAGCCCCGGGAGCCGGGCGGCCGCCCCGGAGCGAGGAAGGGCCCCGAGGGGCTCCCGCCCGCCGGCCCCGAGCTGCCCGAGGAGCAGCCCCTTCCTCCCCGAGGAGGAGCCAGGCTCTCTCCGGAATAACCCGAACGGCGCAGGCTCGCCCGCGCTCGGCTTCACATCCAGGACGAAGCCTCCCGGTGCCAGGGCAGCCGGAGGGACCAGGTTAGAGGATGCCAAACTCCGGTTAACAGGCTCCTTCCCTGCTAGCGGCATCGCTGCTCCCAGCGGCTCCGGCTCATCCCGGCGGTCTCCGTGCGCGCGGGACCCACTGGTCCCATGCCACCCCGGCCAGCCGCTTTGCGGAAAGCAGAAGCCGCCCCTTGCCCGAACCTCCTCTCTTGCTCTCCCATGGCTTTTCCCGCAGTTTTCCAAGGACGGAGGCTGCCTTGTGTGGGAGAGGGCAGCCGAGGGGCCGGGCTCCGCCGGGACGCAGCGTGAGGATGGTCGGACCAGGCAGCCCGGCCCCGCAGCCGGAGCGGCTGCAGAAGGAGGTGTAGGAGACGTGTACGAAGCCGCAGCACGCACCCGCTGCGCCCTGTCCCTCCCCAAACCTGCCCCTTGGGGGCTGCCGGGGCTGGGAGCTGCGTTTAAGAGGAAACCAGACCCCCCCGTCTCTCCTCGTTGGCCGCAGGAGAAGGCAGCTGCCTCCAGCCGCCTCCCCAGCCTCCTCCCTCGCTAGACGAGCCTCAGCAACCACTTCGGGGCCCTTTTTTTAATGGTCCTGGCCCCGTCGGCAGAGTGGGAGCACCAGTTCCTGCCTGCAGCAGCGTGCATGGGTGCACGGAGCTGGCACAGGTGCTTGGAGCCGGCGTGGGCACATTGAGGTGGCACGGGTGCACGGAGCCAGCACGGGTGCTCGGAGCCGGCAGGAAGCCCAGGGCGAGCGCAGCAGAGGAGCGCGGGTGCCGTGGAGCCCGGACCCAGCGCGGAGGGCAGCAGCAGCTGCTCCCGGCTCCGTGCGAGCCTCAAGGGCAGCGCTCAGCTGCTCGGACGCTACTCCCCGAGAAGGCTGGCGTGTTACTAGACATCAGCGCGCCAGCGTTTGGGAAACGCCTTGGCCCAAAGCCTTCCCTGGGCCTGCACAGCCAGCAAAGGAGAGACCACGGTGGTCTGCAGCCCGGCAAACACTGGAGTAAAACCTCGCATGCTAAACTGGGGCCCAGCCAGGCAAAGCGGGGACTTCCCTTGCGCCAGCTCCGGTTGATGAACCTCCTTTGCATACGCAGAGTCGCTGCCCTCCGAGCAGGGACCAACGCCAAGACGCAAATGCGGCGCCTCCCGGCCGGGTGCCTCGTCCTCCGAGCCGCAGCATCGCGAGCGGGAAGGACCAGGGCGAGGGGAGCTTGGATCCATCAAGGGACCTGTCTCGCTCCTCTGCCCAGCGCATCTCGCGTCACTCTTGGCGCATCTTCACCCAAATAACCGGCCGGGCTCTGCCCACCTGCAGCTCGGTTTTATCTGAGAGCTTCCCACGCTTGGGGGACTTCACCGACTGACGCTTTAACCCCCAGAGAGCAATTATTTCGCTGTGGAAACTGAGACGGGTTTAAGGGACTAACCCGGCTGGACAGGCTGGCTTAGATCAGAGCTGGGAAGGGAACCAGGTTCTCTTCAGCAACGCTTTAATTAGGCAGCCCTGCTTTTCCGTCTGGGCATACCTTAATTATATGGATTACCCACAACACAAGCAGTTTTAGACAGTCCTCGCTTAACTTGTCTAGCTTATTAGAGTGGCGGGACCACAGGCTGCCAGAGCAGCTGTGTTCAGGGCAGAAGCGAAGACCTGGCTCTGCAGTTCAGCAGACAAAGCGATAACAAGACACAGCAGCTTCCAGCCGGTGTCAAACCGAAACGGAAGCACGAGCTTTTCCCGCTGAGGTCAGCACCCCCGGGATGGTTTTGCCCCAGGGCGCGGATTTTCTACCCCCAAATTTCTAAGGTTCGAGAATGAGACTTGCTACGTTGGAATTAATACGGAGAAGTTCCTGTGACCTGCTTTGCTGATGCTCCATGTTGGGCAGCAGGGCAGTGGTCCTGCCTGGATTTTCCACCTCCGGAAGCGCTCGGCGCGCACTCGGCAGCGTATCCAGCTTCAGCTACGGCTGGATCAGCTGCGGCTGCATCAGCTCCACTCGGTCTCACAGGCAAAGAGGGGCCCTGAGACCAGCCAGGGCAAATGAAACCATTAGCACTGATGTAGTGCCATGGGTAAGAAATGACTGCTTAAGCCCCAGGAAGGGCCAGTTCTCCCGCCTGACATGTAAGCTCCAACCTTTCAGAGAGTTTCGGGTAGGCAAAGAAAACGCTTCGTCTGTCTGAGAACCATGAATTTGAGAGACTGACACTTGAAAATCCAGTGTGTGACTGAATTTGCTCAGACTCGCTCAGATAAGACCGAGCCGGTTTAGCTAAGTCAGGTGACAGGGCTTTACAAGACCGAGTTTTAAACAGACTTTGTGAAACCTGCAAACGAGCTTCCTGCCAGCGACGCTGTCGACCCCGAGCCCTGGGGCTCTCCTCCGGGGCAGGAGGCTCCGCAGGCGGCATTTCGCGCCGCGCTGCCTTCGTGAGCCGAGGTGGCTTTGAAGACGACGGCAGTTACGGTGGTGCACGGCGCGAACGCCCACAACCCCGGCGCGCCGGGGAGGGAGCAGCTCCATTTCGCGGTGCCCGAGCACCAGCATCGCGAGCACAGCCGCCTCGCTGCTCCGCGGGTCGGGCGACGAGCTTGCTGCGGCTTCAAAAACCCGTCTAACAAAAGGCTCAAATTTCTCAGCTAGGCTTCAGGATAATAAAATTAAAATCCACTGTAAAATTAAGTTCTGCCACTAGTGATTCTGCCTGGTTTGCAATTCATCTAAACAGATAAATTGGCACACAATATTCAGTGCAGGGTAACGAGAAAAAAAAAATCCATGAAACTACTAAAAACATGTTTGCAGGGAAGCGGGACAAACACGACAAGTTGCTTGTCATCAGCAATTGTGAACAAGGCCGCAGTCGGCCCAGGCACCCTGGGGAGTCCTACTGAAAAAAAAGTCTTGAGAAGGAAAAGTAGCCTTTTTTTTCCCCCCCCAATCGCAAAAAGCAAAAGCCCCATAGCAGTTGCATCCACAACGTTTAATCTGCCCTAAATCATGGGACGTAACCACTAAATCTTAAAAATATTTCCAACATGGAGCAGGCAGAAGATCTCCTTCACTACGCTTGCGTTTCAGCAGCAGGAGCAAGGTAGGCTTCGAAGGGACAGGTTTCATGGTTAAACTCCTACTGAGTTGTTTAATTTATACAGGACCAAATGCATTTCTGAAGGTCAGTCCCAAATGTCACAAAACTTGGATGCACAATGCTTCTAATTACAGTCCTGATTGCTACTCACATGCTGGACCGGCCTTTATAGAAAACTTACCTTAGGGTTTCAAGACTACAAGTGACTCTTCTGTTCATACCATGTGGCTTTGGTTGAGGCTGAAATTGTTTCAGCATTTTTTAATTTGTGTCCTTCCGTATTTGCTCTGAACAGAGTCACTTGGCAAACAAACGCACTCCTGAGCACTAGCTGAGAAACGGCAGGACAGGTTTTTTTGCAGAGATGAGCCACAGCATGACACAAGGTCTGATGAGACCTCAGTGCTGCATTTATAGGAAGCCAGATTCCAAAATACGGAATAAGGGCATTAAGGAAACATGTTTTTTTCCCCCCAGAATCGCCTGCCTACCACAGCGGTTTTCCTTGCCACAAAATCGGTAGTTAATCGCAATTTCAGGTCTCCAAAAGGCAGTGTTTCAAAGACCACACTCTCGAGCCTCCAGAGACTCCCCACGGCGGTCAGCACTTCAGCATTTCTACAGGAGCCGTTTCACATGTGAGCAAAAAACCTAGTTCCCCCAGATCACTTTTTTTTTTTTGGGTGGGGTGACAGAACAGTGTCCCACACCTCTGAACTCAACAATTAATTCACCAAGAAAGTAATCAGTTCCCACTCAATTTCTAGGTTCAAGCCACGGGATCCCAGCCAAGCTCAAGTGCCTTTTCCTCCTTTCTCAGCCCGGGTGCTTCTAGGGTGACCAACCATTAAATTGCACCGTGCTTACAGACCTCCTTGCTGCTGACTGAAAGTTTGTTAAATAATCCGGCTGATGCTTCGACACTGAAGTGCTAAAGAGAAGGAATCCTGCCTTTCCAGTCCAGCTAGCCACAACAACATCTCTCTATGGAACATTTAAGTATTTTTCAACCCCTAGGTTAGCCGAATATACCCAAGTTTGCCAGACAAGAAAGCAAACACCACTTACTTTGCAGAAACTCAAAAGCCAGCAAGCATGAAGAACAGCAATCCAACCATAATCTCTTCCTTGCCAATCAATCTGGAGAATTTAGCTTCTTTTATCCGGCAGTTATTCCTAATTAGGGGCTCCAGGGCATTTCAAACATCGTGATCTGAGCTCTCCCGCTCTTCCTTCGGCTGATGTAGAGCAGACGGCTCTGAGCTGATACCATGCAGCGTGATACCACAGCTCACTTCCTGGCCCGCAGAGGTGGCTGCTTCACCCAGTTGTAGGCTGGGTTTCTCCCCGCCTTGGCTGCGCAGGCAGCGCTGCAAACAGGCTCCGCAGGCGCCCGGCACACAACAGCACCCTCTGCCTTTCCCCTTCTGGCAGAGCTGCTTTCGGTGCCAGCGGTCTAGCCGAAAGAATGGGCTGCCCCACACAATCATTACCTCTCAAATGATCGGTGCCTTTCCAAAATAGAGAAAAAAAGACTTTATTCACCAGGGACATAAACTGTCTTGGGCGGGATGCAGCAGCCACTTGAACAGGAAGTCTGACAACCGAAGCTGTGGGAGTTTCGAGGAGGGGTCAAAATGCAACTTAGCCAGGACACAGGACTAATACGCCCAAGTATTACAAAGTAAAAAAAGACATGTAAAGTAGTGTGAGAACACAAAGCAAAGCTAAAAAATTTCTCTGCCCAGCTCGGCTCACCAGCCATGGGTCACTTCAGCAAGCACCCATGCTAAGTTGGGCACGTTAATCCCTGTCATCACTCAACACTCGAGCATGGGAAACAGTCATTGGGGAGGGAAGGGCACTGAACAACCATTGTTAAACCCTCGAGCTAAACCCAGTGCGTGGAGAACATGAATTCAGAACAATGAAAAGGGTATGGCCAGTTTAGTTAGAAACCGATGGATGCTGATACGCTCAAGGCAGTCCACGTCACCTTCTACATCTGCCGTGAAGCTGGAACTTCGGTGCCCAACACAGCAGAATCCAAGTGCTTTCCAGGAGGAAAGAGTCACTATAACAGATTTCTTGAAGACATTTCTCTTCTTGCTTCATTTCACTGTTGCTCTGTGGTTTCTGAGCTGTCTGCAGTAATGCTAAATCACACATGACTTAACAACCCTGATCGTATCTCCTTCAGCCTTAGATTTTCTGATTAGCTCAGCAGTGAATCAGACAGGCTTGGCCCTTGTAAGAAGGGGAAGCCCTGCCCAGAGTAACAACTTTTTTAATTTTCTTAGAAATAGATAAAAAGAGTAGCATGAAAAGAGCAAAACTCTTCATTAGAAAAATGATTCACAGAATAAAAGGGATCTGATTTTTTTTTAACTTAAGGAAAAAAATGCATTCAGTATCCTTAAGATACTGAAAATAGTGAAATTTCTAACAAAAACAAGTCCCACCAGAAACAGAGTCTGATGGAACCACCATCTCCTCTGGGGCAAAGGCTGGCTGCCACCAACGCAGCACATAACCTAGGGGAGAAGTTATCCTTCCTGTCTGAGGACTGTTCATGCTGCAGGGAAGGGCGTTTTGCTTGCTTGGCCGGCCTCCAGCGTAGCCTGAAGCTCTTCCACCGGCAGGGCTGCGTGCTCAGCACAGACCTCCTGAGCTTTGTACTCATCCAAGGCCCATTCGGACCCAGGATTGGGTCCTGAGGGTTTTTTAATCTAAAAGGAACCCGTGTTCAACGAGCCACCTAGGACAGAAAAACTCAAGTAATGATGGCAGAAGCATAAGGTTCCCCACAGAGTTGTTCCTAGCTAGAAGCTGAGACTCTGTTACTCTTCCGTCTTATTCCCCCAGTTTTGGCATGTTGCTTGTGGAATGATGCAACTTTCTATGCCAAATCAATGGGTTTGGCCATAACATGGCCTAGGGATACTCTTACAGTCTGACTGAAGAAATACGTTGCTTGAGACTGCTCGTACCCACCTCCACGCTGCCAGTTTTCTGTCTATTCGTTATACCAGGACTGCAAGTAACTACTCTCAACCTAACTAAGATCCCACATAAATCCCCTAGCACAGAACGGACGGGAGAGAGCCGTTGAAGCAATCTGCCGTTGCTTTTGTCACCCGGCACTAGTACCTGCCCTTTCTGCTCTGCCGGAACGTGCCTGGGACCCTGCCCCCACTTGCAGGCGTTCAGTTGGCTGCTGCGGAGACAAGCCACAGTTGATGGCAGGATGTGGGGCTTTCAAAGCCCCTCCTCGGCTGGTGCACAGCCAGCAACGTTACCACCCAAGCGACTACAGACTGAATGGAGGCACTACCACAGTGATAACAGAGGAAAGACGTGCGCAGGAGAGCAGGGAATCGTATTTCTTGCAGCCAGTCCTTATACAAGGCTTAGGCTTACTGAATGCTTTCAGGGCTAGACAGACATATACTCTTCCCCGTCCCAGCAGAGCTCAGCTCAGTAGCATCTAGTTTTGGAAACTGCTGCTTTTCAGCCCAGTTTTCAAGCTGGACAGACTGAGGTCCAGAGGAGTGGGATGGCTCACCCAGGCTCTGAGGCTGAGCGCGGGGCCTGCCTAGAAGGACGACCGCTGCAGTCCAACGCCTTCCTCAGAGAGACTAGAACTCAGTCATTTTTTTGTGTGTGTCTGCTTTCTTCTGCTCCCGCTGCAGACTGGCTTCCTGGGCCTGCAGCTGCCCCAGCTGCTTGTGAGCATTAGCCAGTTTCTCCTCCAGCTGAGCTGTAGCAACGCTGTGCCTGAAAGCAAAAGGCGTTAAAAAAATATCATCCTGCAGGCCAAGAGCAAAGGTCTGCCATCATCCTGGGAGGGGACCCCCTTTCCTATGGGATTAGCGCAAGTGCTGAAAGCCAGGAAGTACCTGATGCTCAGCACAACCTGAGTTGCAAAATGTACAGATCTTCCTGTGACGCTCAACAGAAACACTGTGGAGGTGGGCGTGGGAAAGAAAGGACTCCAGTACTTTTCCTCAAAAAGCTCCTCTCTCCCGCATCTCGAATTCCACCCAAGGGACCCCAGACAAATATGCTCATGACCGAGCTGGTCTGAAGAGCACATTAAAGGCTCTGTCCTCTACCTCCCCTTACGTCCCATCCAAATGTGTTTCATCTGTTCCTGCGCCACCCGATTTGAAGCCCCTCCCTTCCCAGAAGGGCCAAGAATGATCAGTTCATCCTGTAGCCCCAAGGAGGACTTTTTCCTACCGTCCAATGTTGCGTGCCAAGGCCTGCTGGATTCCTCTGATATCCTTCTGCGTTTGTTCAATCTTTTCCATTGTCTGGAAGAGGCGGACGCTCAGGGCCTTCTTGGTGCTCTTGCTAGCATGGTAGATCTCTTTGCTGTTCCTCTGCGGCAACGCTGTCCCTCCAGCCTTCTCTCCAGTGCTCTTCCCCCGCAGTTTCTCATTCAAAAAGTCAAACACATTGCGGGAAGGCTTACGGCTGCCCGCAGGGGACCGGCCAGCACTGTTTCCCTTTCCTTGGCATTTTCTTGGTTTGCCTGGGTCCAGCTTCCCCTGTTTCTTCTTCTGAAGCACCTCAGCACACTGGTCAAGGGACTTCCCTCGAGGAAGCACTACGGCCTGCACCGGCTCCACGCGTCCCTCAGAATTCTTCCCTAAACCTGAGGGGGAGAAGCCGTGAGGAGAGGCACCAAGCCACTACCACAGGGACACTGCCTTCCCCAGTCACCTCTCGCCACAAACTGCGACTGACAAGCTTAGAACAAGCTTTTGAGGTACAAAGTCGTGACTACCATCAAAGTCAAGGGGGGCAGCAAGGGCCACAGACATTTGTGATGGATGCTATGACAGGAGGCTTCTGCAGCAGAAGATAAGTGATAAAAAGCCCACGGCCATCCGTCAGGCTAATTTCTATGAAACTAGGTTCAGCTTCACATTCTCAGCTACCTAAACCAGGTTCTCCTTAAAACTGGTTTGGTTTCTCCAGAAGAACTAGAGACAAACGCAAGTAGCAGACTAGTCTCCTAAAACCCCCAAGGCTCAGTACAATTTGTATAGCGAGAAGCTAGTTCAGCAGGCTTTGCAGTCTGTGTCTAGAGCCAGAAGATGCTTTAACACAGACATCAGAAGCTTCATAGATCAGCTCTCTTCTGTCTAAAGCCTTTGAACATCTCATACAACAGTTCTCGCAGCTTTAATCGTGAGCTTGACCGTGGTTCTAAATGCCTCTAATTTTTGCTATTACCATACAGGTACTGGTGTATACATGTGCCTGTACTTAGATGAAATATCCCTTCTCACTTTTTAACACTTCCACACAGGCATGATTCATCACAGTCTGAGCCTTATCTAACAGGCCCTTCAGCAAAGGAGTTTTAGCCTCATGCAAAATCTTGCTCTTTGTAACCAGCCCCTGGGATCCATCATAAGACTAAGGTTACGAGGCAGGCAAATAAACTCAAGCCCTCACACCCCTGGGATCATCTTCTCCCCTTACCTTTTCCAAATTCATATCCCATCTGAGCAAGCAGTTTGGAGCCAATTCCACGAGTATGGGCTTCCCAGCCACCGAAAGAGGAACTGCAAGCTGGAGTCCATTCCCCGTTCTCTGGGATGGCTGAATCTATCACTGTGGCACAGAAGAGACAGATCAGTGAAAGGCAAACAAAACTGCTACGTGAAACCTTCAGCTGAGGGTAGGGGAGGCCCACACAACACGAAAACCCCGCACTAGGCAGGGATTGACTGCACATATAATCTTATAGTTCCAGGGAGAACAATCCAGAAGTTTTTATGCTTCTCTGCCTTACTCCTGGGATGATCACAGACAGTGACATACACCACCAGAGTAGAATTTGGCACTGAGTCTACTGCAAGTATCATTCCGCACCTCCACCTCAATTCTCTTGTATGAGGCTCCTCTAAGCCGCTACGCTAATTTTGTATTATTAGCATCCAATAATCTCAATTGGAACAAATTTAAAGAGCTCTAGGACACAGCTTTGTCCCTGTGAAGTAACTGGGGCACTAGCACAAGGAGGGTGTTGCCTGTGTAATCTTAAAGTTAAGTTACTTGGGCTCCTTCTGTGTCAGCTTTCGACAGTAAAACAGGGCAGGGCTGTTACTCCTACTCCCCCAAAGCACTGGGAGGACCAAACACTTGCAATTCCTGGGATCTTGTATTCCAGTATCATGGAGTTACATGAAGCTCTCAGAGAGACTAGGAAGCCTTCTGATTTATTTATTTATTAGCTCAACTCAGTCAGTCACATAAAAGAAAGCCACACACTCACAGCTTGGAACCTACCCGTAAAGTACACCCTCTATTTTCATTTGTTCGGAGTTCTCATGGAAACCCCCAGCTTTCATTAGCCTAGTAGAGTAATTTGCATGAAACCAAGATTGTAGTTAGCAATTGTAACATAACAGATACTTAGTGTTCTCTGTTATCTTTCAGCAACACATAAAGAGATTATCTCCTCTTTCATCAGACACGATACGCCTGTGATGAAAGCTGCAAGCCAGGAGAGTAATTCAGTAGGTCCCAGAGAGGAGGGCAAGCCTAGCTCACAGGCCGTTTTTGCGCAGGTCCTCCCCACTCTCTACCTTTAGCGTAGCCAGAATCATCAACGCTATCTTCATCAGATTCAGCAGAGGAGGCGCCATCTTCGCTTCGTAACGGGGGAATGATACCGTCTCCTTCTACAACAGCTTCCTTCAGCAGAAGGGAATCAAACTTCACAGTGTAGTAGCCACTGTCGATGTCTACGGAAGGAAAAGCAATGGACAGGAGTTCAAGTGCACAATGTGCAGCTGGCAGAGGGCTTTCTACAGCACAGTTAGCTTCAGTGGGAGAAGATGAAGGCCCAAGGAACATGTGTTTAAAGAAAAACTCTGGATTTTTTTTGCTTGAGATTTCTGTCTAGAAGGGAGAAGTATTCGCTGCAGTGAAGAGCTATTTCCACAGTGCCTGTGTTCATACTTAGAGACATATTTATAAAAGTAATGAAAGACAGGTTGCTGAGAAATTGAATTAAAGAGAAGGCAAACATGTTCCCTCAGACCTAGCAATAGCCAAAGAAAGAAGGAAAGTGGGAATAAACCCCCACCCTGCCCAGGACACAGAGGAGCCTGTATCAGCAGCTGACAAGCAGGGCCAGCTCCCTCAGCTTTTCTTTAAACAAGCGCAGATTATTGCAATTCTAGCATTCATGCAAGTTCCTGTAATACCTGTCTCTCTCCTACCAGTGCAGTTAATGTCTACATAGTTTTTTTATTCCCATACTCCTGCTCCTATGTTACCTTCTTGTCTAATGCTCTGTTTCCTAACCTCTTCCCATCCCAAGCCCTACAAAACTCAGAATATTTTCTCAGCTCTTTCCAAATTTTCAGTTTAGGCCTGTAACAACCTAGTCTACTTTTTTACATCATCAAACAAAACAGTCAACTTTTTTATGTCACATAAGTGTCCATGTTCACCCTCCATATAGCAGCCTGACAAAACACACTAAAACAAGACTCACCAGTTATTTTTGCAGTGTACCATATTCCATCACTGTGTTTTGCTAGGCAAGCCGAGCCCACCTCCAGAGTGCTCAGATTGGGCTCCTGAAATGGCTGAAGCTCTTCCACAGACACCACTTGCCCATGGGAAAACCTGCCAGGGATGGTGGAAGAAGAATTATATCTGTCCCACTTGGAAAGGGTTTAAATAAAAATTCCTTCCCTCATCAAAGAAAATATGAGCCAGTTGTCAGCAGCGACGAATCTTCACCAATAATTATCAAAGTTTTATCACACGCTATGTCAATCACCCAAGATATTCTTCAGTTTTCATCTTAAAGACATTATTTATGACATTTGACAGTGCATTCTATCCTAGAGAATTAAGCTCTTCTTGCTAGTGACATGCCCAGTAAAAAATTTCACAGAATTAAATTCTGTGAAATGCAGAATTCACAGAATTCACACAGAAATGTAGGTCTCTAGTCCAAACTCCTGCTCGAAGCAAGACCAGCTTCAAAGACAGATCAGGTTGCTCAAGGCCTTCTCTAGCTAAGTCTTGAAAATCTCCAAAGATGGAGACTCCACGACCTCTCAGTGCAACTTGTATGCATGCACTATCTACAGACTAACTTTTTTTTTTTTTTTTTTAAACATCTTAATCGATTATTAATGTAGCTACTCAGTGGAGTGGGTAAAATCTCTGCATTCTTCCACGGGATTTACCATTTCACCTCTGCATTAGCTGAAGAGAACAGTCAAACTGCTCGATGCCACTGTTTACCATATCACAGTTTAAAAACAGAAAAAAAATATTTGGCAAAATTCCACCTGGTACAAAAGCCAAACGTGGCACTTTCAGAGGAGCTTTCTTCCCTTGCATGACAAGGCCTTTAGCAAAAAGAAAGCCATAAATTTCCTCCCACCCCTTTCTTTTTTACCGACAGTTCTCTTTAAATCTGCATTTGTCATCCAAGAAGAATGGACACGGCTTCAAAGACTTGTGCGTTGGATAGAGATACAGCACTCTGACTCCTGCACTGCCATCTTCCAAGTATTCTGTGCCCACAATCATGGCATTATGGTACTCCAGGGTCCCCCAAGAACTGTAGTATGGGGCTTTAACCTTCATCCCACTCAACTCCTCCTCCTCTCTGTCAGACTCCTCCTCCTCCTCCTCCTCCTCTTCACTGTACTTTGATTCACTTTTCTCATCAGTTTGTTCCTCTCTCTTTGATGATAGCTCAACGTTAGTAGCTGGAGGTTTGTGCTCAGTTCCAAGCTCAGCAATGGCTTCTTTAAAAGCAGCATATTCCTCATCTTGGGTGGAACTGTCTAGGTTGGCCTCCCGCTCGAGGGGGCCTACAGGGGAGGAGGAGGATGCGCTCGGATCTAACGTAGCCAGAAGTTTGCTCTTTTTAATAGACACCAGGCTAGATTCAGTCAGTTCTATCAGCTGCTTTAGGTCTTCCTGCAGCTGAATCAAGTCAGCGTGCTGCGAGGGGTCGAGGCCGGCCCCCAGGGCCCGCTCCACCTGCTGCAGCTGGGCGCCGTAGCTGTGGATGGCGGCCTCCAGGCTCTCCTCGTCCATCGTCAGCACAGCGCAGGCGGCTCCGACCGCGTCCCTTCGGCGAACTCACGACACATTCGAGCAGGTTACTTAGAGCGATGAACGGGTCTCCGGGCGCAGCCGCCAGCGGCTAAACCCACCGTCCTGCTGCTTCCCCGGAGGAGGCCCGACGCGGCGCCTGCAGCGGGGGACACGGAGCGGCGCGTTATCGCGGGCCGCCGCCCTGCGGCGAGAGTGCCTGGCCCGGGCCAGCCGGGCTCGCACGGCGCCGTAGCCTGTCCCAAGCGCTCAGGGCTGGCGCAGCGCCACGGCCATCACCGCCGTCCCCACCACCGGCCGCCCGCCTTACTCACCCCCCTGGTCCCCCCTTCCTCTTGGGGCACCGCCATGACACCCCCTCAACTTCCGGTCCTCCACATCACCCCACTTCCGGCCACTCTAGCCGACACGTGATGCCGTTTAGGCTCGCAGACTTCCCCTACCGCGCCGGCGCAGGCAGTGGCCGTTGGAGCGCTCGGCATTCTGGGAGTCGTAGTCCCCTCAAGGGGGCGGCACCGCTCTGGCCGCGCTGCGAGAACTACATTTCCCAGGGTACCACGCGGCGGCCGGGCGCCGGCGGCCGGTGCCGGAGGGGAGCGCTGAGGCGCGGGGGACGGAAGGTGTCTGTGGTGCCCGGTGAGGGGCCGCGGGTCTCGGGCTGCGTCCTCGGGTCTTGCGGACGGGGGGAGCGGGGCGCGGCCGGGTCTCGTGGCAGCTGTGTGAGGCGCTGCCAGGCCCGGCCGCGGTGGGGCTGGGGCCGGGCTCCGCGCGGGGAGGCCTGTGCCGCGCCCGGCGCCGCGCCGGTGGCAGCGGGCAGGGCCGAGCGGGGAGCGGGCGGCGGGGTCTGGCCCCGGGGCCGGGGCCGGCCCCTCTTGTGCAGCCGGAGGGGAAGGGTCGGGCCTCCCGGCCTCGCCCTGGCTGTGGTCCAGCCTGGGAAGCCCCTCGCGCCGAGGCTGGAGCAAGTTTTCCTTTCTCCCTCCCTTTTAGGCAACGTTATTTCGCCTCAGAGCGGTTATTTACCTGCCCGCTCGCTCAGAGGCAGCTGCCTCTGAAACGTGCTGCCTTGAGGTTCCCCGTGTCCGTTTAAAGCGACGGGTTGCTGTGGTGTGGTGCTTGGTGCCGATGCTTCCTGCATCTCAGCGAAACTTCTCTGCCTTGTTTGTATAAACCCAGCAAAAGAGCATGTGCTCGGGCAGGGCTCGTCACAGTCTGACTTCCAGTCCTGTGCTTTGGCACTTGTCTTCGTGGTGTTGCAAGGTGATAAAATACTTGAATTGTGAATACTATAAGAGAAAGCTGTTGCTGGAGAATGGATAAATTAAGATAGGTAGTCTTTTTTACAAGCCTTTAAAAGTAATATACTCCCTGCTCAGTTTGACTGTTAAAGATCCCGTGATACAGTCGTGGATGGGACTGTCCAGCATGTTCTTGCTCAAAATACCCATTCTGTGTGTTTGTATGCAGTTAACTTCATTCTGTGGACCGTGTCTATAGTCCAAAAGACTTTAAAGAATGTTTAGCTCTCTTTTAAGCCTCAGAACAGACAGGGGAGTTTTCAGATGAGTAGGGGTTTGCACTGGATGATATGCACTCTCAAAATTTGGCTGTGTGCGTAAACAGGGGTAAGCTCTGTGCAAGATGACCCCCTGCACGTATGCATTTGAAAACCTGATCTTTTTTTTCCCGTGAACTTGGATCTATGATTTGTCCTGGGGTTACCTAAATATGAGAGTTACTGATAAAAGAATAACACCACTTATTCCTCTGATGTTGGAAAAATTTACGTTGTAGAATGAGAGACTTCTGGAAATGACCCCTTCATTAAGGATTTCTTGGCATTTGTTGCAGGAGCAGGATGTATACTCTGTTGTCTGGACTCTATAAATACATGTTCCAGAGGGATGAGTACTGTGTCTTGATCCTTGGTTTGGACAATGCTGGTAAAACAGTAAGTACCGTTAATTACCAATTACGTGGAAGGCATATGCCATTCTAAACATTCCTATTCTCCAAAGACAAACTTCCAAGAGGCAGGTCAGTGTAACTCATTACGGGATATTTTGGTGATGTTACCCACAAGAATCAACTCCTCTCCCTGTATTTAAATTTAGCATAAGCTTTCAGGGATATAGCTGAGACTCTGATAATCCTGTAATCACCTGGGATCCCTTCTTTCTTTGCTAAAAAGGGAACAAGAGGAGTGGTTTGTTCCGAGGTTAAATAGGGCAGTAGCTATTGGAACAGGATTCTGCCCTAAAGGAAAGGCAGGTTTTGGTTAGGATTACCCATGTTTGGGAGTAGTTACTCTTTCTTGTTCCTTTTCAGACCTTCCTTGAACAAACTAAAACTCGATTTAACAAGAACTACAAAGGGATGAGTTTGTCCAAAATCACAACCACTGTAGGCTTAAACAGTAAGTAAATCCACTTGGAAATTTTTCCACTTTTCCTGCAAAGTTAGACAACAGTTGTTTCTTCCTTGAAATATTTTAGAAGAATTGACAAGGGGAAAATGGTTCCTGGAAATAGAGATCTTATGTCCTAGCTCCCCATATACTTTTTGTAAGAGAATAAATTGACTTGCTTAGCTTTTGAAGAAAATACCCTGAAGTCTTAAGAACTGCGTATCCCATTTCAGTGCTATGCTTAGAAATTAAGCTAAGTTTCACTGGAGTTTGCTGGCCTGATTCTCATCTTATTTATACTGATGTGACTCTACCCGATCTTGTGTGCCACTATTTTCTAAGGTATTGTTTTCTTGTTAAAAGTAGTACTGTATGTGATTTGCTTCTGTAGAAGACTGTTCCATCCCTCCTTGGGGGTGTTGTGTAGGTGTGATCCTTGAGAGCACACAGCCAATTTTCATTGGATTGGATTTGTCTTCTTTCCTTCTAGTTGGTACTATTGATGTTGGCAAAACTCGGCTGATGTTCTGGGATCTTGGAGGACAGGAAGAGCTACAGTCCCTTTGGGACAAGGTTGGGGAAGTAATTTTTCTTATATAAAAATGTTTTTTACACCTCTCTCAGAATTGGAGAAATATGATCGTTTAGTACTCATACAGGCTTACTGGTAGCCCAAATATTTAGCATTAACACGTTTCCAGAGTTTCAATTTTATCTGTGCAAGATTTGCAAAGATGATGCTTAACATTTGCATTATTGTTTAGAGAAACTAATTATCGACTTCTGTGTGAGGACTGTGCCAGTATTATCATTTGTATGTAATAAATGAGGTATTATCAGTGGTAATTTCCTTACCCAAAGTCACAGAGGGACCTGAAAAGAGATCTCGGATAGCTCATATAAGAGCTACAGTCTAGTTCTAAATAAAATGAAATACGATTTGAAGTTCTCTGGGCTATTTTATACAGCAAGTCAGGCCAAGCGAAGGAAAACATTGATGAAAGCAGAAAGATAAAAGCTGAGATGTGTTTCTGGGCTCAACACTTTCAAGGCTTTTACAGTACCACACAAAAGTGAAGTATATACCAATATCAACACTTGTCGCCTCCCCCTGTGATAACTGTTCTTGTGGAACAGAGGGTGCAGTCTCCCCAGCTGGATGGTGTTTTGTAGCTACATTAAAAGCATAGTTATTAGAAGTCCTAGGCACAATATGCAGCATTCAGATGTCTGACAAAGAATATTAAACCAGTGTGCTCTCAGGCCAACCAAACGTGCCACCTGCGCCCTTGACTTCATTGTTTGATCAAGACATGCATTACTGCTGCTACTGTTATCAATCGCTTGAGATATATTACTCAACTGCACAGTTGATCAGGCTTAAAAAAACATCGAATTCTGCCTGTAATCACCTGGGTTAAAAAGAGTCTGCAGTTAAATTTCTTCACCTGTTTGGTTCAACAGGCCTGCAAACAGGACAGGCAATGCATTTCGCGTGCCACCATTCTTCTCTTCAGACGAATATTATGGGAATAGCTAGCTCTCACTGGTTATCTCTTTTGTGTACATATAAAAAAAATAATAATGAGGAGGAGGTGGTCCTAGCTGCTACGTACACTGATATCTGTGTTACCATTTCAGTATTATGCTGAGTCTCATGGAGTGATCTATGTTATTGACTCCACTGATGAGGAGAGGCTCTCAGAATCTAAAAAAGCTTTTGGTGAGTACACCATATTTTACCAGTACTGTGATTTCATGATGTATTGTGTCCCAGTTCTGTCATTACGATCATGTCTTTTCCTGTGTCCTTGAAGTAAGCTGTGTCCTGTTGATGACATGTCTGTAGTGCTTTTGAACCTTTGTTCAAAAAGAAAAGATACTGTGATGAATGTAGTCCTGAGAGTTTGGATCAAATCAAACTAACAAGGAGGTGCCTCTTGCTTCCTCTCTATGTCCAGATAATTTGTGTCAAGCATTTGTGCAACTTTGTCTTATAGAATTAGCTAAACCTGTCTTGTTTTTTATTTCTGTGCTTTATAGAGAAAGTGGTTACTAGTGAAGCTCTGGAAGGGGTTCCCATTCTGGTATTAGCTAACAAGCAGGATGTAGAGGTAAGATCACTGCAGAAAATTTAGTTATTCAATGACCAAATAAGACTTGGAAAGGTGGACTGCGTATATCCTTGTTAAATTTATTTCATGGCCCTGGACTGGTGCTTAACAAAGTTTTCCTTCTGCTAGAAATAATTACTGTGAATTTAGTTTTCTGCTTTTCCTTTCTCCTCTAGCTCTCTTCCAGTGACACAAGTGAGCTCACTATAGACATGTGCATCTTGGCTGTTTTGAGCCATTTATGTAAACAGAACAAACTATGTAGCTATGGTGGGTTTTATTTACTGTGACTTGGTATCTTGATACTGTTTTTCCTGTTTATTCAGCAAAACAATGTTTAGTGGGCTTCTGTTTATGATGCTGTTCCTGGAATTGTACCTGGAATTGCAGTACTGCAGTTTGAGTGATTATTCTCTAGATGGAGCTAGATACTTTCAGTAGAATTTGAAAACTAGAACTTGCAGCTGTGGTATGTATTTCAAAGAATGCTAATGCTTCCCAGCTTCTTCCCCAGGACTTCCACACCTATCTCAATGAGTATAATTGTGGGAAATACTTCAGACTTCTATAGCTATCACTTTTAAGAGAGGATTTGGTCGTACTTTACTTGTACAGCACAACAATTGTGTTTTGTTTTTTTTTTTTTTTGATGATCATAAATTTTAGTCATTGAAATAAATGAAATCTAATTCTACATAAGATACAGCATGAGATTAAGAGCCAGGACTCCTGATTTCTGGTCCTGGCTTTGCTGTGAACTGTCTCTTTTAGCTGGTGACGGTGCTGACTGTCTGTTTTCTGTGTGGAAACTAGAATACTAACTCTCATTTCCATGCAACACTGCAGCTTTACAGCAGGGAGCAGTCTGCAGTCTTTCCTTTAGTTATTGACAGCTAAACTACATGCAGTGACCCAGAAAGCTGTTCCAGTTTTACCCATGGCTCTATAGGCATGTTTTGTTTTCTGGGCATACTACAAAAGCCAGCTCTTCTGGCACCCTAACAGGGTTAATGAAAAGAGGTTGAACAAATGAACTTTTTTTAACACAACTAGAAAGAGGTATCTGGAACAGGCTTTCAAGATAAAAGCTATGAATGACTCCTTGCCCCCTCTAGAGGGTCCAAGACTAGCCCACAGATTCAGTGCCTTTATGCAGTCATAGAACTGTGACAACAGATCAGCAAAGCTGTGCGGACTGGAGGTATATTTATTTTTAATAAACATCTAAATTGTATATTTAGGGGCCTACTTCTAGAGTATGATCTTGGATCACAGAACACAGAGTAAAGCAACATGAATGCTAGTAATAACATATGAAAGGGACTATAGCTTATTCTGCAGTGACTATTCAGGCTCTCTTCAACAAGGTTTAGAAAATCCAGAAGTATCTGTCTCCTCTGCTGATCTAGCAGCAGTAAAGACTTTTGGAAGAAAATTGAACATTACAGGATTATCACTAATAGAGATTTCTCTGCTCTGGATGTCCAGACATATAATTGTAGTGGAGAATTCTCCCCAGCTTAACTCTTTTGTTAAGTGGTATCTTAACATTACTGGTGTTTGCAGGTGGAGGATAATGCAGCTGTTCATGATTACATCTTTAAAGGCCAGCAGAATACTTTTGGTAAAATACATCAGAAGTAGCATGTCTGACCTTTTTTTTAAGGTTACGTTCCTCACAGTAAGCTAACAAATGTTTCAACTCTGACTCACCCAAACACAATCTTGAAATGCCTTAAATTACATAAAGTGTAACAATTTTTTTTGGCCCTGTCTCTAAATTCCTTGTAGAAAAAAATTCCTCTATTAATAATCAGTACTATTCTTGAGTAAATTGCGCCTACTGCCCAGCACTGCCAAGCAGGAGTGGTGTTTGGCAGTATCAGGAGAATGAAATACAGTCATAGGCTGCAAAATACCAGTTCAGAAATCTAATATCGTGACAATAGAGTGGATGAATTTTCCATGTGTCAGGATTATGCTCTGTTTAGCGTAGGTTTCAAAACTAGATGATTTTGCAATTAACTGGGTGGAAAAAAAAGTGGGTGAAGTTTTCTTTTTCTTTTCTTTTCTTTCTTTTTTTTTTTTTTTTTCAAGTAACTATAGCTTTGTAGGAGGATTAAATATTTGGTGGGCTCCCTTTCAAGTATTGAAGTATTTTTGGGCCACTTTTCAAAGTATTAGGCAGTTTTGCTTGCCTGACACTTCCTGCAGAGAAAACTGCAAAATATGAATTTATATTTTCTGTTTTGATGTGAATAGAAATGTTTAAACATTATAAAAGCTATATATTTCTGAGCTGTAAAATGAGCTGTTAAACCTTGGCAGGGGGGAACAGAATGCCTCATTTTGGAACATTTAATACTGGAATAACTGAGCTGAAGAAATAGCATACAAAAGGAATTAGATGTTGTATAATGTCTAGGATGATGTCTTTGGGAGGAAGTCTTGTCTTGCAAGGCTGAAGATAATTTTTGGAAATTTAATTTGGAATCCCCAGAGTTTTGGAAAGCCACAGCATATCGTTGAAAAATGAGGAGTGGTGGTGAGTAGCTGTGTATAGTGGAAGACTTATAGTTCTACCTGTTTGTGGTACTGGTACAGATACTAGAAAATGTCTTCTATATGATGACCGTTCTCAATTCCAAATTGAGAAATATGACAGCTTCTGTGTAAAATTAATTTTCATCAGCTTGTAAAAAACAATAGCACAGAACATGGGTCAGGTGGTGTAGACTTTTTTTTTTGTTCGTTAGGTTATCAACCTTTCTATTAGCTCCTATTTTAGTTTCATTCTGCTAACCGATTACTCTTGAGATAGCTGAAGAGCCTATATTTACTTCAAGTTTAATCCCAATAAGCTAAGCCACATTGTTGTCTTTCCTGTGGTGGATCTGGCAAATGGAGACTCTGCAATCCAATCTGTTTTGCCTAAAACAGCCGCTGATGCATTTTTGCGGATGACTCCATTTCTGGGGTCACAACTTTGCTGCTTCATATGGTTCTGGGTGTACCCTTCCTGACCGTTAATTTGAGTAATGCTGCTCTGAACCCTTCATAAAATGAACTTTGTTGTACCGCCAGGTCAGTCCTGGGTAGACTGTCTTGAAAAGCCTGAAGGCTTTATATTTAATAGATGTTTTAGCATGCACTCTTTAGGGAATGATGAGATAGAAATACAACAGGTTGTGTGAAGTTTGTCTGAAATGTACGGTAGATAAGACCATTATTCCAGAAAGGTCATGTGTAGATTTTATTATTGTAACAATGAGCTGTTTGTGTGATCACAGATGATCCGGTTTCCGTAGTTTTCTCTTGGTTTATGTGGTTTCAGCTGAGAAACAAAACACAGCTATAAACAAATATTTTGTAATGGAGATAGGGAGGAGGAAAAGAGAGGGGAACTCAAGCCGCAGATGACATTTTCTTTTAAGCATGAAAAGCTCAAATGCTTCTAGATGAAATGATGACTGACCTACCTCTTCTCTGCTGTAAGACAGGATTGCAATTCATGGCTTCCCCTTGAACAGTGAAACAAGACTTCTTGGAATTGATAGTTCAGTGGTGGTGTCCCCTTTGCTGCATGTTATTGTACTTCAATTATTATGTTATTTAATGCTCATCAAAACACATTTAATGTTGTGATGTAGCAACATCCTACTGTAAAAAATGTAAATGGTGCAAAGTCTCCTCAGAAGCAGAATCCATCCTGACCCAAACTTCTGCAGAGGTTGATGGCTGGAGAGTTCTGTGAAAGTTAGAGCAGGCCACAATCATATTAGGAACTGAGAAGAGGAACTTTCTAAAATGGATTAAGAGGTTCTAGCTGTGTGTGTTTTTGTTTTTGTTTTTTTTAAAGCTACAGCAGTTCTAAGCTGCACTTGGAAAGGTGGACTTCTCAAAGGCCTCAGGGGTAGACAAGGCGAAGGAAACAGATTCTGTGCTGCTTGTTTCTGACTGTAGGTAGGGACAGAACATGCCATATTTGGCTGGATGTGTGCAGGTATCCTGGTCTGCTGATGGTTTTTGGAAAGTCCATTGCCTGACTGCTTTGCATGAGCAGTGCAAGTAGAAATAAAGCTGCCCTGTGAGGAGGGAAGAAATGTTGGCCCCTTTTCAAAATTAACTCACTCACTATTCCCTAGTAAGCCTCCAACATCGTACTTATCTGGTGTCATTCACTGATAAGAAGTAAAACTGGAAAAGAGTGCTGAAAAGAGTTTGAATGAGTCTGTCTTGAATCCTGCCTACTGAGAGAGGTTCTGTATTTGGAGCAACTGAGGCTGCAGGAGTTCGTGACTAGAATGACTGGTGCTTTGACAGTACACCATACCGCAGGTATGAATCCAAGCAATTCCAATAGAGGAGCTTTGAGATGGTACAGTTCAGGACAGAAAAGACATCATTACAGTGCTCTGCATTGTTGTTTTCCACCTTGAACACTTTCTCATATTTCCTTGAAAGATTCTAAAATGTATCATCAGCCAGAAAAGGAGAAGTTGTTATACTGTAATATTAAACTTTACTTTTTTAGCTATTTATCCAATGGATGACAGCTCATCTTTATGAATTTCAGGCTTTTCATTTGACTAAAATATTGAAATAGCTTGTAATGACTTTCGTGTGTGAAGTGAGTAACATTTTGTATACAGTTTCCTGCTCATTGATTGAAACTGCAACTCTGAAATGCAACTTAGGTCATAAGAAAATACAGTCATCAGAAGTTGCACAATTAATGGATTCTGGGCCCTTCACAGTGGAAAATCACCAGTCTGGATTCAAGGACATTGGGTGAGCTGGGTGCCATTAAACTTCTCTCAACCCATTTCTTAAGAACCCATCTTACTTGTAAGCACTGAATCCTGCTTATTTATCACATACTCATCTCCACAGTAATTTCTGATATTTGATTTTTTCACAACTGGTGTTTTGCAAAATGGAGAGCTAATATAATTCATTTCCATCTTTATGCTAAGTTAACGCCCAGACTCGTAGGAGACTGAATTCCTGTTTGTACATAGTCTGTGCTTCCAAAGTATACACCAACCTGGACTAATCCTCAAGACTCCCAAGGATTTCATTTGGGATTTCGGTAAACACTAGCCCAACACAGATTTGAGCCTAACTGATGGGCCAAAATGTCCTTTGCAGAGAGGAGAAGAAAGTCGGGCTTATGGCCAGCTAAAGTGTTTAATGGTTTGTCCAGGGCTTCTGAGAGAAAGTGAATATTGAGGCCAGAAAAGGAATTAAAGGCTGGTGATTTTCTCATTGTTACTTCCATGTTCAGGGATGAAGAGTACAAATCTAGATTTCAGTAGGGCAGGTTTTGCCTTCCGTGACATGAATACTCTTTTGAAATTTTGTGTTTGCTTTTGTAACTCTTAAGAATAAAGTTTTTCTGGCAACACTGTGACTTATGTCAGGAAAGTAATGCACTAGTTTCTTGGGGGTTTTATTCATTTGTGTATTTTAAAACCACTTCCTAGCAGTTTGGCATGTAGATGACAGATGTGCAAGAGCTGATGGCCATGAAGAACAAAGTCTCACTGGTCATCAGAAAATATGCTGCATTCAGTGCTGGCAGCATTGCTCTCGTGCATGTAAAATGCAAGCAAACATGTCTGGGGAGGTCATGGAACATGCTAACATCCTTTAGGTGCATGTCCTAAAGGAACATGCTGCGATTTAGCAGAGATCACGCCCCAGCCATTTTCTGGGAATGCACTCATAGGAAGACAGCATCCACTTTTGCAGAGTTCTGGTAGACAGAACTTGTGTGCAATCATTGGGATATGTTGGAAGAGTATCCGGGAGGGTGTACAGGTTGTCCTCATTTTCATGACTGTATTTGCACAGAAGTATGCATCTTGAGGATCAGAGAGGTGTGGCAAATGTGTACATATGTCTGAAAATAGCATTGTCTTTGATGAAATAGTAGTATGTTCAGTTTTTTGGAATCTAAATAAGTGAATTTGTTATGTTAGTGGGTAAGGGAGTTTAACATAACGCCGTCATGCAATCCTGACTGAAGCAGAACTGTGGACCTGGTAGGATTCATTTTAGAAGAAGGTCGCTGTCTTTTGTAGCATAAAGAACTCTCTTGGTTTCACTTGCAGACCTGTCTGTCAATACCTGATATCAAGACTGCATTTAGTGACTGCATTAACAAAATTGGAAAGAGAGATTGCCTGACACAAGCCTGCTCTGCTCTTACTGGGTAAGTGTGAGAATGGATGGCGTTCTGGTTAACTAAACAGTTGCAGTGTGTCACATATGAACAAAAATACCATGGGGTATAATAAACACTGAAGGGGAGCTGTGCTTCCTTCCCAGCAATGGTGGACAGTTGTTTGTTAACCCTAGACTTGCAGCAGGTCAGTAACTTCATGTGCAAATCCCTTCTATAAAACACAATGAAAATGTACTAACCTTGTCTACTGACTGGCTCAGAGCAACAGGATTTGGAGGTATATGGAGCTGTGGATGTTTCTGCTTTATCATCTGCTCTCCGAGCACAATAATTCTTGCACTGGTTGGCTTGCTGCAGCTCCTAACTTCATATAAGTAAGAAAATGTAGCTGTTTATGACACTGATATATATGTACATACCTCTGTGTGTGTGTGCGCACGTGCGTGTTTGTGTGTGTGTATATATATATATATATGTATGTATATATCTTAATGTTACTGTTGTACACTGGGTCTTGCAGTACTTTAGTTACACTCTTAGTTCTTTGGGTTAAAAGTGCTATTTGGTGTAATTCTGTTATATATGGCTAGAAATAGTCATCTGAATTAGTGGCTGCCTATACTGAATCCAGGACTTAGACTTTTTTTTAATCTAGCAACAAAGCTGTGATAGGATAAGAAAAGCTTCTCAAACCATGATAAAAAAACCTCTGTGGTCTCTATTGCTAAGAATCAAATGCTAATAAGCAGATGAATGACCAACACAACAACAGTAGTTAAGCACTGACTGGAAGAGAAGTGTTAGATAACAATCTTATGAAATGGAACCTTTACAATTCATGTGTTGTGTTTTGTGAAAACACTTCTGGTTTTGATCTGTGTGGAATTTCCTCTCAAAATTTCATTTTGAGTTTGAACTAAAGAAAAAAAATTGTGGAAGTCCTGGCTGGGAAGCTATGCAGACCGGTGAGTTGGTGAGTTGCTTGGCAACCCTGGCACAGATGATTACATAAAACTGGAGCCAGGATTGGAAGACTTGATGCAGCTGGCCTGAGGTTTGTAGCAAAATAACCTCAAATCAGCTGACCATCAAGTGGTTTGATGCTTCATTCCAAGGTTTCCACAGAGTTGATGACTAACTAAATTGGATCTAGACTTGTACAAACACCAGAGAAATAAAGGATGGAGTTTAAATAACAAATGAAAAAAAAAAAACCCAAAATCAGATCCCCATGGTTTGGATGTATGAGAAACTAACATAGTAATTCCAATAAATAACTGAAGGGCAGAACACTTTGTTTGCTTTTGTAAGTTGTTAGTTAGGGACTACGTAAGCTGTAATTATTATTCCTAATAATCTTGTCTATTTTTCTTATTTCCTTAGCAAAGGAGTGAATGAGGGAATTGAATGGATGGTGAAGTGTGTGGTGAGGAATATTCACCGACCCCCGAGACAGAAGGACATCACGTAAGAAATTCCAAGTTAGCCAAGGAATGGACACCCTCTTTCCACGCAGTTTCCTGTTCTCTTTAAAGAAGAAGGTCCACAGGATTCCTCTTAAACCTGATTCTTTCCTAAGTTTGTTTGGAGACAAACATTCTCTTTCTGTGTCTAAAAAAACTTAAGCAAAGGATTCTAACTGTGAGGAAAAAAAAAATCCCTTGCATTGTGTATTAAGTCATTGGCCTGGCAGCATAGACTTCCCAAAGGCTGAGTGGCAATCCACACTTTGTTGCAGATGCAAAGGACTTAATTTTCTACTGTATTGCTTTGTGATTCTTGGTCTGTTAATCTAACAGGGGCTAGAGGCCAGTGAAGTGGAACTCTCCCTTGGAGGAACTGGATAGGTGAATCTGAAAGGGGAGAGGGAGCCTGGGGGGTGACTGTCCTTTTAACTGAGGTGATATCTCACTGTTCCAGCCCCATGGTTACTGCAGGTGGTGTTACTAGCCCTGTTATGCTGTTGTTTGTATAATGGGAAGAGACGATGATGATTATAACTCAATTTTCAGTTGGCACGTTGATTCGTGACTTTTATCTGTGGTAAATGCAGATGTGGAAGCCAGCAACTGCACAATGGTATGCTGCTTATAATGGGTATTCTTAACAGGACGTGACCTTCAGAAGCACTGCTGGTATCTGTTGTGCAGTCTCTTTAATGGTAAGAATAATTGATATCTTCTGTAACCAGAGGGAATCGAGGTCCTCTCTGTACTTTCTGGGCTGAAAGCTGAACCTCTAGGCAGGGAGAAATCAGTATGCAATAAAGCTTCCTACTCCTTTAAACTTCTTATGCTGAAACAGCTGATGAGTCGTGTAAGTACAGCAGTGGTTGTACTTGGCCCTCTAGTTTTGCAAATGCAAACAAGAACAGAAAGGCAGCTCTCAAAGCCAAATAGTTCACTTCTCACGTGGCCTACCCAACTGTAATTCTGTTGACATATCACTAACATTTCTCTGAATATCTTTTTTTAAAACAATTGGATGCATTTTACAGTGGTTTGGCAGTGGTTGTTGCTCTCTATGTTTCTGTCACTCATGGCACTGATAGTCATTTTATGCTGTTTGCTCATATTGTGAAGGGAATGTTTTTCTAGCTCAATTCGAGCAAGTTAGAAAGTAGTATTTGTTTAAAGAACTATTATTTATCACCTGTCAAAACTTTCTGCTAAACTTTCTGCATGCAGCTTGCTGCAGAATTTTTCCATGTGAGAACATAACTCATTCTCTCACATTTGAGTCAAACTGTCAAGGCACTAGAGTATGGCGTAAGTTCATGAAGTCAGTGGAAATAATATGTACATGCTGGAGAGCAGACTGTCACTTCTCAGTAATGCTAGGAGAAGGCTAGGCAAACTGTCAGCTGAGGTTTTTTTGGTGTGATCTCTGCCCCTTAGAGTGCATTCTAGCTGTGTCATCCACCACTTTGTCAGATCAAACTCTGATGGAAGTTAGTTGTGTCAATTAGTGTGCTAGGAGATGGTGGCTGGATGCTACAGAAGAGATCATTACAGTAATCCATGCAGAATAACTGATGTGCTGTGGGTAATCAACTAATTTGTGTGAGGAAAAAAACATATGGCACGTAACTTCTTTGTGGGGGTAAGGCAGGTTGCCTTTAAAGTCAACACTTTTTCGTCTTTCTCAGAACTGAGTTGGTTACATGCAACGACTGCATGATCTGCCTATTAGCAGTGGGATATTATTTTTAATTGTTGATTTTGTAATAATCCACAGTCCTGAAAGGTGAAGTCAGTGCAAATTCTTATACTTGGCTCTGGTGGCATGGCAGAATTCTTCATACCTTCCTTTACAGAAAGCTCAAAGTGATTCAGTAGAGAAGCAGCCAGTGTGTCGTAAAAGCATTACCAAAGGTAATGCGTTTCATCTCTGCTGAAGAAAGGAGGGGAAAAAAAAGATGAAACAAAAAAGAGCTGATCTTAAAGGGCCTTTGTTGATGCATTCAACCATTTCTTTGTATATTCTGTTAATGGAGCCCAGCTTAGCAAGGTAAATAACCGCCTCTTTAATCCCAATGGGAAAGATCATTTAAGTGCGGAATAAAGGGGGAAAGCTGCTATTTGTACTTGGTAGCATGTTGAAAATCAGTGGATTCTTGGCAGAAACTCAGAATCAGTGGAAACGTTGGAAACCAAAACCTGAGAACAGATAGTTGGAGAATCTCAGACCAGACCATCTGTCATTTTATAGACAGCTTTCCTGGAAAAAAAGTGGTTGGTACAGAACTAAAGTCATTCCAATATCTGATATGGATCACTTGCAGTTATCTGCTATTGTTAGGATGGATGGTATAATGTAGCCTCTGAATTTGAGTTTGGATGGTGCTAATGTCAACACCATATCCCAGAAGAATTCAGCTGCAGTCGATCTAACTCAAAAACCAGAGATCTCTTTAGGCACCTTTAGACCTAGTGACCTGCCTCATGTTTCTTACTCACTCTGTGAATGTAGAGGATCCCTTGAAGATTATTCGCCTACTGTAAGAAGTGGGATTTTTCTCCAGGTCCTGCATGCGATACAAGGCTGACAGTTCCAAGTGTACAACAGAACTGGATAAGCAATGGCCATGAATTGTAAGGGAAATCTCTTTCGCTTGGCCATCTCTGAAAGTCTGAGCGTTTTCAGGGTATCGGTGTGGTTGCGGCTCTTGTTTCCGTTGGCAGGATTGGTGCCAGCAATGAAACTGAAAAAATAAAACAGTGCCTGGTGGAGAAGAGTGCTTTGCTGAAAGACAAAAATGCTCTAGTCAAGTAATGTGAAATGTCTAATGGGATGCCAGGGGTTTTCCACGCTTTCCACATACTCTTCTCAGATCTCTTCCTCCCCCTATTCCCTAGGAGACCAGGGAGGTGAAACAGTTTCGAGCTCAAGGCCATAGCTGTTCTCATGAGTGTCTAGACACAAAGACTGAAATAAATGCATACTTTGTGGCACATATCAGCAGGAGCACTTAAATAAAAGTAAACATACTGGCTTAAAAATTCCCAGTTCTCAAGCGTGGGAAGCACTAAACTTTCTCATCCCCTTAATTCCTTTGTGAAATTACCCTAATGCGTGTTGCTTTCTGTCCCTTCACCTGGGAGCTCTGAGATGCCTGCTGTTCTTCACGGTAGTGATGTTAATGACTGCTTCGACCCTGGAGGTGCAACAGTGCTTTACCTAACGAAATTCCTCTCCCAGGAGTCTTAATCAAGGACCTGATCCTGTGAACCTAGAGGCCTAAATGAGCATGGAATTTCATTGCAATTAACAGCTTCTGCGCTGGCAGGTTTCCAGGCATTGAATACTGTTGCCAGTTAAGGCTTTAATAATATTAAAGCTAAGGACTTCTTTGCACAGCCACTAATTTCTCCTTGGTGTTAAAATACACAGAATAGCAGTCTCCTGTTCTTCTTAATACATGATTCTCCCTGTAAGCAGCCTTACAAGATAGGCAGTGAAAGAAGAAAACATTAAGGTCACAGACTGTGCTATTTGCTATGATCACACAAGTTCTCTTGCACAGAATAAATCCATGCCGAAGCCTCTTCCGAAATCTTAAGGACTGTGAAAGTGTGCATGACAGGTAATGGCCTTTGAGTTCTTGAGAGCACAATGATGCTAAAGAGAGGCTGTTTATCTCCATAGTGCTGTGACTAGAAAGTTGTTTTGCCTGCTCACTCTTGTCAGTTGTGTTCTTACGCTTTTTCAGCAATGGCCCAGTGTTTGTACATATCCAGGGCACTTTCTTTGCACTGAGAAAGATGCATCAGCTGTGATGCATATGTAGGAGCATGCTCTGATGTCCACAAAAAAATCAGTGAGGATTTATCTAAAAGTGGTAGCACAAGGATCCGTAATCAGAGTTAGCTTCTAGAGCAGGAACAGCATTTATTTGATGGAGCGCACAGATGCGCCTTCTTGCCTCCCAGAATCTGTCTAAGGAAACAGCTTTGCCATCAGTTTCTTCCAGCATTACAAATAAAAGGCACCTACTTGATACCGTCAAAAGATTTCCCGAGTTCCTGGGGAGCACAACAGACAGGACAGTCAAGCCTTCTGCCGAGTTCCCTTGGTGCATCCTCCCTCCAGCGTGACTGTGATGAAGGAATCCAGCTCGGTCAGCTGATAGGAAAGAGAAACATCATCTTGCCTGTGCAAGCACAGCTTGGACTTGGGTCTCTCTGACCCTGTACCACCTGCAGTACTTTACAGGAAGCACAAAGAGGATGGAGCACTACCAAATCAGCTGGGGTTTTTTTTTGTTGTTGTTGTTGCACCTGCTCTATATGGTCCTAAAAGACTACACAGGGACGCTGAGTTCCTCTGTTGGGCAGTTTTGCTGCAGCTTCAGTCTGTATAACCAGGTCTGTACTGCTAATGATGCAGCATGGGCATGGAGGAGGATTCTGAAAAGTGATAGTGGCCATTGCATAAGCAACCCTGAAAAAGAATCCTACTGGGATAGTCAGAGATGGCATGCTGATAGCTCTTTTACATCTTGACCAGTAATCAAATGTCAGGATTTCAGTGTCATGGTATTTATCACATTTTAGATTTGTGCTTTATTCAAGCTGTTACAGGAAGCACAGACTTTTTATTCCAAACTATTTTGCATGACGAGTGAGCCCTCTGCAAAACTTCCCAACCAAAGTCAGGATGTTTCTGAGTATATAAATCATAGTACAGTCTTTTTCAGATTTTTGGTATGTTTGAGACAGGCCTGTTTTGCCCATGGCAGTTTACAGAAATCTGTTTCTCTGAAGAGTTGCTTTATCTTTTCAAGCTGAAGCTGCTTCATCTCCCGTGCTTAATAATCACTTTTTCCTTTAATGTGCTTTACACTGAGATGAAGTTGAGCTAATAGTCATGGAGGTCATGCCACTGGCCTTATGTGAATACTGGCAGAAGATTAACTTTCTTTAACCCCTCTGGAATTTCCCTGCTATGCAAACATTTATTAGCAGTGAGCAGCAGGAGGCAAGAGGTTTCCATTATAAGAAAAGGCTTTTTAATGACTGTTCTGTTAATCACAGCGCTACCCATAGCATCTGTGGAAGTGATCATCTATACAGGATGCAGATGTGTGCAGAAGCCCCTTAGCCCACGTATGTCTGTCTGAGAGCAGACCTAAAGCTCAGCGATGAACTCAGCTCTGGATGGTACTTATATCCTCTGCTCCAATGCACTTCCTATGACAGAAAATCTTTTTATGTGACTGTGAGATAAAGGTCTCAGGATAACTACCTGTGGTGTGGAAGGTGGCTCCAAACAAAAGCAGAACTGGATTTATTCCAGATCATATGTTTGCATCAAAGTAGGTGCTTTGATACAAGAAAGAAAGGGGAATTTGCAACCACTGTAGTTACACAGACACAATTCTGCCTAAAGGCAATTCTTTCAAGACCAGCTGCACATCAGAGCACGTGGGAAAAGACAAAACCATCTAAATGGCCCAGGCACCTGCATTCTGTTCAAGCCTGAAGAACAGCCAGCTCTGAGAGGTACTGCGCATTTGGTAGGCAGAATTAGAATTGCAGATGTGCCAAGAAGTGAGGCCAACATGAAATCAGTGGTCATCTACTGAGGTAATTAATATTACCTCATATATATATATATATATATATATATGTATGTATGTATATATACCCCATATAATATTACCTCATCTAATGAGGTAATAATTGAAGGACAGCATGGGCAGCAGAATTGACAAGTCCAGAACACAAGCAGGGCCACCCCAGCAAAAGGGAGGGAGCTGCTGGGTTGAAAGATGCTATTTCCCTGATAACAGCATCACCACAACCTCTGTGATTAGAGGAGGAAGACAGCTGAGGAGCAGATGCATCTGATTGCTAGCTGAGGATAGGTCATGTTCTCTAAAGACTGGAAAGTAGCAACTAGGCTAAAAAACAGGGTGTTGGAAACAGTCCTAGATCTAAGAAGTTGATTTTGACCGTATTAGACTGAGACCTGAGGGTGCAATGTCATTCCTTTTGATTTGGCATGCTGTTAAAGAAGCTAGCCCTGTTGATGTGGTGACAATTTCATCTTCATTTGGAACTACTGAAAGAAACAGGATAACTGAGTTACAGCACTTTGCCAGTAACACCCTAGTGCCATCCCAGCCTAGTGTAAGGCGACAGCGATGCAAGTTAGCCTCACTGCAATGGCACAATGTTGTGTCTGCTTCTCAGGGATGCTGATCCAAGATTTTATCCCATGCCTTTGCCATGCCATCCCGTCCCACAGAACCAGAGGAAATACCGGGACAAATCAGACGCAGCTTCTAGTTAAGTCGAACATCTTCTTTAAGATGCTGGGCCAGTGCCAGCTGTTTCAGGGCAAGATGCAGAAGCAAGTAGAAGGTGTTATAGGATAACCGGCCCTTGATTATCCTTCCTACTCTGCCAAACCAAAATCAGTCCACCCTAGAGAATTGGGCTTAATATCCTTCCCAGAGGTCTAGCTTATTTTTGTTGTTGTTTTTTTTTTAATTCCTAATCTAGCTAGTCTTAGTCTCTTCCTCCAAATATATAACCCAGATTCTGGCCTCTTCCTACTTCTGTTAGCTGAACTGATAGACATGCCCTATGTGTTGGTGTACGAATGGTGCTATAGCATGTGTCTTCACACATTACAGAGAGCAGTCTGAAGCAAAAGGATGTGTTACTGTGGAAGTGATGAGTCTGGAAGCATGCTTCTGCTCTGTGATGATGTTTCAGCTGGTATTGGGCATGTGACTGTTAGGTTAGTCTAGATCATGATTTCCAGAAGGACGCACTCTTTAGAAATAGGCATGAATAACTAGCTATAAAGTACCACTGTGGGTTTGCAGAAAAATTAAAAGGTTAAAACTCTGGATCCAAGTATTTAAAGGATTCTAATGAAATGCCTAATCAATTCATTTTCTGAAACAATATAATAGGACTTTACTGCTAGCAAAGGGTATTAGTTCAAGGAGGGAACTTCTAAATGAATCTGGGAAGAAAGGCAAGGAGTGGTACTTTCACTGGTCTTTCTTTACCATTAGCTCCTCAAATAATCATATAATTTGGTTTTTTTTTTAATTAATGCAGAAGGTATCTGATGGGCAGCCATAGACAGCAGTGTCCACAAATAAAGGAAAGCAGATTTTGCCTCTGCTTGCAGCTCTACTAGTGATCCTCAGCCTTTTCCACAAGAAGTACCACAGAGTGAGTTTCCCCTGCCCCCAGTCTTGGGCCTGTTTTCAGAGACTGAAAGAATTGACTCTAAGTGGTCATGTACGGTTTTCCCGAAAGGAGGTTTGACAGGTGTCCATCAAGAAAAACAGGCTGAACTGATGCTGCCAGGGAGGCAGGGAAGAGGCCTGGGGAAGAGATGATCTCCAACGGTACCTTCCAACCTCAACAATTCTGTGATTCTGCAAACAGCGGAAAAACTCTATCACTTCCTGCGTTCCCTGATTTGGGTAGTATGCTGGCAACTGGATCCACTCTTGCATATTTTCAGCTGAAAACACTATTTTGATTTTCAGCAGAAAGAAGTAGGAGCAAAGGTGAGAGGCAGCACTCTCCATGCATGTTGAGTCATCCCCTTTTGAGCATGCCTTGTTCTCATTCTTGCCCACTCTCTTTGTGAATGGTGAACACTCAGTCGTCCCACTTCCTACAGAGGTTCGCTATTGCTTCTGGTGCTTCATAAATAAGAGGAATCCATGAATTGTAACATCTGATTAAGCATATTTACTGTAAGCAACTATATCTTTCTCTGAACAGTTCTTCTTTTTTTTTTTCCTTCCTCTTCTAAGATGACTCACAGAGTTGTATTATAGCAATTTGCTGGGCTAGGAAAAAAATGTCATCAAATGAGACTTACCAGTACCCCAGCTGAACTCAGTGGGAGCTGAGCTAGAGCAGTAGGAGGGCCTTACGAAAATCCTATCTGGAAGTAGTTTATTATGAAAACAAATAAGGTACAGACAAGCCCAATATGAATCAGACGGTGTGTAATGTGTTATTCAGTGCTAGAGGAAGGACCGTAGGCTGTAGCACAAAGGCACTATCGGAGTATATGGGAATATGGGTCTGCCAGGATGAACGTGGTATTTAGGGAGCAGTTTTTTTCTACTGGACTTCATAGAGCAGTATCACTTTTTGCAGCAGTTTCTCCATCTTTCTGCAGAAACACTGGCGTCAGAGAGCATCTGCAGCCTAATCTCAGCCTTTGACTTAGATCACGATGCACTTTCTGCCAGAAGGAATGACGAAATCATTCTTTGCGTAGAACACCAGTGCAAAAGCACACCGAGTATTTCAAGAACTGAGGTGTGACCTCTCCTGGGGAAACAAGGCTTGAATCTGGTGATTGCACTTACTGAAACTGCTCTGCAGGCTTCACTGGACTGACAAAGAGTGCCTGCACTAAAGAGCGGGAGGAGAAGGAAGGGACTTTCTCATGACATCAGGAGTCTCAGCAAGTTGCATAGTTTTGAGGGAGCAGCACCTACATGCGGCATCTGCGACGTGCCTGCAAAAAAGTTTAAGTGAAGAACACACAGTGCAGGGCACAACCATAAAGGGCAGAAAATGCTGAGAAAAGAAAATACATGTTCTTGACTTTGCAGTAACTTGGCTGGGTGCTGCTTACGCACTTGAGAGAAATCTGCATTTTCCTAGAAATCTGTCTCTTGCCAAGAACCACACCGTATTAGCAGTGGCACGCACGCACGCTGTTCCCAGTGCTTTCCTCTGCTCCAGTGTGCTCGTTGCCCTGCTGAAGGAGTCAACAGCTGTAATTACAAACAGGAGGGAGAGGAATCAGGAGGAGCCCAAGCTCTCATCAGGCCAAAGGAGGTCAGAGAATCTAGAGCAGGTGCTTTCTCACCCTGGTACTTCAGACAAGTTGGAAATCCCGCACAAAAAGCACTCCTGGTGTATAATGCGTGTTTTGTTTGCTGGATCTCAGGCGTTTCTCACAGCGTTGATGCTCAGTTTTGTTTCTAGTGCTTCTGAAATCCCTTACGGAGGTTTTTTTCCACACTCCTCTGGTAAAGGCAACTTCCACGATGACTACTGGGGGCTTTCTGTTAATTTCTCTATGTTTGCTTAGGCTTTTTTTTTTTTAAGCCAAAAAAAGTTCACAAGGATACACTTCCCAGCAATTAGTTTTTCCTCTTCTGGGTAGGGCAGCAATTACAACTTCATGGCAATAATTAGTGAATAGGCTGATTAAATTTTATGATGAAACAGGCACCTCAGTACTAAAAGCAGTCAGAACCCCAAGGTTAAAAAAGAGCATGACTAAGGAGCAGAGAACTTGGACAATACAGTGTTCAGTATCACTGGGGAAAAGGTGACCAGAACTTCTTCCATAAAGAAGTAGGTTCTCTTCAACTGGAAACAAAAAGAGGAGGAAGATTTTCAATGAATTAGTCACCTGTGGAATTCACCCCCATATTCATTTCTAAACATATAAAATCACTTTCTGGAGCTAGAAGGAATTTTCTCATTCCTACTCTGTCACATTGTCTTTCCTTGAAGCTGAAGGCTGCTGATTCCAAATGAGTTTGCAAAATTTGATTTGATTTTTTTTTTTACAAGTGTGATCTATCGAATGCCACATTACCCACATCCTCCTTTGAGGGTATCAGGAGATCAGCAGAAAACTGCCTCTGCAGCAGTCTCACCTTTCCCACAATCATGTCATGTGCTACCAAAGGACAGTCGTGAAGATGAGGCGGGAGATAGATACGTTTGCTTAAGAATTCACAGGATAAAACATCCTTCACTTTCCTGGGAAGAAAATCCGTGCTGGAACGACAGGCAGTAATCTCGTTACCACTATTAACTCATGAGTAATGTCTTTTTGTACGTGTCCAGAGATGGCACCGTCTTTGCTAAGCCACAGCCACACGCACAAGTACACAGCTACGCGTTGTCCACGCCGTCCTCCCCAACAGCTACTCCCTGCCGGGGCGGCCGTGACGGGGGCAAACGCCTGCAGAGGACTCTGGTGCTTGAACCCGCCTGCAAAGCACAAGCAAGTAGCTGCGAACAGAAGTGTCCTGCTGTTGCACAGCCGCGGCTCTGCCAGGGACTGGCCCAGCAGCCGGGGGAAGCAGTGTGCAACACGCACAACATAATTTAGAAAATGCTTCATCATTTGAAGCTTACGTCCTTCAGCCTCGGGCACTAATTCAAAGCTCTTATGCAGTGCGGCTGTAAGGAGCCTGCATGCAGGATATACCATAAGCGCTACTCTAAGGGCAGGCGAAACGCGCTGTAAAATCAGGCAGGTCCTTAAATGCTTTGCTGAAACAGAAAGCTGCAGAGCTCACATGTGTTCCAGTTCAATTCCTATCCAGGAACTCTACTAGTTCTCAGAAGTCAAATAATCTGATACCGGCTCCCCTGCAAACTTCCTTAAGCTTTTTTTTTTTTTTTTTTTTTTTTGAGTCATACTGTCCCACAAAAATCGTGTTGCTCCGTAAAGAAAATAAATGCCCCAACCAGAGAGTCACAAAGGAAATAAGGAGTTCCTTGTTGCCAGACCAAAGCAGTGCAATGAGCACTGGTACTTTGAGTGGCAGCGTTTAGCCGAACGCCCAGGCGGCCCCGCGTTTGGCTTCCCTGAGATTTTGCCACGTATCCGTATGTTATCACCGAAGCCCACTGCTCGCTCACACGGGCTTTTGTATCTAGAGCTTGGGGTCACCTGTGCGATACTAAGGGCTGTCACGCCCTGCCATCAGGTTTTTCTCCTCCTAGGCTAAACAAGGCTTCGTTTTGCATCCGAGGCTATGCATAACACCCACACGCATCGAACGCTTTCTGCAGCGGGATGAAACCCGCTGGTTACCTGTGACAGCTACTGCATCAAACACAGCTGCTCCCACATAGTGGTGTCTCCTGCAGGGATTACGCTCTCCCAAATCAGCACCCACGTTCTCGAAGCGGGGGTGGAAATTTTGACAATTCACCTCTAGGCAATGAGAAGAGACAGGATCACAGGATTTTTACCCCACAAGCTGTGAAAGACCTAGTAAACATCACATGAGTGCAGCTGCTGTAACAGAGCGCAGGGGATCTCGGTAAGTGCGAGGGGCTGAGTCACAGGCTTGGTTGTTTCTGTGTGTCATCATATCAGTACACGACATACGAAACTGGGCAAAAGGAGAACCTGATTTTGCTTTTGCTGGAGGTAATGTGTGTTTCAGGTTCAGAGTCATGCACTGGGGAATGCACGCTCCTATTCTTATCATCTTCCAAGTTTCCCTCCAAATATTCCTCGTCTTCTGGGAAGGCCAAGACGAGCCCAATAAATCACCTGCCCAACCTCAGTGTCACAGAAAGAAGTAGAGACAGAAATAGAAACTAGCCCTGGGGATCTTGGTGGTCAGACTGAGACCGAACAAGCACTTCACAGCGTGTCCCCGCAGCTGGTCCGAACTCTCCAGACCTTCATCCAGTCCCTTGGGCTTCACGGTGAAAAACACCCTTCTCTACATGCCTCGCGCTCAGAAGCTGGGCCCAGATCACCCAACGCACATACCCGCCAAGCTTGTTTTCCCTGGTTAGCAGTATCGGGGAGGTTGTCCTTTCCCTGCCCTTCCGCAGAAAAATGACCAAGTCTCCCGGCTCCGCTCCCCGCTGTTACAGCTAAGTGCCGGCCAGCTGGAGCTCGGCTACGGTCGGAGCAGCGTCCGGAGAGCCCCGAACCCCGCACCGGCACCACTGGCATGGAAAGGTGATCCAGGTACCCGGCGCTCTTCCTGCCAAGCGGTCGCCGTGCTTTTCCCACCCAAGTGCAATACTCGCCCTCTGATTTCCAACATTACTTAATCATTCAGGCAGAGCGGGCTGTCCTAGCCCTCTCCCTAAACATTGAGTAAGATGGAAAATGCCAGTGTTTTTTTAAAGGGTAAGCAAACAATTGCTTTGGGAAGAACCCTATTTTACATCGACCCAGAAGTAATACGTGCTGCTGCTCTGAACAGGCAGGGAATTGTGTAAGTGTATTATAGCTGTCATTCCAAGCTTCCTGACCAAGTTTCGTGGAAAACTGATGTAAGCAAAGGGCATCAGAGAGTTTAACCAACTTATTCGATTTTTATTCGCGCTAAGAGGATGCAGTGCCCAGATGGAGGCTTACCATGACGCAGTTAGCACCTCGTGAGCAACCCAAGGGGACTCAAACAACGGCTGAACAAACAGAAATCTGCTCCAGCCTTGATCCTGTTCTCTGGATTAATTCCCATGAGTGAACTTTTAAGCCTCCCCAGGCAGAAGCAAGCTTCTCTGTAAAACACAACCGTCCTTCCACAATCTGCTTGGAAGCGGACTCTGGGAATAAGTGAAAATCTGTAATTGCCACAAGAAACTGGATCCAGTTTGGGTTTAAAAGAAAATCTCATACTTTACTTTTTTTAGCTCCCTTCTTTCATTTATCTATTGACTACCGAGTCAATACACTACACCGTTGTCTGAACAAGTCTGCTAGTTATTCAGTACTCTCAAAGAAGTAACTGAAGCTACTTAGGGAGATCATGGATGAAAGATGCTGTCACCTGTTCTTACCTTATGCCATAAAAAGGCAGCAATAATTTGCAATTTTGGAACATCCTTACTGCAAAGGCTTCTGAACACTTCCTAAGTGTGGGATATAGCAAGCTCATCTCGTTTTCCAAGTGGGGAAACACGGGGCCTTGGAGGACTAGCTCGGGCAGCCGCGAAGTGACAGAAGGGGCAGGGAGCGAGCAGTCCTCCAGCCCACGGCACGCGGCCAGAGCTTGTCTCCGAAGCAGGGGCCTTCAGGAGCACCAGTACGCTCCTAAGGCTACAGAAGTATTTGAGCTTCTTTACTGCGAATAGTTTCAGCAAATCGAACTGTTTCCTTTTCAGTAACATTTTTCATTGAGCATTGAGCCTAGGAGCATTTAGCTGATCCTCGCTCCTTACCTGGCGTGCCAAACCGATCCCGACCCACCGCGAGGCTGGCCGTGAGCCCTCCCGTTGCCTCTTCATTCATCTGGCCCAGCCTGGGAGCAGGTCCCAGGTCCCCGGAGACCTCTCATTTATTCTATGAGACATCCTAGTTTCAGGAAGCTCCTAGAACGGAAAGGAACAGAAATTATAGACCGAGGGAAAGAAATGAGGCTAGAGGAATTAAGGATGAGACCGTGAGAGAGAAAAACCACCTCCTTCATTGCACGTGCATGACTGAGGCTTTGTCACCTGTCCCCATAAGGTGGCACCTGAGCCCAACAACGCAGCTCCAGGCGCTGCAGGACGGGGCACCTTCCCAGGGCAGAGCGGGTCCGGCCGGGGAGCTGGCTCCAGGCCGGGGAACCATGGCCCTGCTCAGCCCAGTGCACTTCCCCGGAGCACGTCAGAGCCCTTTACTGTCCCTCTCTGACCATTTTCTGTAAAAACCAGGATGCAGCTATTTCTGCTTCTCCCACGTGTTTTCGGACTTTGCCACCCAAAGCTGTGGGAGGCTCGGAGCAGCGCGTGCGCCAAGCCCTCCTCCAGCCACGGGAGGTGACGGCCGGGCGAGCGCCGGCCGGGCTGGCACCCTGCACATCTGCCACGGTGTCGTCATGCCGGGCGGGAATTTGGGGCATTTACTTTGTCCTGAGCATCATGTCACCCAGTTTCCAGTTGTCGCCTTGCCCGTGTTAGTGACACACTCCAGGCACGTTTGCACGTTTGCCCTCTACCCTCCCCACATCTCACTGCTCCTGCTCGTGGGCATCGCTGACTTCTCACCCTCACCTCCGTGTCCCCGGGGCCACTGGCCGCGTCCGTCTGCAGCGCTGTCCCCAAGGAGCTCGGGCCCCTTCGGGTCCCTGCCTCCGCAGAAACAACCCGCTCGGCGGGAAGGGATGTGCTTCAGCGAGGAAAGCCTAGGCAAACAACACAGGAGATTACAATCAGAAGACAAAAAGACAGCATGCACGCTTAGAAGATAAGAATCAGTACCTCCTCTGTGGAATAGTGATGGGCAAATTCAGACAGGTTCAATACAAATAACGTTCCCTGAGTCTCTTCGCGCAGGCTCTGCAGGGCTGAGCCTGCCGCCGAGCGCCCGGTCCGGCTGCCCAGCGCTGCATGGGGAAGGACGCGGAGCAAAGAGCAACCTCCGTCGAAGGGAACATGTGCAGAAATCTGTGGGCAGAAGAAATCAGCCTGACCTGCGACTTGGGCATGACTGCGGGGCCAAGGACCATTGGAGTTTGTTTGGATTGGGCTTATGGCATGGGAGCGCAGCCCTGCTCGGGTCCCGCTGTGTTCCTCTCCGCACCTCCCCAAATCCCCCTTTGGTGTGCTGTGCTCCGCTCCGTGGGCGCGAGCAGCTGCCAGTGACCTCACCGCGAAAACCTGCCACTGCCTCCTCGAACCAGCGTTTATCATCTACCTAACTCCATTTCGCACCCTCCAGCGCCAGGCCAGCAGATGCAGCACTTGTATTGCAGGCGGATTTTCCTCCCAGGAGCTTGTCTGAACCAATCCTGCTGCGAGCAAGTCGGTTCCTGCCGGGAGAGACTTCCGCGGCGTTTGGGGAAGCGCTGCCCTCCGGGAGCCACCGCGCACCTGGACGCCCGGAGCCGGACTGCCGGGCACGGGGCCCTGGACGGAGGCAAACCGAAGCAGCAGCCGTGCCTGAGCGGATTGAATAAATTGCTGCGGTTTTCTGCATGCCCTTTCCCCCCCCCCCCCCTCCTATTTTAAGTATTTAACGGCATAGGGCGATAGGGAAACCCAGCTTGGAGCACAGCATGGGCTTGGGCCTCTTATGCAGGGCTCACAGCATTTGGGGAAATTATCTTCTCTGCACTACAGATCTGAGTCATCTCGGAAGATGTTTCAGCGTTACCATGTGCTTGTCCTTAGCTTATAAGGAAAACAGTCATTTGAATTATTAGGAAGAAGTTTGCACGGCTCTGCTGTTCCTCTTTTCTCTCTGGGCCCTGGAAACTTCAGTGAAAACCAAAAGGGGCTTTTATCCTTTAAGTTATTTCACCTTGTCAACTAATCAAGCTTATGATTAATCACGGCCCGGTCTGTGAGCGCCTGCTGCGGCGAGTACGTGGGAGACGAGGTGGGGTCCGAGCAGGAGGAAGCTCTCGTGGCTTCGCTGGGCGCAGGGTGGTCTGGCTGTGAGACCAGCTGGATTCAGCAACGTGAAATTCTCATGTGGAGTTTTATAACAAAGCCCATTTCCTGGAAACCGAGGGGGATTCGTGTGCTTGGAGAACTGGACGCTGTTACTTATAAAGGTCAGCGTTTCACAGGAAGCTCCCCCACTGTTGCATTGCCTGCAAGTCCACGCAAGGAGAAACATCACTGTGTAGAAATTCTGACTAAATCCGCGTGAAACTTGGCAGAGAAACCTCAGACAAGGGGTAACTATTCCAATAAACAACTTAGAAAAGGCACCAGCGCCCCAAATATTGTCTGCCCGGAAAGAGCCCCCCAGTCTCTCCGGGCTGCGACACCAGCACCCCTGTGCGCACTGACGGACAAAAACACCCCAACAGCCGACCAGACTCCAACCTTGCTACCTCCAGGTCAAAACCCCTCGCTAGGGCAAGCCGAACGACACACGAGCGCTCACAGGACTTCTTGCCGTTGGAGGAGCAAGTGACAGCGGTGGCACCGAGCGTGCGAGCTACCTCCTGGCACAGGGGCGTCACTGGCCTCACCCAGCCCCGTGATCCTGGCAGAAGAGGCTGAGCCTCCTGGGCGGCTGTCCTCGCTCTTAACCAACGCGCAGAAGCGTTTGGCTCATCAGAGTCACAGAGGTGACACCTGAACTCCTGCAAGCCCGGGGGTGCGACCAAGCCTTCAAAAGCAGCAGCTGCGCTTGCTCTGTCTGAAGGGCTAAAGGATCTGCCCAGCCCAGCATCCTGATGGGAGAGAACAGTCACAGTGTCAAAAAACAAGACTAAACTAAAAAAAACCCTCCCATACTGTGCTCCTGTGTTCAGCAGGCTTCTTGGGCCCTTCCCAAGGCAAAGCGCTTCAGGCAGGGGCAGCTCCAGCAGTCCCAGCGCAGGCTGGGAGAACTGGGGACCCACCAGCACCGTCCTGTCCATCAGCCAGGACCTCTGCTTTTGCATCGCTCTTCGTGTTGGCGTGCGGAGAAGAAAGCACCGGGACCGAGCACGGCCAGGCGGCTGTACGAGCCCAAACTACAACCACCCCGGCTTAACCACCACCAGCGCCCGGGCAGAAGTCCCATTTCGGGGGGGAACATTTGATCAAGCAGCTCAGCAGGGCGAAGACCGAGCACCCGGAAAGCTCACGTGTGGTGGGAACGGAGCACTGGAAGGGGCGACTTTGGTGCTTGTACAGCCGTCTTTGGAGGACATCAAGGACAGGTTTGGCAAAGCAGGCGCTGCCCCGGGAAGGCCCTGCTCGCCCAGCCCGCTGCGCGAAGCAAACTGCCTTCGGGTGCTGCGCGGCGGGGGGGACACGGGAAACGTCCGCCCGCAGCGGAGGCGAAGATAAAATCCCCTTGTGCTTGGTTATCTCAGCCTTCCTCTCACGAGTTGAGTGTGGGGGCACTTCCACATTGCAAAGCTCTCAGAGCGCACTCACAGCTACTGGTTGGGGGAAAATATTTCTCTCTTGAACCACAAACTATTCCTGGCAACTATTCAGCTAAAAGGAGCTATAAAAAGCCAAATGCTTTGAAGGCGGAATATGCAGGCTCTGTGTCATCATTGCCACAGGCTGGAAAAAGCCCGAGAGGGTCACCCTTGTTGACTTCCCTAAGTAGCATTTACAGAGCTTAAGAGAGAAAACCGCCTGCCGTCAGCACGAGCGGGGCTCTCCTGCCGTTATGCAACCGCTTGCTCGTGCACCGGCCCGCGGCCGCGCATCCTCGCCCGGCCGAGCACGGGTGCGGAGCCCGCGGCACGCTCACAGGCATCCTCGCCCTCGGCTCGCCAAGGCTCTTCCCGCTGCTCTTCACTTTGGGGCTCAAGGCTGGTGTTTTACGGTCGCGGGCACAGGCGAAAATGGGATAGGGATAAGCAAGAGCTGGGAGACGATAGTCTGGGACTCACGATAGTGCCTCCCCCCCGCCCAAATGAGACTAGGAAAGGGCTCCGGTGCCAGAGACTCTTATAATAAAATAACTTCTTTGCTTTTTTTCTTTACAAAACGTATTTCACATACAGTATAAAATCAGGTAGTTCAGACGTAAAGTTAAAGCCAGCTGTACCAGTGACTTCCGGGGCATCCTACACCCCAGCTATCTCAGCAAACTCTCAAAACCAGTGTGACAAAAAAACGCAAGTGGATCCTCTGCAGAAAATATCATTAAATAATTAAAAATACAAAACCAGACTGTTTAAAACTAAGCTGCACGGAAGCCTAAAAAGGGGGAACAGGGCCCTTCCCCAGAAAAATGACCTTGGTCGCGTGTTTCTCTTCTGATAAAACATTGACCCGTATTGAGGGCTGGAAGTGGCCAGTGCCCCGAGATGGACCAGGGTCTCCGCGGGCCCCGCGCGCGGCAGCTCCTCGCACGGACACACGGCTGTTCCCAGCGGACCAAGGTCACCCGCGCGCAGACCTGGCCTCGCGGCGGCTGCCCAACTCCAACCTATCGTTCATCCTCTCCATGGTGCATTTCAAGTTAGTTTTTGAAAGACTAATAAATTAATGAAGCCACAGTGGAAAAAAAAACAAAAAAACCAAGAAAACCCAACGTACACAACGCGACTCCCCCCCAAAACCTATAAAAAGTCCAGTTCGTCTGCTCAGGACAGGAGGAAGCGCTCGCGGACCTTCTCCTCGATGGAGTGCAGCTTGGTGGCCCGCAGTGCCTCCAGCAGCTCCCTGGTGACTTCGTAGTGACCCTCCTTCAGCTGGATGAGGTAAGCCCTGAACTTCTCCTGGATGGCCGCCCGGCTGCTCGGCGTCTGCTTGCGTGGTGAGTGCTCGAGGAGCTGCTGCAGGCGCTTCAGCTTCCTCACGGGGATGTTCTGGTAAGCCACAAAGTCGATCACCGCTTGTTCGCAGTCTTCCTCTTCCCGGGCTGCTGGGAGAAGACCGCCGGCCGGTTAGAGGGGAGGTCACGGCGCAACACCGGGACACCAGTCCGAAGCCAGGAACAAACCGGCCGACCCTGCTGCCGCCCCTCTCCCTCCCCGGGGTCCCGTCCCGACCTGGGCGCTTCCGTCCGGGAACGGCCCGCTCCGGCCCTGGCTCCAGCTCACCGAGTCCTGCCGGGAAGACTGCATCCAGCGCTCACTGCAGGCAAAGCTTCCCAGCAGCAACCCATCCTACATGGGCCCATCCCGCTATTAACCAATACGGGAGAGACCAGCCTGATTTTGTGCCAGCGTAGACTGGGAACGGTTTCACTGGTTTTACTGGCTTGGGCTTGCCTGGACCCTCTGACCCTCCTCCAGACTTGGAGGTTGTTATTTAAGCGTTCCTGCAATTGGCTGCACAAAAGAGAAGCCCAAGTGCCCGTGTCCCTTCCCTGCTGGGTGAAATCACCCGAAGGACTGGAGTTAAAAACACCGTTCAGCTCCCTATTGCTCACAGGGCCTGAACCTCTATAAATAGCTCAGCGGCCGGTCTGGAGCCAGGTGCCGTTGCTTAACGGCAGGGAAGGGCACGTGCTCTGCTGATTTTCCTCTGACATCCTCCCTCTCCGCCAGCATCACGCTCCTGGCGAGCGGCGAGGAAAGGGCAGGTGCTGGCCCACTCCTCCCCCCAGCATCACGCTCCAGGCGGGCAGCTCGTGGCGTGAGTCACGCTTCTGAACGAGAAACACCACGTCTGCTAGGCCCGTTTGCTGAAATACTTTTGCATAAAGCTCTCGGGAAGGAGACAACTGCAAGACGAGCTCCTCGCATACATTGCTGGGGGGAAAATCCTTCTTGCTGCGCAGCAGAGGAAGGGAAGCTATTGTTTTTCGAATAGCAAGACTGAAGATTCACTGACACCAGAGGAACAGACTTGGCCTCCTTCGTGTATCAGCTGCACATTCGGGGTAGAGCAGGTGGTTTCAGACGCTGCCTGGCAAACCCCAACTGATACCAGGCCCTTGGATGAGCTTGCACACAAAAGAGCTGGTCCCTTTCTCACCCCCTAAATCGCTGAGGATGCAAGTTACAGAACAGCTCTTGGAGCTGCCCCGTCGCTCTCCTGCCTCTCCTGCGCCAACCGAAGGCTCCTGCCCAGCTCTCAGGCTCCAGGGAAACTCAGCACCGCAGTTTGTGCTGTCACTGTGAAACGGGCGATGCAGCGTCATTGCTTTTTCCACGTAACAGGCCAAAATCCAAGTTACGCTGAGGCTCTGCTGTACCTTGTACCTTGGAGGCCACGACAAGAATTTCCAGAAAGACAGGCTGAAAGACCGGGAGGGGAAGCGAAACCAGGCCGGCCAGGGACTGACCTGGGTGGTGACCGGCGGGCTCTTTGGTGGCCCTTCACACTGGGTGCGTTTACACGATTACAAGAAATCAGTTATCATTGCGAGCAATCGGTTACAGGCAACAGAGCAAATAACTGAAAGAACTGCCTGTGCGTGCTGGCGGCTTTCCCCAGTTATCCAAGTCCCTGCGAAACACCCATAGGATTTTGATGCCGACCCGTGTTCTCAGCGGGCAAGGAACCTGCGTGTCGCTCGGTACCGCAGCCCAGACGAGAAGCGGCTGTTGCTCAAACCCTGTGCTCATTCCTTGCCCTAATGCAAAGGTATATGAAGGTAAGGGAGGGAGAGAGACTATCTTTTAATCCTCTGTAGTTATCACTCTGTACTTTTAAAAGTAGTTTTATCTCATTTGTCATCCACATAGAAAAAGACACCAGGAAGTTCACGCTCATCCCAGCAACACCACGGCTCCAGCATCTCCCCGCTCCGCCCACGGGGACCCTCGCGCCAGGCCGGCCGGCGGCGTGCCCACGGGCTCACCTGCTCCCCACGTGCCGTTGCCTCTCCCCATGCCGCAGGAGGTGCAGAGCGTGTCGTGGTACTGATTTCCTTGGACGTTGGTCATCTTCCCCTGCCGCGAGCAGTCCTGGTGGGCCTGGCACGGCTTGGTGCTGGAGTTGGAGGACGAGAAGGACCCCTGGGGGCAGGGACGACACTGGGTGTTCTCGAAGGGGGTACCTGGGCACGGGGCAGCAAAGGGAGCGTCAGCACGTCCCTCCCCGAGCACACGCCTCCGCGTTCGTGGGGATGACCCCGCAAGCGAGCGGGCTCAGAAGCCGTGTCTGCCGTTAGCCGAGCCGAGAGCATCGGACAGCGCCTGAGCACGGGGGCAATATGTTGCAGACGGCTATTGCCTGTAACCCCCCCTCGAAACGCGTGTGTCCCACTGCAGGACCAACAGCAACACTTTTTCTAGTCATCTTCTGATGCCAAAGCGTTTGACACATGCTGATGAACTGTCAGAGACGTAAGAGGAAGCGTCACGGGCTGGTGGCAAGGGCCACCTCATGGGTCGAACGCACCGGCTGCGACCGAGTGAGCCAACTGCTGAAACAGGCCTTTGGTTCACAGCGTAACGCAGCTGGGAGGCTCCTAGCCAAGCGAAAGTAAAAGTTGCTGAGGGCTTCAGTGCTCTGCTCGCTTCTGCAGTGCTGCGTTTTCCCGCTAACGGCTCAGGGCCAGACCAGCTGCCTTTTCACCCAAAGGACGAGCCAGCGAGATCTGTCCAGGGTCCCGGTTATCGTCTTTGCAAGAAGAGCTAACGGCCTTGTCACAACCCAATTCCACACCCCTTTTCATCTCCTCTTCACATGGCCAGAGGAGAGCAAGGTTTTTACCTTGTTACAGCCTCCTTCGGGCTGTTTCTTTGACTTTAACAGTAGATGCCCTGGCCAGCTCAGATGATGACCCCAACACATGGTTCAATATTTGTAAGGGGGAAACAAAATAAAGGCAACGTCCCTAGAGGATCCACACACAGATCAGAGAATCCTCGTCCGACTTGAAAGCCAACAAGGTCTGCCCAAGCCCCCGGAGCCAACGAGGTCTGCACCCGCCAAAGCCCCGCGCCCCGGCGTCCCGCTCGGCCAGGCGCTCGCAGCCTCGGCGCTCTTTCCATCCGCGGCGAAGCTCTGCCCTGCCTGGGGGAATTAGGACATCTGGGCTGTGGTGCGGTAACACCCCCACAAGAAGCCGTTTGTGAATTAGTAAATAAATAAGATAAAAATTGTTTTTTCCCCCCAAGTGTCCCAGCTCGCTCATGTGGCTACTCGGCGCTACAGCCAAGCTTCCAGCCAAACGTAATGTTTCAATTTCACGGGATTTTCCCACAGCGTTTGGAAAACTACTTCACCTTTTGCTGAATCACTGCATTTTGTAACAGTCATTTCCTACAGAAACAAGGAAACCATCAACCTCAACCATAAGAGTCATGTGAAGATGAGAGGCATTTCTCATCTGGCCTACGAACCTGCAGCGCTTCTGTGTCACGCACGGAAGAATTGCCAAAAGTCTCAACGTCTTCAAAACACAAAGCAAAACGCGCCGCTTTCACCCATGCTACCCACGCTGTTTTATTTTACTCAGCTGCGGTTTCCAAAAAGAGACCAGTCCTTGGTGACTCAAGGGAGAGTGAGAGGGAAACGTACGCTTATATGCAAATTGTATTTTTAGAAAGTGTATACGCACGCAACAGCGGAGGCAACTAAGGAACTAGGCGAACTTGTGTTAAGGAAACAACTGATAAAAGAAAAAAGCCCTATAGTCTTTCATGGTACGTGTCTCATCAGGGGACAAAGTTCCAGACTTGTGAATCTCCCTGAGATGCAAATCCTTGCAAGACTGATTTTACTGCTTTGCTACCTGTCTTACTCATTTATCTATTTTATGTCTTAAATATAACCTAGGCAAATTGCACAGTAAAAAACACATAAACCAACCCCAGAGCTGCAAACATTCACCAGCCCTACCCTTACACCACAAGCACTTCTTTTCAGTGCAGATAACTGTCATTTCCCACCTCAAATTCTTGGCTACCTACCTGCAAGGGAAAAGAGAGCTTACGCACTAGTAGGAACTACCAAAGCATTTCCACATGCTCAGAGCCGATATTTCGGATGTTTTCAGATATTTCGTGTTGCTATGAGACAGGAGCACTGAGTCATTTCCCAGAGCTGGCCAGGTCTGCCTGGCGAAGCGAGCAACTACGAATTACCACGTCCTGCAGCATGTTGCGGGGGTGTTTCCAGCATAGCAAGGGAAAGTGGCAAAAACTAAAAAAAAAGTGCTCCTGGGGAAACAGGCCATGAGCAGAGGGAATAAGTTGAACTACAGGAAATCATTGGCTGCTCTTTTTTTCCCCAGACCTTGACCTCCAGCAGCAACATCAGAACACGGTAAGATGCTCGCAAGCACGCGTGCCCCTGCCTCAGCAGTTCGGCTCGGATACGTACCCAGTTTAAAGACGCCGGAGCCAGGAGGACACTCGGAGTGCCTGATGCAGAACTCCATTTCCGAATAATAGCCCTCCCGGCACTGACACACTCTGTTGTGGGTGGAATTGCACTGCTGCACTTCTACCTGCTTCTCCTCGCAGATGACATTGCAGTACCGGCACTTCTCCAGGTAGTTCCAGTACTGCGTGTAGTGCAGGTCCGGGCAGGGCTCGCACACCGTCTGTCTCTCCCTGGTGCAGTGCTGTGCCACGAAGGTCCCTGGCGGGCACTGCTGGCAAGTGACTTTCTCCTTCGTCGCAGCATCCTTCCATTGGTAGGTGGGTTGGAAGCTGGAGCCCAGCTCAGCCAGCAAGAGGAAGAGAGGAGCAAGCATCCACTACGGCAAAAAAGTGCAAGGGGTTATCAGCCTTCACTTGTCCTTTCGCAGAGACAGAAGCAACAACACGGCAGCTGTGTTACAGAATTAGCTCCGTTATCGTTCTAGATACAAGAAATCACTCTTGAGCCTCATGCTCTCCCCCCCGTAACAAAGCGATAGTGCCGCCAGGGACTGCCCGCACCGCAGGCCCCTCTCCTCCTCCCTTGCTTACTGCCCCGGGAACAGGAACATCCTTCCTGATGGCCACGGAGCCCGCCCGGACCCGTGGCTCGCTTTCAGCACTAAGCGCAGATCCAGCACGTTTGCTTTCTCTGGCTCTACTCCAGCAGGTCCCCAAAAATTTTAGGCAAGGCTTTCCCATATTAGGAAGCAGAAGGGAAGAAGTTGCTCAAATAAGTAAATATTAATTTTTCCATATGAACTCTAAATTTTTTTTTGGTTTCAGGAACGAAACGCGGACGCTCGGTAAAGAACTGGAGAATCCCTGAATCTCGCTTGTCCTCCCTTCCCTTCCCAAAGGGCGTTAGACCAACCCGGCAGCAGACGGTAGGTTACCTTGGAGGGATGCCTTGGGCCGAGCAGGCGGTAGGAGAGCATAGCCCTGCGCGGGTCGCAGCACCGGCTCAGGAAGGTGCCGTCCGGGCGGTCTCGGCGGTTCGGGCTGGCTCCGACAGCTGGAGCCGGGCGAGCTGCTCTCCTGCTCCGCGGCAGCGCCGACCTAGTCCTCCAGCTGCGAAGCGCCAAGAGAGAGATGCCGTTACCCCGCGCTGCCAGAGGCCGGGCCGTCTCGGGTTTCAGCCCGCTTTTCCAGCGGCCCCCCCTGGAAGGGGGCCCCGGCGCGGAGTCCCTGCACGGCGACCGCCCCGACCGCCCCGCCGCCGCCGCCGCCCGGGCGCTCGCGGGAGGAGGCGGCGGCGGCTTTCGGCGGCTCCCCCGCCCGCTGCCGCCAGCATCCCCCGGGCCCCGGCTGCGGGCTCCCCCCGGGCCCCGGCTCCCCCCGGGCCCCGGCTCCCCCCGGGCCCCGGCTCCCCCCGGGCCCCGGCTCCCGGCCCGCAGCCGCCGGCCTTACCGCGCCGCCCCGCACCGCTCCGCTGCCCTCCCCGCGCAGCACCTTTAAAGCCGCAGCCCGCCCACCGGCTGCGGGAAAGACCCCCCCTTGCGCAACCGCCGCGGCATCCCGGGGCCGGGCCGGCCCCCCCGGCCCGCTCCCCCGCGCCGTTTTCGCTTTGCGGCGGCTGCTTTTATACGCGTACACTAAAAGCAGAGGCTTCACTCAAACGCAGTGTATTTGCCTGTGCGGGACAAGGAAGCAGGTGGGATTTGTACTGTTGCAAATTTCATGTTGATAATTTTATGATTTTTTTTTTTTTTTTTGCTGGGGAAAGATAGGGAAATTCCCCTGCGCACACTCTGTTCCCTAGCTGTAAATGCTAAATGACTTCCCAGTAACTCTATTTCTGTATCTCTCTACTGTTTGCCTCCAAACGCAGCCCAGGTGCTCCCCATTTCTCATTGCCTCCAAAATCACTGCCGTGGGCTGTTCCAGCTTCCGAAAGCACCCCCCTCGCTCTCCCAGGGCTCCTCAGCTCCCCCCCCCCCCCATCTCCAGCACACTGTATTTACTAAGTAATTCGGATTAACTCTCTAAAAGCAGCCAAAATGTACAGTAGCCAGGCAAGGCATCCTCAAAAGCAGGTTCACAGCTTCAACTTTCTGGTTTCAGGAGGACAACACGCTAACTTCAAACGTAATGCTGACACAGACGTACTTGCCTCGGCTTTTGTGGGATAACAGCATCCAGCGAATGTCAGGATTTACATACGCTGCAGATGATACTTTGGCAGCAGTCCTAGACCCCAAGGATTCCTGCGAAAGCAGAAGTCAGCCGTGCCAGCACACTGCTGCAGCAGATCCCACACAAGTGCATTTGTCAGCACCTCCTAGTGCACAGCCCATGCTTAAATAAATCAGAATCGGACTTTGTCCTGCTTTATCTCGCAAAATTCCCAAGCAAAGTCAGGGGCTCATCGGCAACCTGCTTTATGTGCTACTGAGGGACACACGCGTCGGAGAGCTCACAGCCTCCTCGCTCCGTTCCTGCGGCACCTGCTCCGGTCCCCGTATCGCGAGCGCAGGGAGGAGGACGAAGGGCAGTTACCGTCTCTGCAGTGTAAAAGCGGGAGCGCTGCTGCTCCTCACTGAGCCCATGGAAAAGCACCACGCGGCCGTATCCGAAACCCGCCTTCTCGTTTCCTCCCAGTGACCTTGTCTCCTGACCCAAAAGGTGCCAGAAAGCAATGAGGAAAGGGAAAACTGCAACTGGTTCCACAATAGTTCGTTGAGAAACAGCTTGCCTCTCCCCCCCCTTCACGTTTTCCAACGAAAAGAAGAGAAGAAAACATATCTACTTACCAGTTACATCCCAGGGCACAGAGCACTCGTCTGGGAAGTCTGCCATTTCGTATCAGCCCTTTTGATTTTGCAGTCTGCCACCTCCAGCTGTGAAGAAGCCGGACGGGCAGACTTTGCCCGCACGTCCCCCGAGGGCACGTCTCCCGACCCTCCCGGCCCCCAACTGTCACCTTTCTTCGGGCAGACCTCTGCTCTCCTAAGCCGGCCAGGTTAACGTGCTGGCTTGCTACTAGGATAAAACACTTATGGTAGGTTTTACAGTAGTAAAGCACCGCCACCGCTACAATCTCCCAAGATAACAATTGGGATAACAAGCAACCACCAAAGTCTCGCTCGTCCAGAACAAAAGCAGGGCAGAGAGCAGCCTTGAAAGGATAACCAGCTCCCGAACGCACTCGCTTAATACGTACAACTTGCGAAGCATCTCCATGTGGAGACACTGAAAAGTCTTACAATATCCTCCCGCAAGTCATTTTCTGTGCAATTATTGCCTAGACTTGCATCTTGCTGCCGTCAGGTCTGGCTTTGCTCTCTGTTACGCAGACCTTTGGACAAGGCTGAACCAGGCTATGTGCCTTCTCCCCCCCCCCCCAAAAAAAAATACAGCAGCACTTCAGTACACTTGCATGTTCCCCCTGCGCTCTGAATGAATTTCCCACCATCGTTTCAGTTGTAAGCAAGATCTACTCAAGAATACAGTTGTCAATAAGGCCACAAAGGAATACAGAATATTTTTAAACCCAGTTTATAAAATCAACATGTTCATAATAAAATAGGATTCTCTAGCATCTGTCACAGTTTAGATTTTTCTCAAGGGTCTCCTATGCTCTTATCCACACTCTTTTGTGTTGGTTAGCTGCTACAGCTAGGCATTTCTGAGTATTGAGCGTCAGACATTTAATAGAATTGCAGAAAAGTTTAGGTGGGAAAGGACTTCTGGAGGTCTCTAGTCCAACCTGCTACTCCAAACAGGGCCAAAGCTCAACGCTGGATCATGTGGCTGAACTTGTCCAACTCAGTTTTGAGGATTTCCAAGGATGGCAGCTTCCCCCACCCCTGGGCCCCCGTTCCAGTGCTCACTCACTCTCCCACAGTCAACATTTCTTTCCTTACATCCCTCGCTGGAAACTCCCTTGCTGAGCTTGTGACTGTTGCCACTCATCCTTTCACCATAAGCCTCTGAGAAGAGTCTGATTCCATCCCCTCTACAGCCCTGTTTGGCAGCGGAAGATCCCCTCGCCCGGGAGCAGCTTTCTCCTCTCCAGGCTCTGCGCGCTCCCTTCGCCCAGGCTCCACCACCACGACCATCTCCCAGGAGCCCTCCACTGGCCTCGCTCCTTTTGTCAACACCTCTTTTGCACTGGGCAGCCCAACCCCACAGCCAGTGGCGTTCTTCATATTTGCGGAGTTGTGTTACAGTTGTGGCCAGGATAGGGGTCTGAATCGTAGTCACAGATAAGAGCATCCTCTGTTTGCAAGGCCCAGGACCTCCTAACGCACAAAATTCCCAGATATTTTTGTTGCACCTGAATAGTCAAAACTGAATCGTGTATTTTTGCTTTTCTAAAAGCAAATGCTAAGCGGCTGGAAACACAAAGGAGAGCCACAGCGAGGAGGTTAGAGAAGGTGGAAGCTTTCTCCTCAGGCACCAGCAAGGTTCCTGAGGACCCTGCAAATCATTACAGAGAGGTAATGAATCAGATTGGAGCATTGGCCTTCTGCAACAGCAGATTTAATGTTTGGGATAGAAACAAAAAGCTGTCACACCTCCAGACCTAAATCATTGCATCGGCACTCCTTCTCTGGATGGTGAATCTGCTCGGATTTTGTTCTTAGTGTAGTTAAAGATCAAGCCTACAAGGGTTAAATATTTACAAAATCTACCAAAAAAAATAAAAAAGAAGAAAATCAAAAACAGTTTCCTATGAAACAGAAAGCAAAGTAAAACTCAATGTTCTGAAGGAATCTAAAGCTTCTTCCAGCGAGATGAGCTTCTACCCAGCATGGTTAAAGCAAAACTATAGCCAAGCTGTTTGTCTGACTCTTGCTAGGGTCAAAGTGGGTCCAAATATTTTGTTTGAAAAGAACTGTAAGTTAGTGAACCTCACGGCATAGGCTGCTTTGACTTGCAGTGGAGTGTCTTTGTGATCAAGGGCTGTAGAATGATACCAGCTTCAAGCAAAGAGGGCTTAGACTTGCTGCCTAACGCACAACGGAGCGGGATTTCTACAGCGCTTTATGGTCAGAGCATTGAGTCAGCCCGGAGCAAACACACTTAACCAGGTGCAGTTTTATAACACTTTGCTTACAACATCTGGTTCTAGACCATTTGAGAGGGACTTGGCACTTCTCCAAAACATTGCTGGTAACTGGTTTTATCATGTTTGGCAACCTAAACAGAGCAGGCTGCTCTCCAAAATTGGGAATTTTACTGCTATTTCACTCGGACACGCACTTGTGGCTTCCAAGCGTAATCCTGATGAGCTGTAACCCCACTTGCTGGGGCTCTGCTTCTCAATTTGATATACGCGCTCAGACCAGTTGCATCACGTCAATGGTTAGAGTCCTTTGGGCCCCTTTGCGATGGTGGCACTTTCCTTTGAGAGAGGTTTCTGCTCCGCAAAACCACCAGCCTGCATCAAGCACAAAGCCCCAAGTTTCAATTTACATAGTTGGAGAGGTTATGAGAGAGCACTTTTAACCGAGTTTCACCTCATCTGAGGACAGCCTGCCACTTGACACAGTTTAGTGCAAAACCAGTACATTTCCTTTTCTGGTAGCCACAAACATTTTTTCCATTTTCCTATCATGGATTTCATGTGGACCTTCAGTCTGTTATCTGCTCTCTTACTGACCAATCTAGACCTTTCCAAGAAGCTGCGTCAGAAGTCACCTCATCTAGACTTTTGCAAACTTGTGAGTGGTTGAAAAGATAAATACCACACAAATAAATACTGAAATACTGCAGCACTGTAAAATGACTACGCAAAGTGTTTATCTGGACAGCTTCATTTCTTTCACCATCTTCCTCAATATTCTTTGACCAAAAAAACCCCCAAACCAAAACAGTGCCCCCTCATTCCCCCCCCCCCCAAACACATTAACATCCTTTACCATGCTGTTTGCTGAGAACATCTATTTAAACCTGTAATTTGGACGGAGCAATCTGCAAGATACATTAAGCAAACGTGGATGGCGAATCCTGGGTGGGGAGTCTCTGTATCCCGTCTACAGCAAGCACCGAGCTGCACGCAGCACCGCGGGGACGACGAAGAGGCTCCTCACCACACCGCAGCGCAGCGTTATCCATCATTTGTGTTCTGAATTTAATAATGATGAAAAATTGTCAGCTTCACTTTCCTGGAGAGTGAAATGCCATGTCTCCCCCATGCAATCCTTTCGTTTTAGAGAGATAAGAGTCTGGTAAAGCAGGGACCTTTGCCTATTCTTTTCCTGTCCGTTTGACATGACCTGTCAACCTGTGAGCCGGAGTCTGCGGGATCACCGCCCCGTCGCCGGAGGCGGCAGCTCTGCCCGTCGCCCTGGCTGCCCCGAGCTAGCCTGGAGGAGGAACGCAGCATCGGGGCCTCGAGGTTCAGGGTTCGCTTGCTCGCACAGGGCACCAGACCTCCGAGAGCTGCAGGGTGGCCAGAAGCAGCACTTTTCACAACTGTTTTTGCAAAAAATCATGTTTCTCACTGCTATACAGAGAAAAGCCTGGAAAGCAAAGAGATTCCACATGCTCTATCAGCAGTCACATACCCGAAGGTACTGTTCATCTCTTTCCTGGTAAGACATTTTTTTTTTTCTGACTCCTTTCTGATTTCTGTCAGATTTGATTAGGAAAAGAGGAGAAAAAAAAACATTTTTCAATGACACCACTAAAATTGAATGCAATATTCCAGATGTAGTCATACCACTGCAAGGCAGGGAACAATACAAAGGGATTAATGTCTATTTCCTCCATGATGCATAACTCGTGTGTCATTTGCTTCCCAAAAATCAGAGAGGAGTGTCCGTTACAGGTTTTCCTCCCACTGAAGACTTGTACTTTGGATCAGTTCCCGTAACCCAGTACCACAATGCAGATTTATCTGAAACAATTCTTATTTTCATTTTCTAGGCTTCATAAATAGTGTACTATCTCTGTCTTTCCTCGTAAAAGCAACTTGTTTCAAGATGACAGAAGATTACTATCTGCCTCTTGCAGCACATCCTGACATCTGGTTCCTGGTGATCCTCCTCGACAAGGTTTCATTGGATGTAGGGGTGTGCGTGCGTGCACACGCATATGTGCGACCAGCAATAACGTCAGCACAACTTCAGACAAGAGGCAAAGAATGAAAACAAGCCTCCCATCCTGGATGAGCTGCATGTTAACTCTGATCACAAAAGTCTCTCCTAAGTGATGGTCTCTTCAGACTCAAATGAGAAACACAACATACTTTTCCATTGAAATGCTCCTTCCTAAGGTACTCTAAACACATTTAGGAGGAACATACCAGGGTAAGGAAAAGATTCAGAATGACATAAAAGCCTCTGAACATTTCTTTAGAAAACAGGGAGGGTGGAAGTGCGTGTACAGTCCTTTGTGATAAGAGATCCTTGAGCAACCTGCTGCTGGGAGCAGTCAGTGAATATTTTTCTCAACTATTCATCAGAAAAGTGGAAGAAATGGGAAGGAGAAGGGCTAGAGGTCTGATCCCAGGTCAGATGACAACCCTGCAGGGAGCCTGCCACAAACCAGAGCCGTGTGCCGTGGCAGCCCCTGCATAATCCCTCACTCTTTAACAGTTAATAGGGTTATTAGGTAGTGACGCCAAGTGATCTCCAAGGGTGACACCTAACCTCAAGTTCAGAATTGTCTTCTGTCACAACAGGAGTTCCTCTGGGTTTACAGTTTAACCTGGTTAAGGACACTACTACAAAAACCAACTTGCTCCCCCTCTCCCAGATTCACAGGCATAACTTTCCTAGTAAGCCTCTTCACACCTGGGCCAGGAATGACAGGTTGAAAGACCTGTTAAAGCTAGAACTAAATCATATGCAGATAAGATGCAGACAAGGACAAGCTCTTGGCTGGTTGAGCTCACACTGTAAGTATACTTGCTGGCATTCATCCATGCTGCTAAAGAGAAGACTTCCAAACTTGGGGCAGCACAATTCCCACTACACAAAAAAGCAGCAACAAAACCAGATTGATTCCAAAGGCAATCAGCAGATTCATCGGTAGGAGCATGGAAATGTTTCAGAGTTTGTTACGGTGGACTCAGCTAATGTAGTTGAAGAGATTTATTGGATCAGATGTTACCTGCCTACATGATCCGACTGCTGAAGATTAAAAGAACAAGCATGTGAATCTCCTGAAGGCACTGGCGTGTATTTAATATAGCTCCTCTGCCCCATCTCAATGGCAACGGAGCATTCCCAAGTAGGAACAGCCTGCCAGACTAAACCAAGTCTGGTGGCAAGGAAAGGGCGCATGGCTAGAGAACTATCCTAGTTGGGGTGGTGGTGTTAAAATCATACTTTTTGTTCTAGCAGATCACACGTACCTTTTATTTCGGTCGGTCTTTGCCGAGCACTTGCTGGATCCTACAGTGGTTTGGAAGTCCATAGCATGTAATTTCCATTAGGCAAATGTAAGCAAAGCCATCATTTCACTTGCTCTCTGAAGACACTCAAGGCTAATGCCACAAATGAAAACTCACATGCTGTCCTGGGTTGTGACTTCCCTCCAGTGGTAAAAGGAGCAAGCTGCACTTCTTCCGGAGGAGAGGTCTTTATAGAGCAGGCAAGGTACTAAGCTATCTTACTACTAAATAACTTTGTATTATTTACTGTTCCCTCATTTCTTAGACTTCCTGTCCCAGTACTTGCCCAGGCCTTGAGCAATACAGAGAATTCAAAGCAAGAATCCAAAAGAAGTTGCTGGGAACTGTGCAGAAGCAGTTGTGAGGCTTACACGGGGAACTCAGATCACCCCAAAGCTGCTGAGAGAGTGCAAAACAGCAGCAGCAGCCTCATCCGCTTTCCCCGAAAGCATTTTTTTACTTCTACAATGCAATAGTAACTGCTATACTTGTTAAAAAAGGAAAAGAGAACTAATGATTAAAAAGACCATTCAGAGCACCACTTGCGAAGGTGCAATCTCAACAAAAAATCTTTTACCAACAAAGAGAACTAACTATATTTTAGGTATGGAGTTGCTTTGTTTTGGGAACTTGGCTGTATTTCATCTTTTCTGCGTATTTTTAGTCCAGCAACATATAGCCTTTGTGTGCACGCACACAGCTTAACTCACAGGACACACATAAATCCTGTGAGTTAAATTTTCTAAAATTTTCCCATGCATATTTGGAATATCTAGAGCTCTCTCTGCATATTTGTCCATGTTTCCAGGATCCAAATGAACACCAACAGTGCACTGAAATAATAAACTAAATAAGCATGTATTTTAAACAGTCAGATTCTATTGCTGATTAAACACAATTTCTTTTCTTTTTAAATAGAGGAAAACTTAAAAAGTGAAATTTAACTAGCTTCTGTCTTCAATGTAATATTCCATTTCCTGGAAAATAATGGAAAACAAAATAGCAGTACAGGTTTAAAAAAAATTGCTGAAGAGTACCTACTCCACAGGTCAGTTATTAAATTTGCATTTGAGTACAGATATGCAGATAAATAGCAGGTATAATTCATCCACAACTTCAAACATGTCAGAATATATTCTAGTCCCAAATGACCATCAAGCCTGTCAAAATCTTCATTATTTCTAATTATTATTTAAAGTAAGCAAAGTTTCTGTTTCACTGTCATTTAAGAACACTACTTTTCCTGTTCTTTATATAGCCTGAATGTATATGAACCCAGCCTTGAATACATGCATTAGTCCACATTTTAATGCATGAGAAGCATAATATCACACTACTATGTAGTTTAAGTAAGTGGATTCTAATTGGAAAATAAATAAATAAATATATCATTGAGGACAAAAGGCCTAGCAACTACAAAATTTTAAAAAACACTAGTTTTGAATTATGTAACTGGGGGGAAGAATCTTTGAAAATTTGTTAGAATACTGCTCACCTTTCCCTTTTTGAGATAGCAAAAACAAATACAAAACTTGCCAAAATTCCACTGGCCTGAAATCCACCTATACACTGGGGGGAGACTCTCAAAAATAATTAAAGAGTATTTTTCCCAGAAAATCCTGAAAACAAATGATATATCAAGTGGTTCCTTTACCACAGGAGCCATAAGACTAATTAGCAACACCAATTTATTTATATCCAGTGGGAAAAAACAAACAAAAAATTCAAATACAACCTAATTTAGACATAAAAAACAGTTTTACTTATAGCTTAATTTATAGTAGCCATTAAAGATTTAAAATTGATACAATTTCTTAAGTTAACAAAATATTAATACTCACTACTCACAGAGAGTGGAAATATGAAGTACTCCTGCCCCTCCCCAATCCAACTTGATTTATTTTGAAGATTAAAATGAATTAGTTCCTTTCTCTACTTGGGGGGAAAAAAAAGAAATAAAGATAACTCAGGCACAATAGGAATATCAGTGCTGAGCAGAAAATAAACCCTCCTTAGAAGCATGTTTTCAAAATCCCAGTATTATGGAAGGAATCAAGATTTGGGGTACAAAGCAGTCACAAGGGATTGTCTCTGATCACTATCCAACCACTGGAATTTGCTCAAAAGAAAAGAAAAAAAAAAAAAATCAGTCTTTCAGTATCTTATGCTATTGGAAACAGCAGCGACTGCCAAACACCAACAGAACGTGAATCATTTCTTCCAGGAACACCAGTTCAGTAAGGATGGGGTTTCTGGCCTCTTTATTCAGCCAGCTCAGTTCCACTGTAGTACTGTTCCTAGGGTTCTTCCAGGATCTGCTATTACCTGAAGGGGACAATTAACAACAGCTGCCTCAGGATATAAAATTTCAGCCTAAAAGAAGTCACTACAGAATTTACAGGCTAAAATAAATACAAAATTAAACTGCTTAGTTCTAACTGAGGACAATACTGCTTTGTCTCCTGCCAGTGAGGAAGGAAGAAGCCTTGTAGCAGAAAATGTTCTGTGAAGTTATGGTGCACAGCATGCAGTCCAGAGCCTGGGTTCATTTAAATGAACCTCTATCCTGTTTCCTTTCAGTCTGAGAGTCAGAGTCCAATAATATTTTTCTGCTGATATGAAGTATTTGCCCTTTCTCTCGGTGACATTAAGACCAGAAGAAAACTTGGATTAATTGCTTCTTTTTCACATCACTTTGGCATTCTGGGCATTTCTTCATCATCTATAAAAGTAAATGAACAAAATACATAGAATATATATTAAATTTCTCTATTAAGTTTGCAACCATCCAATATGAAATATGAGCCATGCTAGCCATTTGACAGTCCCCAAGATGATATAACTATTTTTAAATGCAGTGTTACTGTGCAGTCACTTATTTAATGGCTAGTAATGAAATGAGGAAAAAGAAAGCCTCCCAGCAAAGTGGTAACAAACTTTAGAGCAGTTGCCTCAGGTGAATTACAGCTATATTTCTGGAAGGCTAAAAATACAGGAACGAGGAAATGCAGAGCCTGCAAGAGCTGTTGTGAAGTATAGAGGTATGTGTTATTAGTAAAATCCCGTAAGATCACAGATGAGTTCCCTGAACTCCTTCTTCCTCCTGCACAGATCAGAAGGAAGTGATCTGCTGGAGATACACGGACATCAGCGATACACGTGGCCATGACCAAGATTTTTGTAGAGGAACAAGGTACGTGCAGTTCCTCACACCACTGCACACCTTTCTAAGAGGTGAACAGCAAAGACTGGGTGCATGAGGCAGCCATTTCCTCCATCAGGTTTCAGTTTCCTTCCTCATTAATCCTAAATTTAACAAGTCTGGTCTTTAGCCATTTGACCCCCAGCTGAACCCCAATCATTCTTTTTATACTCTGAAAGGGCAATGCTCTTTGAAGGGCTTAGTGTCTAGTCAGGGACAAAGCAGGCTACAAATTAATTCTAGCTAATTCTATGTTTATTCTTAAGAACAGCTACTGGTCAAGCTAAAATGCTTTGCTTATTTCAAAAGTGAGATGGTACAAAAGAAATTTAATCTCTGTGAGAAAGTTTGTATTGCCAGCTCAATAGGCTGAAATGTTTACTGGAAGAACAGCACCGGCATCAGTGATTATTTGCCCATGTTACAGATGGCACAAATAGGAACAACCAACAGTTTCTCTGGAATATCTGGAAGAAGAGCACGAATAAATGATACATTTCAACACTAAAAAGCAGCAACAGGCCTCTGCACTGAAAGTTAAAAACAGAAGCAGCATAGGCTGGCATACTCCGCAAAGTTTCACCAAATGTACTGAACATCACCCAACTCGCACCATCACTAACCCCTCTAAAACCCCTCAGTTGCATGGGGGTTCTGGTCCTGGAAAAGTTTCCCAAGTATTTCAAAATTATTCACTGACTTCCCCCAACAGTAAGCTGTCACAATAAAATATCAAATTGGAAAGGACATCACAATTTGCAAAAGCAAGTAATTGCATTTTGAATAATGGCCTGTTAGTCACTTCCTTAATAAGACAACATATATGAAACTGAATCCGAGCTGAAGAAACACAGTGAGTAACTTGCTGTCAAAGAACAAAGATAAATCTTCAAATCCAGCCTAGTCAGTGGTGACAAACGCCAATACTATCTGATGAGAGTTCAGAGCATAGACACCACAAATGCATGGTTGCTCATTTCCTGTTGATGAGGTTGCCTCTGTCACAAAATCCAACAGTTGTTAGGAATGAAGTCAACAAACCAAGACATGAACAGGAATGAGGATGGAATTATTAGGAGATGGTTCCTCTAGGTTTGAGGAACATGGACTGATCTTCTTTTTGGCTCAGGAAATTCTTGTGCTGCAGATGGGTTTCGGGACCAAGAGATTACTTGGAAGAATCATCACCCATGCTTGCCATGATGTTAGATTCTTTCCTAGGCACCCTCTTTTGGCCACTATCAAGAGACAGGATGCTGGGCTGGATGGCTTTCATCTAACTCAGTATGTCTGCTGTTATGTTCTTATGATTTGCTTCAAACTGTTTGTCTTTTTTGATCTTTATAAGAGTATCTGCCCAAAGGGCTGTAGTATGCTACCACAAAGCATACTTCATCTTGCTAAGGAAAACAGGTATTTTCTTGCCCCTGACTTCAGCTGGCAAAACGTGGGGTCAAGTTTCATTGTAACTTGCAAGATTATTCAGGTGATGCAGCAAATGTGGAAGTCATTAATAATGAATGACATCGATGGGGACTGACCAGTTTCCCAAAATAAGATTTTATACTGGCTTTTTGAAATAAGACTAATCTAGCAAATCAAAACTGCTTTAACCCCTCCAGTCTAAAAGATGTACAATCACAAAGAAAAGTGATTAAAAAAAAAAAAAGAAGGCTGAGCAGGTTCTGCAATTTGTTTATGAGCTATGAAAAGGCAAATTAACTTGGGGATTAAGATGAATCCAGACCTCAAAATTACTAACTTCAAGATGAAAAACACAATACAGGCCAGTACAATTACTCAGTATACAACAGTTCTATTTCTGTGAATCCTTAAATTGGCAAAAATAATTACAAGCTATATCTTACTGGCAAAAAAGGAGAGTTCATGCTTAGAGATTTACAGAGCAAATTTTTACGGGCTGAGATAATACAAAAATTTCCCTGTGGGATTATGAACGCATACCTAATCATTAAACCCTCCAGAGCTTTAATTCTATTCCTCAGTCAGCTTTACTCTTCAGTACCAGAGATTATAAACACATGCTAATAAAATTCTTGGCATGATTGTTCCCTGAAGTAGAGTCTTCTCTGAAGTGGAACATGTTGTCCACGAAAGAGCAGATGTTGATTCATCTTTCTCAGTCTTGGAACCTTAATATACATCTTTAGCAAAATCAAGAAAAAGAAAGAAGACCAAAACTAGAAGTATTGGGCTGCTTGTAGAAATGTCATTAGTTGTGATAATGGCACTCGTGGATGGGAAAGTGGAGGTAAACTCATTTTTAAAGGTGAAACTTAAAGGCCTTCAGTTCAGGAAAGAATCTGCTGAATGCTTCTGAGATCCAAGATAGCTTGACAGCCCAATGATACTTTGTCATAAAAGGAACAATTGAGTATTCAGTAGAAATGGCCATTCAAGGCAACTAGTTTGGTTGCACAATGTGCAGCAAACATGAGATGCTTTCCTTTGGTATTCTTGTATTTTCCTGTATTCTTTCTATGCTTCTATTGGACCAAGTCCATCTTGATTATTGTATTTTATTTGGGTTGACAGGAAGTATGAATTTCAGTATACTGTTTATTTTCTACACTTCGTTGACATACTTCAGTGTCCTCTTCCTGAGAAACAGACCTTTCTCTGGAACATGGAATGACTGTTTATTGCATACTTGCTTGTAGGTTCAAAGATAGGAGAAATTTCTCTTCCTTCTCTACTGTTTTTGTAGCTGCCTGAGCTCTACTGACTAATAGCCCTCTTCATTACCTATGAAACCACTCAACACTCTTGTGTTATACTTTCATGCCCAGGGTCACAGATGACTGATAACTGGTCACTGATTGGGCTCCAGGACAAAACAAGAGTAGGGAATGAAGTGTTGTGCAAGATGCTGCCAAACATATGCACTGAGGCATCACTTACATCCTCTTACCTAAAGGATTGCAACTTCAACCAACAACCTACTCAGCCAGGAAGACTAGAGGACAGGATAACAATGGCAGATATTTGAGCATAAGTTTGCCTTATCTCATGATAGTGCCTTACAGGAGGTTTTTACATGGGAAAAATAATGGAACTAGGCAAAGAAAAATATATTTAAACAAAGATTCAGATGTACAAAAGAATCTTTTTCCAGTTGATGTCTAGCCCGCTGCCTGAATCACTCTGGAAGAGAAAACATCTGGAAACAGCTCAGAAGGAGCTGCACTTATGTCCAAACCACAGCATAAGGCAGGAGTCTGCCTTCAGTCAAACTGAAGAGCATGGAAATGACAGAGGAGATGCTCAGGTGATAAACCTTTCATCATGATTTGTGTGGTTTTTTTGTCTAAAGAGAGGAATGCCATTTCCAGGGCTGTCCACAAGGTTCTCTTCAAAAGCACAAAATTCACTAGCAGTTTCAGGCAAAACTGAAATCAATAAACAAGATAACCTTTAAGAACTGCTCCCAACATGTTTTGCAGCAAGTGAAGGCACATAATGGACATTTAAAAGGCACATCATCCTCAGATTTGCAGTTAGAGCAGTAGAATCTTCCTAGTGAGAGTGAGAGGGAGAAAGAGAGAGAGAGAGGGAGAGGAGAATGACTAAATTCCAGTAACAACCTGTGAATTGTTCACACATATATGCTTCTAGCGCACTACAGAAAACAATGACCAAGAGTGCATGCAGTGAATTTTAAGAAGTCTCTGTTGTATTATTTCTTTCATATGACCTCACTCGATCTCTATGCTTCAGATCCCCATTCAGAAATTGAGATTACACCCTTGCTTTACGAGGAAAATGACAAGAAAAAAAAATCTCTAAGTTCTCAGGAAACCATTACATCATCATGATTGAGAAAATGCAGTATTTTGACAGACTAGATGCAATTAGCAGAAAGTACAAATTCCAGTTAGCATACCACGCTAATCATTATAGCAACATAATTTTAGTTTTCTGTAAGTTATCCTATTCCTGAGAATTAGAGATTTGCATCCAAAAATCTCACCTATACCTACCAGACTCTGGCTCCATCTGTAGGGGGAAGATGGGCACAGCTCCAGAGCTTGTGGGTGCTCTCATGTTACTGGTTCCTTTTGATACTTCCATCTTTGGCAATTCAAGTTTGCTTTCTCGGCTAAAGCAGAAGGAGGAAATCTTCCTTTGAATTTTCTCTGGCATCTCACTCTTGGAAGCAACTGCGTGTGATCATAAAAAAACACCATACAATACAGTGCAACAAAGAACACACTACATAACTCACTGGAACCTACGGCTAAGTGCATTTTGCAAAGAGTCTTCACTGAATATAAGAAAACCCCAAAAAACACAAAGAACCCACATACACAATTTGAGTAACTATTTTCTTAAGCCACACTGATAACAGAAGTTTCTGCTATTAACACACATTATTATTGAGAGGGAACTTTTACATTGAAATAGTTCTGTGGTAAATTATTCCTAGACACAGTTGGTCTTGATCCACTCTTCCAGCCCCTTATGTGCAAAAAATCTGCCTTCAGCCATAACCCATTTCACATTTTAAAGAAAACTGCACTGTAACTGATTTTCTTCCTGTACCCTTGCACTTCCCTATCTGTATCTACCCATTGCCTTCTGTCTTATACTCATTTTTTATGCTATTTGGACAGGACCAATTGTTTTGGCCTTCCTTTACACAGTCTAGAGCAGGGAGGTCAGACAACTGAGACTACAACTAAGGCTCTTGGACCCTACCCATGAAACTAGTAAAATTTTAAACTCCAGAGAAGTGTTCATTCCTGACCTTGTATGTGGCTGGGAACTTTCATCTGAACTTTGCTGTCTTCTGCTTTGGTGCACCAGTTCTCCAAACTGGAGCCAGTGCTCCCTTCGTCTTGCACCTGGTGATGCACTTTCTTCTCTCCCTCGCCGCAGACCATCCCAGTCAAATCTTTACACATCTGTCTGAACTGCTCTCTGTGATGAGGGCGCACAAACATGTAAAACCCTGTCCAAAAGAAAATACAGTCAAATACATAGGAAAATAAATGCCTGACAACAGGATACTTGTTGCTTTGGGAGCTGAGTAACATCAGCTGTAGTCTTTAGAATATCTTCATCATGGTGGAACATTTGATGTTTTTATTGATTTTATACTTAAGGGGTTTTCCTTTCCAGAAGACAGGTGAGTATTTGGTATTGGAAATTGCCAACTTACCTGGAAGTTCTTCCACTCTCTACAACAACCACAAATATCTGATCCAGCACTTCAGCAGACAATTGATCTAGCTAAATCAAGCACACACAATACCTGAAAAGACTTTCTCAAAAAAAGAAGTCTCTCATTACTGTCTGGTTGGTTGAGGATTCAAAACGTATGCACAGAAACTCTAAGAAATCCCCAGTATGATTTATTGGCAAGCATGGACAATTCTACAGTGGAGTCCTCTGAGGTGAAAACATTTGCTCCCTAAAGATACCAACTCTCTATTTGTAAGAAAAAAATGCTTCGGAGAAGATTATGACTCTCAGTGCCACGTAGTTCATTTCCCTCTCATTCTTCACTGTGTCAAGACTAATTTGACTAGTTTACACACCACAAAAAATTATTTTCTAAAAGTCTGGTGAGACTATGACATCTGACGTAACATTAAGAGATGTCTCCATCAAGGCAATCAAGTCCAGGATGAAATCCCCCCCTGCCTTTTTTAAACGAAAAGACAAAACCTAACCTCAAATTTTAAGCACTTGTAGCTTTCTAAATCCTTGTATTTGTTTTCTTCCTTCATGGGTTTGTTAATAATCATTTAGAAATTTCAAACTTATATGAATGACAAGGATATTAAATCATGACACAGTTCCATAACTATTCCTGTGTAAAGTTCTATAGAAAAATAGTGAACCAAAAGTACGAATGCTTATCACCGGAATCTGAAAGGGACCAAAGAGCTTAGCAGCAGCATAGCAATCTACAGTCAGTGCTGTTGTCAGGATAATAGTCATCGTTGGCTTTTCTAAAGAGCAATCGCTTTCAGTAACTGAGAAAAAAGAGGTAATGGAATCATTTGACTGAAGTTAGCTTGACTGAAGGTCAGGACTGGAATTACTGAGGTCTTATCTCAGTTTTAAGGGTTTGGTTTTTTGGTTTTCTTTTTTCTTTTCTTTTTTCTTTTTTTTTTCTTTTTTCTTTTTTTAAACGGACAATTCCTAAACTGAACATGCAGAAGTAATATCTTATAACCTTGCCATTTTTCACTCTCAGATGACATTCATTTACTACAGCTTTCCTGCAGCTAGTTCCACCTATCTGGCTTGCTAAACAAAAAGATGGGAGAGGTACAAAAATTTTGCCAATGCTAAAAGTTTATCCAAAAAAGTGGAGAGTTTGCAAACTAACTGCGAATAACCAGTGTGAAGTCACTGCTCACAAGAGATCACAGCACCTATATCTTCTTTTCGATTAAATAAAAAGCATTTAAAAATGTCCCTTACTTTGTAGGAGATGAAAGTCTTCTGGCCTCTCAGTGGTGAGGGCTGCTATCACTGATACCATAGTATCATAGTTATCTGTCTTCTTGTAAGATAACAATGCTTCATAGAAACGGTTGTAAGAGCTTTGGTTCAAAGCCTTTTTCACATCCTTGAGATAGGTAGCTCTCAGGATCTGGTGGCAATCTTCTCTCCTAGAGCTTGAAGCTTTTTCAGCATCTTTCTTTGGAGCTTGGCTGGGATTTTTCCCTGAGAGACAAAATACACATGAGCAGCCCTTGGAAAGGAACACATACGTCAGCCCTTTCTATCCATTATTCTTCATTGAGAAGGAGGTTCCTGAGCTATTTCAAAGCAGTAATGCCAGCACTGCCTGTGCAGCCAAATACGTCCCTCTGACATGACCTTGGGTAGAGCCAAGACCTGCTCCTGCCAATGGCAACTGAACAAATTCTGCAGAACCCTTCTGGCATTTTTTTTTTAATTTTTTTTTTTTATTTTTATTTTTTTGCCAAATGGTCACTGAGGAATGAGAAAAAGGTGACACAAACACCACTTGTGCATGGAGGTCAGCAATAAATAAAGTTTTATGCTGCACTTCTTTGAAGAAGTAGAAGCATTATAAACAGATGGCTCAATCAACTATGCTGGCCTGCCATGGGTAAGTAAACTGTGAGATTGAATTTAAAGAGTAGATTTATCATCCCTTATTACTAAAAGAGAAAGGGCATTCTTTTTTCAGACAGGAAAGCATAAAGTCAAATGAGAATAACTAATCTGAAATAATAGACAAAATAATACAAAAGCAACGAAGGTAGGAGTAACTAAGAACATCCTGCTAACCTCCAAGAGGACTTCAGTTCAGAATGGTAGTCTCTGACTGATCCGTTTTTTCTCTTAAAAAAAGTTCTTGTTTGCATATTAAAGAGTGCAAATATGGATTAAGTATATTACAGGAAATTGAATTTAAATTAACTAGCCACATCTGTTAGTGCTTAGACCTCTATTCTTCACCTAAGATAATAAACTACTTTGAAAAGATGGACCAGGTTCCTGTCCTGAAAGGGGAGAAAGATGGTGTGAATTTTATAATCAGTATCTTCCGTATCAATCTCATGGGCCTCAAGACAAAAAAATTTCCAAAGATCCTGCTTTATCCAAATGTTCTTAAAATACAGAACAAAACAGGAAAATAAAACTAAAGAAACAGCATGGCTTCATATATGAAAAGCTTTTAAAGACTTCCAAGAAACACTAGCAGCTTTTTTTTCTTTTTAAAGAAAAGGTTAGCTTTTGACCATTCTTTACTCCTTAAAGAAAGGTAAATCTAAGCTGCTATAACCCTTGCTCATAGGTAAAAGTCACTCAAGAAAATTAAAACAAAGAAATGATTCATATGAATTAAAATTAAATGAACTGAAAGTAATAACTACCCTACCTGTTTCTTTGTGAGAAATAAACAGAAAAAAATCCTAGGTGTTCTCAGGAATATCTGCAATCAAATCAGAACTGGACCTTTGATTTTCAGAGGTAAATACTGGACCATATGAGATTAGAGGATGCATGCACAAATCATGTACAACTATGAAAACATATTTACTAGTCCAGGTTTCTGGAAGAAGCAGCTTTTCCTCATGAGGATCACATACAATACTGAAAACAGAGACAGTTTTCTTCTTCATACCTGAAACTATACTGACTTCACTTAGAATTACCTTCCCTAAATTGCTCTCTCTCATGAAACCCTGGCCACAGTCCAGCAGCCTTGTGCTCGGACCACCTTTGCCCTCACTGAGGAGTACTAGGTCAGTCTCTAATGCAAACTGCTAGCTTTAGTCAGTTGTATTTTCATATCCAACTTGATTTAAGTAATTGGCTTTTGTGTTTCATTTTGTACAATCCTTGCTGAAAATTCTGAATTAGCACTCTTACTCACAGATAGCGAGACACTTGTGCTATGTGAATGCAGAAAACATTGGTCCCTACCAGGAGAATTTACAGTAAGTGACACAATAAAACATAATACATATTAACTTGGAATTATGCTTTTATTTAACATGAAGTGTACCTGCGCTATTCAGTCCTGTTGTTAAGTGGAATCCTCCCTTGTTCAAGTGGAGCCCAGGGTTTAGCTGAGTGCATGAGTCCTCTGAGAATGTTGTTTTCTGCTGGCTCTGTTTTTCTGCTGTTAAATCAAACCAGTCCATTAACAGTGAACTTGGAGAAGAATAAACACAGAATGATGCTTTTCAAAGTGTGTCACTCTACTTCAAGATGCAGATGCATTTCTCTGGTAAGAGAGGATGAGCCAAGACCCTGCTTTTTTATAATCTATTGTTCCAGCATTTCAAAGACTTCACAAGCTGTACGATGACATGATTACCCTCTTTTCACAATTCTGGTGGCACTATGTGGGTAGCAAGGAAGACAGAGGAATACACACAAATGTTTTCAGATCTACAGGCTAGATTCAAGATTTAAATAGATCTTTAAAAAAGCCCATTTGAAATAAAATGTCATCTTTACTAACTATGCTCAAGCATTTGTCTATGCTTATGAGAAGGCAGGTATATTTAACTAACCGAAAACCTTTTAAAGTAGAGAGGAGAATCAGAGGTGCTACATAACCAGCTCCAATGCATACAGCACTCAAACACCATATGAACACGTTATAATGAACACCTTAGCTCACTTAGTTAACAAGAGGATCATGCAGAGCAGATATTTATACACAGTGTTTCTTTGTATTTTGGAATCTTAGCTACCTAGTTCAATTTTGCTTAATCAAAATTGCTTTCCACCCTAGTGTTTCTATGTATTAGATGTGTATTAGATGTGTCTTGCTCTGTGACTGGACAAAGTCCATCAAAGGATATAACAGTGCTGGAAATAAGCTTCTCACCTATTTTGTTGGCCAGTATCTCTCGCTGTTCTCGCAGGAGGCTGTGCTCAGGTTTGTAGCCACAGCCTACTCCAGTCAGATTACAACATGCTTCATCAAATTGCTTTTTATGTTGAGGTCGAACAAATTGATAGAACTCTTTCATTAAAGAGAGGGGAAATAAATAAATAAATAAAATCGGTCCACAACAGGTAAACTCCACAGAAACTTATGATGGCAAGGCTTCTAGGTTAGATGACATGAAAATAAAAAAAGTGCAGGTAAATAAATTAAAATCAGAATTTCATTATCTAGCAGTTTATACAATAACCACACTTACAAGCTACACAGAAGTTGGATACAGTTTGGGCTTCCAGCAATAGCTGTAGGTTATAACTGTAATTTTTCTACTGTAAATATGAAGTAGCTTTACTTCTCAGTGAAACAGGTACTTGCAAAAAAGAAGGTGAGCTACCTCAAATAAACTGTGGGGGTCAAAGTATTCATCTAGGCAGGTAGCAAAGAATAACAGCTGACCTGCTGTTTATTTTACAGCTCATCTTACTCCACTGTAAACTGGCTGCCTACCACTAGCCTAAATCTCACTGCAAGTCAAATGAACTTTAGACTTCAAGTGTCTGTCACTTTTGTAAACCAGACTTAAACTATTTCCTTAAATTTGCTTATCAAAAATTTCACTATCTATATAGTAAGATAAACATATTGGGAAACAAACTGTGGCTGCTATTAGTACTAAGTACTTATATACAGCATCTCATCCCTTAATTTAAAACAGTTTACAAGAAGAGTGGCTTCGCTTTTTGATTTTTTAGTTGAAAGGAGTCACAGAAAAATCTGTCCATTTGCCCATATGCACAGCAAATCATCAATGACAGTTTCAAATTCTCTCATCTTCGTCTTCTCCTGCTCACTTGCTAATTACAAGACGAGAAAACAAGTTACGCTCAAATCTTATTGTGCCTTTATGAGGAAACTTTCTCTAAAAGAAAACAGCAGATCCAGATTCAGATGTTTTAAGTTTTTCAAAATTATTTTGAAAAGAAGCAAAAAAGCCCCTACCAAACCACAGAAACAAATAAACACACCAAGAAAATCCAGGAAAGTTTGTTTGCTTCCAAGACTTGTTTTAACAAGAAAATTTACAACTTTCATGATTCCCTTTGACTTTCACAAGGAGGCTCCACTTTTTTCCACATTCCCACAAACAGAAATTATTTCTAATGTAGTAGCAGCTGAATTCAAATAAGCCAGACAACTGACTTCTCTTTTAATTCTTATGGAGAACAAAAAGACAGATTTTAAAGTGTATTGTTTTATACTGCTACCATCACTTTTAAAACATAAGCAACAAGCAGAGGTCATCCTCAAAAGATACACCAATCTTGCACAGGCTGCCAAGACTTCTAAGGCTTCACTCTTTCACGTGATTTGCAGCTGTTCTGTTTTCCTGTTGTAATACGTGCACTATTATCATGGAGCATCACCTACTGAAAAGAAATGTTGATAGGGCCAATAAAAGTATTGACTTTCAGCAACAGCTCTGCTCTTCACAGGCTTCTCATCTCTCTTTCTCACTAACTGAACAGCTAAGCTCCAGCTCCCTTCCTCTTTTCAAAGTTGATCATTCTCAATTTGACAAAACTGAGGGGGAAAGGAAAATTCAGAAAGAAAACACTGCTAAAATGTTGGTGGGAGTCTAGTTCCTCTCAGTGCACTCATTAAAAATCCAGGCAAATAACAGCTAAATCAGCAAACCACCTATGTTTGCCCCAGCTCACTTGCTTTATACTCACCATTATTTAAATATAAAATTTATGTAGCTATTCTGTACACTTACTGTCTTAACACTGAACTCATCTGAATGCATATATCCAACTTCTCATAACCACACTCTTTATCTTAACTCCTAAATCACAGGGAATAAGCTATACTTATAAGTTTAAAATAACACAAGTTTTCATGGAACTTTTTATCTTAGGCCCATCATTATGCAAACTAAGGTGTGATAACTAGACTGGTAATACATTTGCTCTATGATCTGGGGATATAAATTGGTGAACGTTAACGATTATCATTCTGATCAATTCGTACTTCAAAGGTAAAACACTTCCTTGTGAAATACTGAAATCCTTTTAAAAGACAAAGGCTATGTCATACACAGATACCAGAGAAGTCATCATACCTCGCAACAAGATATGCTTTTTTTGATCCTCTATAAAGAGGGAGCTCATTTGAGATAACATAGTATTGAAGTCATCTGTTTTCTTGTAGTGCTGAAGAGCCTTTGAGAAGAGATCATAGTTTTCCTGGCTTAGGGTTTCCTTCACTGTTGCAATGTATGATGTAGCCCTGGCCTTCTTTGGCTCAGTCAGGTCTGCTATCTTATCTGTTTGCTGAGAAGACAGGAAGACTTTTCAGTAAATAGGACTTAAGTCTTAAGGACTGCACATAAGACAATGCAATGCTTTCAGCCAACATGTTAGGGTGTCCCATGCAGTAATGGTAATCATCCAAAAAAGCATGTATCCATGTGTAATTTTCTGAAAAAAAAACAAAACAACTTCAGCGCCATGGAAGAAACAAATCTAATGGGGCCTATCTCCTGGAAATGTTCAATTATCTAAAAAGAAAAAACCTTCATAGGTATATGAAGCAGGATATTCAAAGAATGAAAGGCATTTAAGTATTTTGGTTCCCCTAAGACATTTCTTGAAGACAATATGCACACATGCAAGCTAGATTACTCTCTAGTATTTGAAAACATTCTTCTTCTATAATCACAAGCAGCAGGGGCTTGAAAAGATTCAAAACAAGTCCTCCTTTATGAAAGTGACTGTGCATTACAATTGCTTGCACATTGTAGAAGCCAACGGACACCTGTCATACATCTTAATGACAAAAACAGTATGACTGGGGCAATCCCGAGTCACAACTTTATTATTAATTTCCCCGGATTATTATTATATCTACTTCTAAAACATTAATTGCTCTAACATCTGTGAGCATTTATTCCCTCAAGGAAGAGCAGCAATGGTATTCATTATCTTCTCTACTGAGCAAAGCTGAATGCTCCAGAGGACTGTTCCCTAGAGAAGGCAGCCAAGCCTCATTTCACAGCTCTGTTCTTCAGAGAAGGCTTGTAAAGATAAATGAAACTTAATGCAAACCTTGAGGATTAGGCTGATTCATCGTGACATCAGGTAGCAACAAGTCCCAACAAAAACAACCTTCTGCAATGAACACACTCCCTTCCTCATACCTTGGATACTATTAGCCTCAGGATCTGTGCCTACCTTTATCAATTTAGGGTGTCATGTGCCTGGGAGTCTCTTTGACAGAGAGAGAGTATTCAGCCAGGACAGTACCTTGGACAACTACTGACATACACCATCACCCAGGGGATTCTCATCGATTTATCATGACTGTCACGCAGCTAGCTGCATAATTACCTGTGGTTTCTGAATCATCTTTTGAAACAGTGCACAACAATAAACACACAGGCGCAAACACAAGGCACAACAATAACCCACATACAAGGTTAGGATGTGATCACCTACCCAAATACAACTGGGTCAGCTACGCTAGTTGAGACTCTACAGCCAATCAAAAAGACCCCCCACCACCACACCACACCTGAACAAGAGGAGATAACGTTCAAGATGGATAAAAGAAATGTTCTCTGGCTGTGACTACTAACCCTGCCTATAATGTCTATATTTGAGAAACAGCAAGACAGATTTCAGACGTGCAGAGTTGAGTATTTACAACTGGGGGGGTTGATATAATTGTATTGGCATCACTGCCAGTCCACATCAGTCACCTGTCTGCCTGGAAATTTCCAATTCAAATTACTTCATTCTGCGGCATAAATACTCAAAGGGATGGCATATGTGCATGAAAACACGTACCGGATTGCTGACTAGCTTTATTTTCTTCCTTCCTCCTTTCTGCTCATCTGTTAACCTCTTCTCATACTGAAGGGACAGTGTTGACAGACGTTGTGCCTGGAAAGATTTGGGGGTGGGGGGGAGAACAAGCCAAAAATGATTTTCAAAGTTATTCTCCACTTAATTTAGTCATTTCCTGTAATAAAGTTTGTTAACCCTGTTTGTGATAAAATTCAACAGATTGAAACAAATCAAGCTAAGTTATTGCAACAGAGCCTGGGGCACGTACCTGTCTCTCAAAGGTGATCACTTACTGGACAATTTAAGAAATGAGACCAAAACAGAGGAAATTGAAGACAAAGCTGGTCTTTAGAGTACAGATTCCTGATTAAGCAAAGCTGGACTAATGTTTAACTGCTTCAGAGGAGCCATGCGTGCGTGAAAACATACGCGCAAGTGGTTCCCCACATGCCCCTTCACTTTCCTCCCTGGAAGTACTTCTCTTCTGAAGAAATCCCACATCAGGGCATTTCTTTGAGTCCTGAGAAAGGAAGCTCAAGCAGTCTTGCAGAAAATATCAGGGCAGATGGGACAGGAGTAGAAATATTTCTGATTTGACAAGCTCTTCAACATCTCCCATTCCTAGTAACAAAGAATTGCACTTGCACTGCAGTGACTGGGAATATGGGTATATAAAAAGCCCCAAAAGAGAAATGAGTTGGCATAAACAAAGAGAAGTGGAATTGCTTAACAGTAGAGTCTCCAACATTAGCACAAGCCACTGTCAACCCTACTAAAAACACCCATCTGAGTAACAGATGAAGCTGTGGGATAGCCCCATATTGCCAATTGGTTTCTACACTCTTCTTGAGAAAGAAGATATATCAAGTGATTTACTACTTTGCTCTTACCCAAGAAAAGAATTTCTTGGCAAACATGTGATCAGAGTATTTAGTGAATAGTGTTGTTTATTTGTGAGAGGAACCACTGAAATACACTGGTATCCCTCACATTCCACTATGACTACTCAGCACTTCTATTCAGATCATAAAGCTTCAGATCTAGGGTCAAAATAAATAAATAAATAAACAGAAGTCCAAAAAAACCAAAACACCCAAAGCCAGTGACTTCAGATTTGCTGGTCTGTAGAGCCAGTTGCTGATACTCAGAAATACAGCCTTCAGTGAACTCTTAATATGGCAAGGATACTGAATTCCAGACAAGTCTAAGCAGGATATGTACAGATATGTAGGGCATTTAAATATATTTCACTTGAACACTATGTAACAGAATGAAGAACTGGAATGCAAGCAGTAAATCAAACTGATTTCCTGACTTGTGGCATCTACCAGTCAGAGGCATCTTCCTAATCCTGGCTAGGTAAAGGCACCATCTTAAATAGTACAATCCAGAAGACATATCGTTTCTGAAAGATGTGCTTCCACAAGGTATATCTCACAAGGAAAACTGATTAAGGGGAATGGTCAAATCATTCTTCGAATGGATTCAGGGACTTTACTTCTCACACTTAGATTTTCTTTGTGACAGCAAATACCTGTATTCTTAGAGGGCACTTTTCCTTCCAGCAAATTGTTTGAGAATGACTGCACCTAAAATTCCGTATTTAGGGAACATGGTTTCAGCATATCCTGGATAAAAGAAAAGCTGGTAATAGAGACACTATGATGGATGGTGGGGAAAGATACAAAAGCACACCAACCATGTTATCGGTCCAAATCTATCTGTTATTAACATTAGCTCATCACCGCAGAACGAAAGGTGGCTCCCTCAGAGGCACTGCGTGTCTGAAGACTACATTCCCCAGAGCCCTGGCACCAATTTAGGTGCAGCACAGGATGACCGGACAGCCCTCTAAAAGCCACAGACGAGTAGTAATGTCACATCAGCAAGTGGACATGAGCTGACTCACTGTCAAGCCATTAGGACCATCTGTTTATCTGGCTTGACAAAAAGCTGACTGGTCCAAAAGCAGTATGCTGTGCTGTGTTGACATGACACAGTGGCTGAGTTAGTGGGTCCCAGGAGACATGCCAGGCTTTCCAGAGAATAAGTTCTGGTATCTGTACTATGGCATGGTTAGGCTGCCTGTGGGAAACAAAGTTGATTTCTCAGTCAACTGCACAAGTTAAATATTCTGTATTCTTGTCCCTTACTCCAAGCTTGTGCATTCCCACATCCCTACACCCGTATCTCCTAGGCCCCTTTAAATATTCCCTAGATAGTCCTTATACCTCCATGCTTCCCCTTATGAATCTTTCCCCTAACCAAACTGCTTAGGGGTGCTGCAGCTGTCTTGTTCTAGGCATTCCTGGAGTCCACAGAACAAGCTGTTGGCCAAACTTAACCTGCAAGCCAGCAGTTAACCACCCCTGCTGACGATAGCCAGGTAAGGAAGCTACTTCACCAACAACTAACTGCAAACAGAGACTTTGGGAAAGCAAGGGGAACACAGCCCAGTCAGTGATGTATTAGAAAATCCAATCCGAGAGAAAAGAAAACCAGCATAAAAGCAGCTTTGTTATTCCTAACACAATAGCAGACCGTCTTCTGGTTCAGATAAGATTACTAATTCATAGCCTTTTCTACCCCTTTCCCCCCCCCTTCCCTTTTTTTTTTTTTTTTTTTTTTTTTTTTTTTTTTTTAAATACAGTATCTGTTCACATACCAAGTGCTGACACATTCAGCCCAGAAGAATTGCGTATTTGCAACCTCTTTACTGAGAGCTCTTTGCACTTCAGAGAACATTGTTAACTTCCAGGAAGCTACAAAATCTGCTGTTATGAAGCACAATGCAAGTGCATATCTGTTGGTCATACAGTAAAGGGCGGCAAAGAAATCCTTTGTTTAAGCTCAGTTATGATAACTTGCAATTACTAGTGCTGATTATAATGGGTTTTTCTTGAAAGGGGCTTGAACTAGTATCTCTAAGTTAATGCCAAATTCATTTTATTTTAGAGCCTACAGTTTCCACTTCAAAGCAAGTATTATGCCAGACTATTTTCATTACCTTTTCCTCTCCTGGCAAGCCATCTTCCTCCTCTGCATCTTCACGGCTCTTTTCATTATGCTCCAATGCATCCAAGAGTCCAATGCATTGCCTTCTAGCGCAGACCAGCTCTTGTTCATATTCTGTACATAGGCTGGATGCTACATCTCTATTTACTGACATCCCTGCATAATACAGATGAAAAATTAACATGTTAACTCCTACATTCTGCGTTACTTTTCATTGTCTCCAGACCAAACGTAGCAATCCACAAATGTATGTTGGTTTATCCCATCTCCCACATCTTGAGGGGGAACTGTATTATATGGCTTAGTAAGCTTATTTTGGTTAACCGCTCCCAAAATGGCTCAAGGATTTGCTACCACAACCTGGTGGCTAGAATTTAGTTAGGACTTCACTCAAACTTTTCCCAAAGTGAAAGTCTTATTTAACTTTAAAATGGCTTAGAATCAATGGACAAAAATATATATATTAGTGCTACAGTTGTCTATGTTTAACTACTGTAGTTTTATGCATTTCCCCCAAACTGAGTTCCTGCTTTTAAATCACCTTTCTGTGAAATGATTAAATTTTTTTTTTTTTAACGCAATATACAGCTTTTAAAGCCTACAATCTCACAGTATTAGCCCCTATAAGACACTGTCACCTCATCTCCCCAGATTACATATTCTCATTCTTTAGGGTCCAGGTATATTTGTTTTTAAATATTAGAACTTGGAGCTGTCAGTAGTGTTAAATGAGTATCAGTTTGCTACTTCCAGAAAGCATTCTCTTCAAAATATACTTCCTCTTTTTGTGGAATGACTTAAAATAGAGACAACTGCTATGAAAAGTCACTATTTTGAAAAGAGTTAAAGTATATTAAGCTATAGGTTAAAAATTCAGTACAAAACACTCTTCAGCCAAAAGTTATGATTGCATGTGCAGTTTGATATTACAGCTAAAGTAGTGCATCTGGAAACCCATATTAAAGAGGTAACGCAGCTTCTTCCTTCCATCTCCGGTCATGCGTGCCACCCCACCTTGGAGATGGATCTACTGATCATGCGGATGAAGGGTAAGTGGTTCAGCAAGCTGGTCTGACTCACCCAGCAGTTTCACAATGCATAGATTCAACTCAAGGGAAGGAGCATAAATGCATGGGTGGAAATTGAGAGAGAAAAAGGTCATTGCCAAGGTCATGCCTTTCAATGACAGCCTGCAGTCACAGTGGTTTAGACGTAATGTGAAATCACACCCTTGCACTCAGTTGCAACTGTTCTGGAATCATAGTTTTAAATACAAATTCACTGTTCTGTTCAGAAAGAGGGAGTGATCCAGAGTGGAACACTGCAAGAGATTCTGATGCGAGAAATACTTCACTCTTTGGCATCAGCTAACCATAAATTCAAAAATACCGTTTTCTTTTGAGGTCAGTGCTCCCTTTCTATTTTTTTAGTCAGATCACTGCGTAAGAGAGTCATTTGTACAACAAGATGGAAGAAGAGGGACATATGAAAGGCAGTCCTGGTCAGAAACAGACTTACGGCTCTTATTTTTTACACTATCTGCGATATTTCACTGAATGTCCTCTTTTCAGGCCTCACTTCCTTGCTTTCTGATCCATTTCAGTTTCCAGTTTCTTGCCCCATTTCCTCTGGTTTGGTTTAGAACAAATAAAACAAGACTAAACAAAACAAAAGTGTATCTATGAGGACCCAAACCTACCTCCTCTTTTCCTCTTCAAACTTGGAACATGGTCATCCAATTTCTTGGCTTTTCTCACAGACTGGATCTGCTCAGATGAAGTAGATGGTGCCATATCACTTTCACTTAGGGCAGCAGCAGAGCCAGAAGGGCATTGTGGCAGGGATGGGGGCATCTGCAAGCAGTTTAGAAATGTTACAGTAGACAAAAGCTACTCTTCCATCCATTAACTACTTCCTTTGCAACCAAAAATCCCAGCAGCAACCTGAAACCATTTTTCCCAAATAATTCTGACAGCAAGACCGTTAAGCATTCTGGATTTGTGTCTTTCTGACAACGGAGTAAAATAATTATACACTGACATAGATGAAGTGTACCACACAGGCTCAGCACAAAGCAGCCCGTATAACAGAAAAGGAGTCAAGTCACTGTGAAGGAACAACTGCTTCCTGACATTATTCCTGCAAAATATCAAAATGCATTGGGCTGTGGTTCTCATTTACCATGAAATTCCCATTTATAATCAGAAAAGATCTTTAGATCATCCAGTCTCATCCATCTGTAACTTCTTATGTTGAGTAACTTGCATCTGGCTAAAGCATCTTTCAAGGAAGTCATCCCAGTCTGATTCTTTTCTCTAATTTTAATCTCCCATTTTTGAGAAGAAGAATCCCCCATTCACCAGGAAATTCATCCTAATAGTTAGCCACTATCTAGCAAGGCTGGAATTATTTATAATATGACTCTGGTTCTTGCTATGCCTTTCTCCAGGCAATTAGAAACTCTTTCTACAAGGATTACTTTTTTTAACCTAAGAACTGCCAAACTATTACCTTTATTTCATTACAATATGCAAACTACTACTGAGAAAAAGAGCTTCTTAATGCTAAGAGGGAAATCATTTTTAGTAAGAATGACCCAGTGACGATGTGGTAATATTAGCTGATAGTGTACCTCACTCTTTATACCAGTCAGCTTAGATGTAAATTTGAGGGCTTGACTGATTACTCCGCACATATACCTTCTCCCTGAGGGTGACAGAGGAAAGTCTTTTGTTGCTAACATCAGTTTCACTACTGTTATACCAACCAATGAATGCAGTGTTTCTTTAGGAGAGGGTGGAAAAGGAAGGGTTTTCCCCCCCCCCCCCCCAACTTAAATAGTTAGAAAATTGCAGCATGACAAAATATCCTGCCCTGTCTCCCAACTCACTCTTAGAAAACAAAGACGAAGCATACCTCCTTTCACATAAGGGTTCCAATGCAACATGATACTCCAAATAAAGTGACAAGACTCCTCCACCCCTCTCTCATGGCTTAGTATTCCCAGTTTCCAACACTATCAAAAAAGTTTTTTTAAAGACACTTACAACTTCTTGAGCAACACGGAAGAAGAGAGAGACACCTCTGACTGCATGCCCGAAGTTGTCATAAACCTTCACGTAAGGGCGGACCCATGAAGGTAGCTTGTCTCTTACATCACAAGTTGTAAACCTGTGTAGGATTGAACAAGGAGAAAATTATTTTTGCCAGGTGGCCAGGTGTATTAAACAAATGATAAATCAGGGTCCAAAAGGGCTTGGAAGGAACAGTAACTACAACTGGGGTGATATCTGCACTCAGAAGAAAAGGGCTTTGTTGATACTATGTACTGTGCAATAATCCAATCTGTATCTTTTGCCCATAAAATCTTTAAGTGTGCAAAATTAGTACTGAACCGTGCTATGTTCACTGTCCTCAGTCAGGCCTCCACATAGAAGGCTATCAAACTCTCAGTTGTTCTGGCAACATAATCTTTCCCATCTTCCTTCTACTCTTCTCAAACTGCAGTTCACTTGACTGCCTTCTCGAATGAGAGATAGGGAAATGTAAAACCATAAGTTATAGCAATTACATAATTTGCAACAAGAAAAAAAAGCATAAAGAGACACACAGACATAATTTCAACAAATCAGGTTATTTTGCATGAATACCATCAGTATCTTTCTGCAGCTCCAAGACAATATATTTTGAGATCAGAAGATAACAATTGCACTATTGTAGGAAAATATTTTGTTATCTGACCTGTTAAATAAGATCATTTAGCTACTTCTGAAGCGTTACCTTTTCCACAGTAGCTCATTTATATACAAAACACAGATACACATGTTGGGATATAAAGATGTTGATACACATTTATGTTCTAGAACCAAGGTTTCACCTTTGGTCACATAGGAAGATGGCACCATAGTCCTGGCGATGTCTGATGACCCTGCCGATAGCCTGATTAACAGCCCGGGAAGCTTGCTGACTGTACCACTCACGTCCAGATAAATACTACAACAAGTAGGAGAAAGAACTGTATTATTTGGGAGATAAAAGGTATTCTCTGTGAAGCAAATATTTCTCTCCAAATCATTAGGAAATGTATCCAACAAGATCAACTGTCAAATCTCTAAAAGCCTAGGAAAGCCAAATATAGGTTCACTCAAATCTCACCTGACTTACAGGACACAGAAAACTCAAGTACTAAAATCCAACTTGAGGAGCTATTTAGAATATACTGACAGCCTTAATACTATGATAAACTCGCCATATTAAATACCTAATAGCTATCCTGCAGGATAATAAACAATTCATAATGCCATTCATTCTCTTGCCTGAAGAATACTAAAAAGAGAACAAGCAAATGCTATCACAGGCAATGCTTACTGCCCAAACTCTTTCTGGGCAAAAGAAATCCCTCAGAAAGATATATAGATGACATTCACACAGAAGACTTTGAAACTTCAATTACACATTTTTTTGAGCCTGTATTTGATTGCAACCTTGCAATTGGAAGCAGAATTTGGAATCTTTCACAAAAATGTGACTATACTCTGACTGTTTTGATATTCATGGTTCCACAAGGCTGAGAGAATAAAAGCCAAAACCCACAGAGACAAGAGGGAGAAATGACGACAAAACAAATTAGCAAACTGTCAACAGTGAAAAGTTGCCTAGTATTACCTGTGCACCTGCACCACTTCTTCTCATTTCATCCAGGAACTGCATCTTTAAAACAACTCTTGGCTCCATACGAGGAGGAAATGGAAGCCCAGTAATGATGACTCCTCGTCCATTCATGTCTGCAAAGTCCAGGCCTTCACTGGCCTGAAGAGAGAGTGTTTTCCTTTACCAACAGGAACCGCAGCGACCATATCAGAGCAAGCTAGCAGTTCTTGGCCTTTTTTCTCCATGACATTAAATCTTTAGCCAAGTGTAGCTTGTAAATATGTTATGACAAATTTCAACTAGATTTTTTCGTTTTATGCCAGGACTTTAAACTTAGCTTTTTTTTTTTTCCTCTCCTCCCTAGGAGGCCCTGACAAAGCACACCTCAAGCAACACCATTACTGTATTTATGTTATTCTTGGATGAGCAGAACAGTTGCACTGATGTGATGTGTTAAATTTCAATTAACACCTCTCTTTAATCCTTCCATACTCTGAATAACATGAGAACATGTAAGAACATGGCAAACCTTTCGCATCAAAAATTAACAGAATCATTTCAAAGCAATAATGGAAAGCTACCAAAAATCTGCTCAGAAACCACCAGACTATAATGTCATATTCACCAGCTGTGCTGCTTACATCAGTTCAAGCAGTCCTCACTCTCTTTGACCACTTGCTCATGCCTCTGCAGCATGTCCCATGCTGTGCTGGAGAACCGGTTTGTGAAATGAACAAGATCAGAGAATTGAATGGACTGAAAAATAATATGGGAGAAAAAGTTGGTTTGTTTCCTCAGCTGAATCAATTCTCCAAACTCATTAAGCACAGCTGTACAAACAGCTGTGATGGAGTGTGTGACAGGTATGGATGGGTAAGCGACTGACTGGCCTGCTGAAACCAGCACTGTCACCAAGGAAGAGTATGATCACAGGATGCACTGTGATGTTATTCCCAATCCATCTGAAGGTAGCAGTTACATGGCTTTAGGTATGCACATTTCATCTTGCAGACAGAAAAAGGAGGTCCCTCAGGCTAATAAGAGCATGAGAAGAACCAGCTTAGACAAAAGAAGTGAAAGACACACACACACGAGAATTCCTGCGAACTTTTAAAGGCAATCCAGGCCTACATACAGTGCCTAATTTACCAAATCCCCTATGCTTGTAAAAAACCTAGAGCAACTAAGACAAAAATAAAAAGGACTGGCACTCTAGGTTTCTTTCAGGGAACAGAAAAGCTTGCTAAAACCTACCATCAACCTAAAGGCTGAGCAACAACTTGAGAGGGACTCTTGAAGGGACAGCTGAGAAGGGAGCAAAGTTTTAGGTAGCTTTTGATAACATGCCTTTGTTGGTTTCTCTTCTGAAATATTTCCAGGTTTGCAGTCATGCACCCTTTGACTACACTAATCTGAACAGTCTGTCCTTAAATTGTGTGTTACTACAAAGCATGGTCTCTCCACAGACACTCTGTTCGTCTCAGGCTGATATATTACTGCCAGAAGGACAGGAAAAGTCATGGAGAGCCCCACCCAGCAAGAGCTACGTTATTCCTTCATTGATCCAACAGCTGGTTTGGAGACTGGGGCTAGAGGTGCAAAAAAAAGTTGAGTCAAGTTTCTGTTGGCAGGCACTAGGTAGAAGCAAGCAGCAAAATGGCTGTAAGAGTAATTTATGACTCTGCAAATACTTTCACTGGTAACAGATCAATTTATACATATTGGAAAATGTGAATGAAAGGCCATCAAATGTTCACAGAGGACCTGAACTTGATATAAATTCCATCTCTTAAATTGAGCAGTATTTTTGGTTTTCATCAACATTGTTCTAACATGTTTGATCACAGATGTTTCTTTTAAGTGTCTTCCAAAGCTGTTTTTCTCATCCAATGAACTGAATGAGCCGCCAACAAGAAATGTAAGACATCAGGAAGTCTGTATAATCGACATAAATGCGAAAAGGCTTCAGGGCATCCCACTTCTCCTCTTACTTTTTCCAGATGTAATTAGAGTCAAACAACATAAATATACTTCTCAAATCCAAAACAAAGTTGTTTTCTTCCATCATCTATATAATTTATCTCAGAGCATATAAATTCTCTGTTACATTACCTTCCCCCGACATACTGCCAAAAAGGCAGCTCCGCTGGACTTAGGACAGACAATTTTATCATAGTATGCATCCATTACCTAAAAGATAAACTAGTTTAAGTACAAGCAACAGTGGAATTATCCTCTTTACATACGGACAAATAGAAACCTATACTAGATAAATTTGACTCGCACACTGAGATCCAAAATATGATTAATTTGGCTTAGTATCATATTCCTTACTGGAGCATAATTGTAAATGTAAGGATATGAATAAGCAAATGGCTTCTCACGTTACAATGAAACCCGGAACACTCCTGGGTAAGTATAAAAGACAGATGTCAGATACTTCTGAAGAGAAGGCAAAACATGGACTGTGCTGCATTTCTGCAAATTCTTGAGTAAGAAAAGGCAGACCAGGAAAGCAATTCAAAGATATTATTTACTCTAAGAAGCAAACAAAAGAGGCTCTAAGTAAACAAGAAAAAAAGCAGGAAAAGTGGGGGAGTTTTGAAGACTTGGGAAGTTAGGACAGAATTTTAATTAATATTCAACAGCACATGATTTACTGGCAAGCAGAGAGCACAGAAGCAAATAAACATTTGTGCCTATGAAGAAATCTGATTTTAATAAAGTCGCCAGCCCATAAAATTAACATTAACCCTGCAGTTACATAGAAGAGAAAATCCACGGGGAACAACAAAAATCTCTGATGAGAATCTCCTTTAATGGTTCACTGACAGAACAAAATACATAAAGTGCTATGCTACTGTTCTGTGAAAACTGGGACAAATCCTACCCACCATCTTCCAGTGTTGCTCACATTTGTGCCCTTATATTACATTTCTGTGTCAAGTGTCCGTTTTCTTTTTAGCAGCAGAGATTCAGAATGTTCTGCGCTCTAGATAAAATCGCTTACATTTAACTTGCAACTGATACCTTTATAAATTATTTAAATGAGTAATGAAAATTGTCCTTTCTTTCTTAGAGTCCAAACCCTTCTCTTTCATTTGTTTCCATTTCAAACAGTGAACACATGAAATACTAAGTTTTTAAGACTCCTAGGTAAAAAAGGTACCTAAAGCCCCTAAAGGGCTTTCCATTTCAGTTGGAATTTAGGAGTTTACTGTTGCGCAATTACAGGGAAATATTGCGCACAGAAACATTTCCACTGACAGATGCAGGCCTCTAATGACCACAGCCATTGTACAAAAGTTAGTACCAATCTGCTACTTAAAGGTATCCTTAATCAAACATGTACTGCACAATTCCATAAAAACCCAAAGCACGACAAGTTGGGACGAAATGGCCCACAAAACATTCAAAGATGTCAACTACTCAAGTGATGGTTTTCTAGCATCTCAATTACTTAATATATGTTATACTAGCAGCTGTTACATCAGTGGATTTCAAATGAAGAATATATCCTGAGCAACTAGCTGAAAGAGTGAAAGAATGATGCATGGAAGAATTGTACTTCAAAGAAGTCCTCAGAGCTTTTGATTTTTATTCTAGGAATATGCAGTTCACAACAAAACACATCTTATAAATGGTATTTAAGCATAATTTATGAAAATGCTACAGATATGTAATGCAAATTACCAACCTCTGTGAAGCTTCCTTTATTCCTTGGTTCCACAAACATTGGCTTCACTTCTTCTATTCTTTTAGCAAAATCATGCTCCTGTTAAACAGGTAATAAATACACCAAAAATGTCCATGAGAAAGCAAATGTATACCAGAAATGCCTTCAGGAGTGGTCATCACATCCTTCCCCCACAGCCAGCTTCTCTCTTGCCAAACACAGGAAGAGATGGGCCAGAAACATGCAACTCCAACAATGCTAAGAAAACTACGGTCCCTTGCGGTTGCCCTAACTCAAACATTACACAGAGGGTTGAAATCTTTCTCAGTGTAAATGCCATTGAGTGAGAATCATTTCTTTTCTCTCCAGCTTGCAAGTTCCCAACATCAGCCTCCTAGGGACTCACTCTGCCACATGAAATTAAATGAACTCTGAGATCAAATCAAATAATGTAATAAGATTCTTGTAGGCTTTAGTTTCTACGATACTGCAATTCAGTGTACTGTGATCAAAATAAAAGAAACCTTACCTAGGATTTTACTTTCTTCATTTTATACTTGCTTATTAACAAAGAATTTTTAATGAGCATGGTTAGACAGCATAACTACACACTGCCTGAAGTGCATAGCTAAATCACATATAAAGGCAGAAGAATCATCATACTCTCCAGTACTCCAGGCTTTTATCCATGACAGGATACGATGGGAAGAACACCAACAGCCCATGGGGTACAACTCGCACAAGATTACCTGCAACGAGATAGACAAATGTATCTAATTCAGGGTGTTTCTCTCCTGAGATGGAGTGCATAGACTGTGGAAGAAAAATAAATTAACAGCATGGTTTCCCTCAAAATATTTTCTGCTTTCTCAACATGAAGGTTGTTGTATTAGAAAAAGTTAATTTTTTTAATCATTTCAATAACCTTGTCATCAAGGTATACACTTAAATATAGCTGTCTAATTAGTTTTCCAAAGTGAAAAGTTAACACAATAAAACGCATTACAAACTACAGCAGATACTAGAGATGGAAGAGATACAACATCATCTGTCATACTTCCCCATATGACAGTAAGATCAATTTTTAGATCAGTTCCTCCACTGTTGGTCCACTGTAGTTTTAATGTTCTCAGCAATAGATGAGGTACCAAAAGCTCGCTTTGGAGACTTTCTCCCAAACATACACATACATACAGTATACACTTCACTAAAAAATACAGTATACACTATATTGTATGCACAGCATACAGCATGCAGTTTACACTTACTGAAAAAATACTGATCCAGTATGTTGTGAAAGCATTTTCTTAATTTCACCATTTAGGCCAAGCTCAACACCTCAGAGCAGTTTCCTTCCTTTTTGCTTCTTTGTGCTTACTTCATTCAAACACTTCTAGATTTAACAGATTCCTTTCAATCATATCTCAGCCAAGCTACACAGACATTTATCTTTTATTATGCCCTCACGTTAAAATTCTGTAGTTCTACTGTGTTTGTAAAACATGACCAAAATAATAAATGCTGTATCAAGGTGGGCTTGATATGGTACCTATGCATACGTCATGTGAAACTGCACTGGCTTCTTGAGATCCTTAATTTTTTTTGCAAATTGATGCTTGACTTATTTTTCAGCAACATCTGTCTGCATCTATTTTCCAGTTTGCACCACTCTCTGACCACATTTAGGGCCCACCTTTTTGACCTAGAGACAAACAACTGGCAATAAAAATGAACTCCTACCTTGGAAATATCAAATAAGGACTTGCACTGATTTTCACATGCAATTGCAGTAGCCAGCTGCCTGAGCAAACAACAGCATGCAAAAATCAGATATGATTTAGATATGCAATACAGCTCTTTACCTTCCTCTACCTTATCTGTCGTCTTTAACATTTCAGACACCTTCCAAAAGACTTCTAAAAGCCCTGCGCGATAGCCCGTTTCCGAAATCCAAACACCTCACTTACCAATTGTTTTCCCCAGAGAAGACAAATATTCCTCTGAAAACCTACAAAGCAGGAAATCAAATAACATCATTGTATTTCCTTTTCTATATTACTTTCATATATATTGACTTCCTCTGATAATCTTCATCTAAAATAGCATATCCATACTTCCATTACTCTCCTTCCTGTAGCAGTCACCTATACCAAGGACACAACATTTGTGGGTAATGCCTTGACTACATGATACTACTACTATTAATTATTTTTATTATTAGCACTGAAGACAACCTAAGCTTCAACATTATCAGCATTTAGCAAGTGGAAATGTGCAGCCCTATGTCATGAATTTTATGACTAATATTAATAAATTAAGGATGAAATTTCTGCCAGAGAAGTTTGTAGATGCTGCCAACTCTGACTAATATTACAACTATCTAAAGGAGTTATTGATGAATCACGTGTGGTGAGACTGCAGGGAGGGCAGGGGGAGAAAATTTGGTTGCTTTAGTTACTATTTACTAGTGGTAGAAGCCAAGTGAATCACGTATCTTTCATCAACACAGTACTGCTCTATGATGGCTATACAGCATTTATCTGTTTCTTCCAGTCCTGCCTGAAATTTCACCTGTTTTTTCATGCCCCTAGGTTTCATTCTTTACAGTTCCATATAGTTTTGCATACTCTGCTTTCCCAGGAAGCTTATATATGCAGGGAAAAAAAAAAAGTTATTTTTGCAAGACCTACAAATACCACTATCACCTTAAGGATGTCGTCAAAATATGGCAAATACTGTTCATCGCCTTCCTTCAGAAAAGGTGTTCTAGAAGTGGGGGAGGAGGGAAATACCCAATTTCCTCCCCTCAGAAGACACAACAAAATAAACTGAAATAGTGCACACAGCTTCTGAGAATGAAAATATTGGCTAAGGGTTTTCCCCGTCTTCCTCCTTTTGTAAAAGCCAATGACAATGGCTGAGTTCCTTGCAAGCTCAATGGAACATCTGGCACTTTCTCCTTTTTTCCACCATATGAGCTATTTGAGATCTGGTTTTGAGCTTTTCTATATTCCTGAAAACAAGTAAGTAAGGCCAGAAGCAGACTAAAACAAATTAAAGAATTTTCAGCCAGGGGTTAGACTGTAATGTTGAACTCAAAATAAATTTAAGAATATGCTGACATAAAAAGAATAATTGGGTGCTCCAGGAAAAAAATGAAAATAGAAGAATGCGTATATACCACATGAGGAACTGGTCCCTCATTACATACTACTACAGAAGGATTATATCCTTACACACAGCAGTGCCACCAGCGCAACACCACTCTCTAGTACCTTCAAAAAACTGCTAAGCACAGAACCAGCTGCCATGTATAACAGAATATGAAACTACCTATTAAATTTATATGCAGACATCCCAATTAGAATATCATATTACAAAATGGAAGTCAATATACAATGAATCCTTTTGCTCTGGCCTTCACTTTCCTTGCCAACAGCTTTTCTATTTCTGATACAGAAAGAGCAGAAGCTGAAGCAGGAGCACTGTGACTATTTTGAGGAACAGAAGGACATAAACAAAATGACAAAAGACTAGAGAAAAGCAAAAAAAAAGGGAGGGAGGGCAAAAAAAAAAAAAAAAAAAAAAAGACGATGAGAAACTTGACAAAGATTCAGGCACATTTTCCCCAAAAAGGCAATGCAGATGCAAAGGGGAACTGGGTCACAACAACAACCTTCAAATATAAAAGAGCTTGTTATTTAGTTCAATTATGTTTCAAGCTTGCTACCAGTACATTGAATTACCTAAGCCTTCAGCAAGAAATTTAGGATGGGGGCTCCATCTCAGGGATCAGCGAGGGCCAGGGAGCTGGAAGCTGAGCATGACAAGAAGGTGGGCAGGGCACGGCCTCACCAGACAGGGCCCAGACCCTATGCTACCCAGAGCAGATCTGGAGATAGTAGCTAGGTTCAGCCAAGAGTTCAGATCACCAGGCAAGTTTGCAGTGATGAGGCAGGCCCAAGGCCAAGACAGTAACACATCAGCAAATCAGGATCAAGTCCAGTGACAAAAACAAGGGTCAGACAGGCAAGTCCATAGTGACAAGGCAGGTCCAAGGAAGTCAACCAGCAGGTCAGTGTCCAGACCAATGGGGTCCGGGTCCAGGGCCAGGCATGGCTGTGATGAAGCTAGACACAGACATTCCTACAGCGTAGCTTGGGCAGGGGCTGATGGCCCAGGCTTGAGCTTAAATGGAGTTCCTGGACACACTAGCAGAAGGTGTGGGTGGAGGCCCCAGGTGATGCTGATCAGGGCCATTAAGGCCTATTAGTGCAATCAGGACCCTGACACTCCATCCCTTCCAGCTCTACATTTCTAAACTTTCTACTTTAATTGTTAAAGGGTGTTGTATTTAGTACAGTGCTTATCCAAGAAAAGAACTACGGAGACCACTTATTTCACTAGCTCCCTCCTTTAAACAGAACCCCGAATGTTGGAACCCATGATCTCAAAGCAGAATTCCAAATGGAAGTTCATTACCTTTTTTCATAGGTAGAAGTGAGCACAGTTCCATCAGGTCCCTTGGGAATGATCCCAACCCAGAGTTGGTGCTTATCAATGACATGTGGATTCTCCAAGCAAACAGGAAAAGGGCTGAAGAACAGGAAAGCGAGATCCAAGTCATATTCATTCTATAACTCCTTATTGTACTTTCAGTCCAAAACACAAAAATTCTAAGTTAAAACCTAAAATCAGGAGAGCAGACTGTACATTTTCATTAGTGTTACTGTTCATACATCTAGGTACTTACATCTGCATTTCCATTGTAAATGATGAGAGAGGAGAGAGTGTACCACTGGTAAGGATAATTGTCCTGACTCCCTGTCGAACAAGCTCATGCATGCTGTATCCAGGGCTGAAACACCAATAGCTCAAGGTTTTTCCTGGATCAAATAAAGAGAAAACACTAAGAAGGAAGCCTGTAGGGTGGAGAATGAGTCTTTGTCTAGCATACGGTACATAGCAGCATCTGAACTTCTCTAAGTGAAAGGCTGTTGTGTGGACCTAAAATTCCACAAATACGGTGTGTTCTGCTTTGGTCCTTCCCAGATTTAGTTATTATATCCATTCAAAATATAGTTTAAAAGTTCATTGAGCCCATACACTTGAAGTCAATTATATATTTAGTCAAAGGATTGTTATAGAAAAGAAGGCGCATCAGAGCTTTTTGTCAGCAAGTAATGGTTAGATCGAGTAGATAAAACCCCTTAGTCCTCCATCCATCCACTAGTTCATTTTCTGCTGTCACAGGCAATTGGAAAGGGAAGCATGGTAGAAGACATGCAGAATACTGGAATGAAGGACTAACAACTGAAGTTACTTGAAAATATGTCCGTCCTTGTTCTTGATTGAAAAGAGAAGAACTCTACATTACTAGGACCTCTTAGAGGCTAAAAACCTGTACTATTTCCCCATTCCCATGAACTTTCCTTTTTCCCATGCTCAACTGCTAAACCTTCAACTTCTGCCCAAAACTTTTATGGGATATGGATACAAAAACATGTGACACACTGAAAATCTAGGATAACAAACTATCAACACAAAGGATATAAAGAAAAATGTGTAAACCGCACAAGTCATTTCTTTCATTGCTCAGCTGATAGGTTTAACATTGGTGGTCTTGCTGAAAGCATATCAACAGCTTTTCAGAGAGAGCGAAAGGAACAGGGGCATGAAACAATCATGTATATCAAGAACAAGGGCAAACAAATGAAATGTTAGCTTTTGGATTCTGCTCTGAGTGATTAATTTCAGTAAAAAAAATCTGGCATCCATATATCATGCATGTCTTTCAAATGTACACCCCTCAAAAACAATAAACTCTGTTTTCAAAACGGAAATTTCAGGAAAGAAAGTTTCAGGAAATCCCCAATACTGTGCACCCTGTGAGTCACTTACTACTTAAAGTAAAAGAAAGAACATTTATTTTAAGCTTTATCTCTTCCCTCTCATTTGGACAAATCCATCCAGAAGATACTCAGATTATAGAAAAATCACATTCCAAAATTAAATAAATTCTGTATCTCTTTGATTCACACCAAAAATTGGTGCAAATTACATTTAGGAAGTAATGCCTGTTCAGATCTGTATTTGGACAGGCCAGTAAGTATCCACAAACTAGAGCAAAGTCACTTATGTCAGGAGCAGAAGAAACTCCAGCATAAGAGCAAATTGTCCTCGTGTGGGATGGTCTAGTAGAGAACACTAACCACTCACATTTGCCTCGCTAACTCTCAGTTTGAAATATCCTTCTCTGTAACCCTGCAGAATGCTTGCCAGGCATTGATCCACTGTTCTTGGAGAAGCTAGAATAGCAATACATTTGCAGCCTGGAGTTATGCAATTATGACTTTAAGCACAACAACATTAATCTAGTTTTAGAGGTCCCATACACAAGCAGAAACTGTATAGAGTACATGGTATACAAGGCAGATCTCCACAGCAGCTTCTTCCATCCCTGGTAAAGGAGAGCTGAGCCGTGGGGGAAAAGGGTTGCCAGTAGTTGACAACCTGGTGATTTATAGCAAACCAAAAGCAACAGCATTTTACCTTAATGAAAAACTGCAGCAGTTTAATGTCACATTCACAAGCAGCATCTGCGCACAGGACAGATACCTAAGGCAATGATCTTAATTGGCTATCCCAAGCTATGCCACCTCCTGTCACAAATTACAGTGCTTAGAGAATTATGCTCCTGTGAATCATTTCCACAAAACCCTATGAAAATAGCTATTCTTAAAAGGTTTGCAGTTTTCCTATATTTTCAAACTACAGGGGACCAAAAATGTAATCAGTCTAGTCTGGCCTCTGCTAGATTTCTAGTCCATTGCCTAGGTACTTGCAAATAATGTTTTTATTTGAAAAACAAATGTATCAGTGTGTGCCTGCTAAATCACACAATTCTGTGACTGCTTTTAATTGCTTTTGTGTATAAATCCTCCAAACTATGCAATAAAACAGAGTGTTTTTGTCAGCCTTTTCCTGCATACACATATAGGAAAATCTACTTAAAAGTATTCCTGTAACTTGAAACTTTGATTGAGCAATATCCAAGGAAAACAATATTTGCAGATTACCAAACAGCCTGCTTCTATTCAGAAACGCACTAGTGAAGTGAACACTTAATAGTAAGGACATTATGTGCAAAAACACTAAATTCGTGGAAACCCATTCTTTGAAAAAAATTGTTTTTGTCCCTGAAAAACAGAACTTCTGTGAAACAAATACTTACATTCTCAAGAGCATTTAACTGAGTAATTAAGTAAACAGTTATGAGGCAGGGTATTTACAAAGATCCTTGGAGAGTATCCTATGAAGGAGGCTTGGGTAAAGGGAGCCTACCATTAATTTCTGCATTTTTCTTCTGTAATCAGAGAATGTCTGTTTTGTTTTCCATCTAACTGTTTTTATTCAAAAAAACCCCAGAAAGAATGAATGCTGAAGCTCAAGAAAACCCAGCTTGATGCTGCCTACAGTGGCCTTCAGATAAACCTTTGATTCAGAAGCCAAGTTTCTTTCCCTTTAAGTATGTCGTTCCGAAGCACAGTTATATTGAGGTAGTTCCAGATATCAAGTATTGCAGAGGAGATGTAACCAAATAGGTGGGGGAAGAGAGAGAAGGAGAGGGAGAAATCTCAGTTGAAAATGAAGGACTGAAAACTATAGTTGAGACTGAAACTATGAAGGAGTGAGACAGTGCCCTTAAGAACTGAGGAAGCTGCACAAAGAAAAGGTGTTATCTCAGGGAGCATTACGATGCCTGAAGCTGTTACCAGGTGCAGCATTTTCTGCCTAAGAGTTCACATTCTCAAGGGTTATTTCTCTGGCACATTATATGGACCTTCATTATAGAGCTTCAGAATGAGCCAGCCAATTACAAGTCTTCCACTATCAACAGGATAATTTAAACAGAGCTTTTTCTATTAAGAACTTTCGTGTAATTTACTCTTCGTAAAACACATTTTGGCACACATTTTCAGAATCATATCTATACACAAATCTCCTTCTTGTAAAAGGTAAAGTTACAACACAAGTTTTGTTTAGCACAACACAGAGAAATATAGCACATATGAGGATCCCGGAACATTTCATGAACTTCGACCTCCTCCTAAAGGAAGGTTTTCCATTCTTGGGCTGGTCTGAAGATTTTCTTTATACCAATACAAGTAACCGTTTCGTAACAGAGATGATTTCCTTTTGCTGGTACAATTGTACTAGAAGAACTCCAACAGCGCACGTAGCAGCACTGGCACAAGAAAGCTTTATACTGAGATTGCTTATGCCACCTCCCATTTAGAAGTAACGATACAAGTGAAAAGCCTCTCCTATACTCTGAATTACATCTGTGGCAGGGCTGTACTTAGGAACACAAGACTGGAAAGGACCACCCTGGAACAATCCTTGAACTCTTGAAACTTAGTATTAAAGCTCCAAAGCCTTAAAAACCTGCTCTGTGCCAGAAGAAGATGGCACCAGGGCAGCACTCACACCCTTAAGTCTCTTCATCTTACAGAAGATAATAAAAAAACTGCACGCTCAAACAGCCCTCTCGTACCTTGTTTTTTTCTTGTACTCTCATACCTTGTTTTTTTACAGCTGATGAATTCCAGAGATCCGTCCTTTGTTTCTTCTTCTGATTACTGTTATCCAGATGAATGTGCACCTGAAGGAAAAACATATCAACACTTCCAGAGACTGCTGCAGAAACGAACTTGCACTTCATCCCTCAGTAAGGCTCAATCATATCATGGGTAGCTATGGTTATTAATGTCACTTTTATAGTGCTAGTAAGATTCAAAAGCTACAGGGTAACCTCAAAACAGCAGCTAAGAGTGAAGGAGAGACTCACAGAATAAGATATCGCACATGTAACTTAAACGTACGAAGTAAACAATTCAGAAAAAACTACTTATACAAAGAGGAAGATGGCTCCAGGGCAACGCTAACACCCTTAAGTCTCTTCATCTTACAGAAGATAATCAAGAAATTGCACACTCAAACAACCCACTGATTCTCTGCTTGTGGTCTGAGTTCTATTTTTCTGTTAAAAAGTAATTCTTCAAGCTCTCTGATTATCTTTATTCAGAGAGAAAGAAGAAAAAATTTCACTCAAGCCTTATGAAGAACCCCTTCACAAAAGATACTGTAAAACTTGAGTCAGCCAAGAGACTAGTTTATTGAAAGAACACATACATTCTTGCATAGCATATAGTATCAAAGTTTTCAATAACTCACACCTGCTGCATTTTCCTTAGTTCCTTCTAAATAAAGAGTTTATTTAAAAATTACTATATAGGTTCCTTTTTTCCTTGGAACCTAATTTTACCATAGCTCTTTTGGCTTTTTCTTGAAGAACTTACATATCCTCCTAATCAAAACCATAATTTGCTATACTATCCACAGCCTTCTGACTCTTGAATACTCTAAGCCCATACATGAGATGCCACTTAAGAAAACTACAGAACACATACAGCATCCCTACCTTATAGTATTTGGATATGGACCGGGCTGGCACGAAACCTGTCATGCCTTCTGGAGGATCGATGCTGAATACTGTCTGGTAAATGGATGAAAGCAAATAGGAAGATTAACAAGTGTTTTGAGCAAAATCCCTAACACACCTTTGCACTGAGAAGTATCTACAGAAAAATTATTGTTGTGATAACCTTAAGTATATCTTCTTGCTCCTTTGTTATTAAATAAAAGCAGAGAATTCTGAATAGACACAACTTTACAGGCAACTCCTGTTAGCCGCTTGGCTTCCTCATTGAGCGAAACAATGCAGGCTACTATTTAAATACAAAAGTTTTTCTTTTTCATAATTGTGTATTAAACTTCGTGCACTTAGTTACAGCACCTGATGCATACAAAAGGGCAGTAAAGTGATTGGCTAGACTTCTGTGTAAGCACATACTCAACTCACACAAATGACAGTATTATTATACAAACCATACATGACTTTCGGCTATTGATGACAGAGTCACAACTGCTTTTAAAAGAACCATTTGAATTCCCTGATTTTGTTGAAAATCTCAGCCATCACACTCTAATAATATTCTGCTTCGATAAAAGTGAAGCTGTAACTACATATAGTTGTCCATATATTAAATGAAAAGCCTCTATCAACTCTTTTGTACAAACTTACGCTTCTTCTCCTTTCCTGTATGCAATGTCTTATGACTAAGGGTAATACTCATTTAAACACATGGCATTGCAGTGCAATTTCAGTGAAAACAGCTGTGGTTCTCAAATATTTATAACTTAGGTTAATTTTTCTAAACAAAATTCCTTCAGACATTTAAAAGGAATTATCCAAGCCCATAAGAATATCAGCAAATTGCAAAAAGAAAGATGTTCTGCACTAGTCAGGAAAACACAGTACAATTCTTGGAAAGATTAACTTATGAAAAATAGCCAAAAATAGAGTGTAGAAAAAAGATTTTAGTAAGTGTTCTTCTAAAATAAAAAAGGGAATTTAAAAAAGTGATCATTAATAAAAACAAGCTTAGGATAAATTAACTCTTGAAGAGAAAACTCTGTAACAAGAAAGCACCATGTTTTATCAAGCAAGACACTGACTGTGACCTCATCCTACTAAAAAAAAAAATATATATATATATGTCTTGGAATAATGAATTATCATATGGAGGATCTGTGGTCCACATACACATTTTCAGCAGCAGCAGATGAGATCTTAGCTTTCAGAGAAAGATGGCTCAGCTAAGCCAAATCATCTTTCACACGTCATAGGCTAAGAGACCACACACGGACAACTATCTTCGGCCATGTAGTACCCTGCAGTCCGTGTTCTCCAGTGATGGGGATCCTGACACCAGGGTTCTACTTATCTGAATCGCTTCATCTATCAGCTTTGAAAGCCCAGACAAATAATTTAAATTCACTGTACCTCACCTTCCCCACAAAGGAACAGTGGCATTCACCTTCCAATACAAATAAATTTGATACCAGTGTACACAAATTGCTACTAGTGCACCAGAACGTACATCTAGGCTTTGTTAAATTTCTGTAAAAATAAAATACTGTGTATGCCACTGGGAATACATTTTATTGTCACAAACATCCATGCATTTGATGAGTTCAGTATTGCAAACCTACCAGGACCAACCAGGTTCTGAGTCACTAATTTCAGGCTGTCAAGTTCTAAAAAGTGACAAACTTGGACTGAAGAAATCCAGGTATAACCACATAATCAAAACTGCAGAATACATAGGAAAGCAGAAGGAACTCTTACCAGCTTCTAGAAGTAGTGTAAAGTGTAGTGCCAAGAATTTGCACAGAGACATTTCAGATGACATACAACAAATATGATCAACGCAAATCACAAGGGTTGTGGTGAACTCAACAAGAAATGCAATGGCTTCTACTTCACAGTCTCTTCTGTGCTGAATTTTTGGAGAGAAAGTTCCTAAACTCACTGAGACAAGATCCATTCCTGTTGCAAAGAAGCCACTGGATGTGTAGGCTGACATAACATTGAACTCGACGGGGCTGACCATGTATTTGTCACATACTCCCAGTTAAACAGGATTCCAAGACCCAAAACATTTGACTTGAGCCGAGACAGAACGCAAAGGCATTTGCTGCTCCCTACGGTTAAACTAACAGGGACTACTTAAGGTAGCACTGGCTTAGGGAAGACGAGAATGTTCGAAGTATAGCTAGATATCTTGTCTTTATCAGGTAAGAGGCAAACTTTCAATGCACTTGTATGGACTTTACGCACCTCATGCCTGTATTTACATGAGCTTATCAATATTTTTAGCGCTTTTATGCTTCCTGTAAGTATAGATTACATTTCTAAGCAGCTTGTTTTCCAGGAAAAAGATCTGAGGTCAATGGTTTCTGAAAAAGTGTGTTATCTAATACCAGCAGGTAGAACAAACCACAGAACAAATAAGAAAATGCCAGCAACCATAACAGTTTTCAACTCCATGGGATTTCATGCATCAGTAGCTTAATTGTAATTTTTAATGTAAGAAATTTACTAAACCAAGTCAGAAAAGCAATGAGCAACATGGATCAAAACGTCACTATTACTGTCACCTAGCTATTAAAGACAGGGGAAGAGAGAGCTTTCTGATCCAAAAGAAACACAAGTGTCCAGGAAACAAAGCACTGTCAGGAAAAGGTTTGATTCAACCTGACCCCCAGTGACTCAGGCAGAGAGGATGCTCTGAAGTCACCAACTTCTGGGAATATAATGAACTTAATCCCACATGTAAGCAGATTTTCCAATATGTAACATTATAGCTAAGATGCTATTTTGTCTGAACATAATTACCCACTTTTTGAGTATCACCCAAGAATATTTGGGGAAATTCAGAGGGAAGCTAGAAGTTGAACTTTGGCCACTAGCCCACTGTACTTTCTCAGTTTACTGGGTCCAGGTTTTTCAGACTCATTGTTTTGTAACTGCACAACAGGGAGAAGACTGACAGCACCACACAGATACCCACACACTTTGAGTGTCACATTCAGCTCCTGCAGCGCTAAAGGGGTTTTTAATTTTACAGACTGCTCAAGTTAATAAGCAAATGAAAAAATACAGATAAAATTATTTTGTTTTGATTTTTTCCTAAACCTGTCTTGCTCTTTCACGAGAGGGTCTCACATCCCCAAACACTGCTGGCTTGAATGTGCACAGTTCAATAACCCAGCTCCACCTGGTGGAGGTTAAAACCAGCCAAATTTAAATTTAGCATCTCCAAAAAAAGAGAAAAATCAGAACTATCAAAGAATAATCTGAGTAAAAATCAAAGTAGACCATTCCATTAGCAGCAGCTTTCTCCTCAACCACCTCTGGACTTCCATCCATACTCAAATGTTAAGCATATGTAATCAAGAATACAATGGATCCCTTCAGTATCTTTCCACATTTTTTAAACCAACTTTTCAATCTTTTAGACATATGTAGAAGCAGCATTAATTATTTACCTGAATAATATCTGAAAGTTTATGCAATCCAGATGTATTAATAAATATCCCAGTACCTACAGAGAAGAATGGATGATTATTTTTTTGCACAAATACATATGCACTTGTATATATATCCATATCTTATCTAACCAGCACAACACCCTGCAAATACAATGGCTTGAAAATACCACCTGAAACAGATAAATGATTCCAAGTTTTTGATTATTCTTCAAAATTCAATGAGAAATGTAAAACTAACATGCCAAAATTCAGTTTCCCATCAGTGATGCACTGATAAACTGTAATCTGAGCCAGTTACAAAAATTTCTTAAAGCTCCTCTAAATTAGAAATTGGAAAAAGAGATAATTAAGACAAAAATAAGCATGTTTAAACTGTTTGGTTACTTTTGCAAAAGCTCACACAGCAACTAATAATGGTCTCAAGACAAAAAGAATAGAAAGCTGACCACCACCTGTTATGCAAACAGACACAAAATTTACTTTTGCTACAGCTATAAATAGCCCCTTGCAATCATCCCAGAGGCTCTAGTATGCTTACAACAGTGACTGCAGAGGAGCAGTTAAAAGAACATATGAAATACACCAGTGATGAGAACATGACTATGGAAATGGTAAGCTGATACATCTGTTAAGCCAGAGTGCTAACAGTCTAAAAGGAGAAACATGCTAGGTAAAAAAAGGATGAACAGACATGCTCCCAAAGGATACGTTCGCCCAACTGACAGTCTATGGTCTAGTCTCCACAGAGTGGGCTTGTCCTCTTTAATGCTTTACTGAAGAGCCTGCTAGTGAGAACTGGCTAAATTATTTTCTTAGCACGTGTAAAAACTTGAGTCTTTTCTTTGCAGAAGGGCAAGTTAAAGGACAAGTTCCAGATAGCCATTAGAAGAGAAGCTTGTTAACTGAAGGAAAAAGAAAGGCATTCTCTGATTCCCAGTATTCCTGTTTTGTAACTTCATGACTATGGAAGAGCTTGAGACACAGAAAGACCTATCAGCCAAATGCTGACAAGCTCCACCTACACAATCGTGCTGGTTTTGGAAAAGAACAGCTTTATTTGCAAAACTAGTTCTGTTACATAAATGGACATAAGACATATTTCCCAACAGAGGCACTGGGACCTCCCAGCAAGTTTTAATAAAAAGACACGGGTCTCTAGGAACAGATTTTAAGACTTTAAAACTTTTAAAATTTAAATCCAAATGAAGATCCCTTTCTCCTTCTCTCCTCAAAATACGCAAGCTCCCAGTTGTTGACATTGCAGGGAAAGGAGCTGCAATGCCTGATTGAAACAACTAGCAAGTTCACACTTACGGCCTGAAAGAAACTGTAAAATCTGCTCAAGTGACTCCAGGAGGGAGGATTTGGTCTGGAATGTTATTTGGGCCTCCGCAAACAGATCAAAGATGTAGCTGCAATTTATAAAGAAAAAACACAAATGGGTAAACACTGTAAATACTCCCATGAACACCTTACTATTATCCTTTTATACCAACAATTTCACTTCCTAGTAACAAAACATGTTCTTGTCTTTATGAGGAAGAGGAGTATACAGGAATACAAATAAGTATTTGGTTATAAAGATAGCAGACAATATTGACATGACTGAAAGCACACTGACCACATCTTTCACACTTTCCATTATTTCTCTACAACACATTAATTTAGAAACTGATTTGCAAATAATTTCCATGATTTCTTTACAACGTACAATATGCATTATTTTAGAAACAGACCTACAGAGCTCTGAGGTATCTCAAACCAAACCACAGCAGCATTAGTACCTCTGTTTAAATCACAATGTCAAAATTAGATAGCAGCAAAGCGAGGAGCTACTTCTAGTTCAGGATACCCGACAGGCACACACTTGGCATAGAGGGCTTCCACTCCTTAAAATTCTGGTTTTAAAGGGGCTGTGGTCTTTGGCTTCTAACACAGTGACATGCTACCATGAGTAAACAGTGAAACCACAAAGCCAATTCTTAATCACTACAGAATAATATTATATTTGAAGCATCATACTACTAAACCAAGCAAAGAGGAAACACTTCAGAAGGGAGTTCCATCAGAAGTAATGTTTGCTGCAGAAAGGTCATTTAAGTAAACCCCAAAACTTTAATAAACACTTTTCCCAGAAGCTAGAATAGTACTACCAAACCTAGCAGCTGCTGATAGACCCTTTAAACACTTACTCGTTATCTGTGCCATTGCAGGTTTGCTATGTAAATACATAAAAGTACTTTCACTGGCATGCAGCTCACACTAGAGATAGTTGCACAGGGTCCAGTTTGTTGTTCTTTTAACATGCAAACATCTTAACAAGAAGAGAATACATTTACCTTCCCTCTTTGGTGACTCCACTGTTATTCAATGGCAGTTCCACAGCATCAATTGCATTTTCTAGCTGAAGAAGAATTTCTTTAAGGAAACCAAGAGGGGAAAAAAAGTTAGGGCTTGCAGAAATTCACTTCTGGGACTCACCTGAACCACTTTTTTCAAATGCACCTTATCACAAAGCCTGCGACCAAAAACAGGAACCTACCTGTTTTCTTAATCCTGGGAACAAACCAAAATGAATGAAAACAAGAGATACCACCTCTAAACATCTACATTAAACTTTAAGAATCTCTATCACCTCAATTCTTAGTTGAAGCTTGCAATGCTTCTACAGAATACGGTAGTCAGATAAACGTTCAACTCCTCTCTCTCCATAAAGTTGTTCTTGGAAATGTTTTGTAAACATAAAACATCTCAAGCCCTCAATACAAACTTCATGTAGCATCAAGTTCTTGCAGCAGAATGATGGTACTAACATATTGCCAGCACATTGGTAAGTTTAGAAAACAAGGGGGAAACTTCTGGCAAAGAAGAAAAAGATGCATTCACCAGCCAACTGTCTCACCTTTTAGGGAAAAAACCCTCTATAACTAAACATTTCATAAATTCCTCTGAAAAAGAGAGGCAGCTTGAACTTCCATACATTTCTCCATTACATGCAGATGTCAAAGGAAAGGCTACGTGATCCTAGTTTACAATCATAGCCCAAATCACCTTTTGAAATTTTCAACAACAATTTTGTTGAACACAAACAAAAAATACTTACTCTTTATCTTTGCTATATCTTCAAGTTCCATGTTCAGCCCTGTTGAAGAAAGGAATGATTTCAAAGAGGATGTTTCATCTCTTTCATTCTCTAGCTTCCTTATGCCTTTTCAGAAATTATAGCTATGAAGGCTGCATCTCTGTATATGGGGAAAGACATCTATATTCCACTCACTGCTCTCTTATGATCCCTAATGTCATGTTGGTCTGACCATATCTTGTCATACTTGTCTGATAGTATTACTAAATAACAATAATTTATCTACAAATCAGAATCAATTTTCTGGGAAACTAAGTTATTCTCCTATCTTTGATAATGACACCCTATAATCCCAGTGAAACAGTGGTTCATGGCTATTAACACACCTGAATTGGCCATCTCCATATTGAATTCAGCATTTATCTCATTCTGTTGAACTATTTTGGCTTGTTCTTCCAGTACTACATTTATAGCATCCATTGCCGAAGCCAAATCGTAGGGTGTCAAGTCGAAAGACGACGACTCCTCACACAACTTCTCCTAAAATATCAAGGAATGGGAGTATTATGTGGACTGCACAGTACGCTATTTGGTCAGGCAACTTCGTAGACAATCAGACTCGACTTCCTATCTGACATCCGGCTCAGGCCAGAGAAGTTTTTCAAAACACTTGAAAAACATGACTGTTACTAGGCATCTCTCTTTTTCTAAAACGTAGCAAAGACATCAGGCAAATACTTTTGCCTTTTCTACATGATCCACAATTCTACCACTTCCATCCAGTAGTAAGTCAGTGTCTCCGTGTTCTTAATGCTGCTACTCAGATTTTTCTTGACATCCTCATTTCTCTTACGCACTTGCCAAATAGTTTGCCATCTGGTGGCAAACGACGTAGCAAACATGAATTACAGAACCATTTTGTCCTTCAAAAGGGCTATCCCTAGCCCCTCTCACACTTCGGAAATACTGATATTCCTATATTAGCTCATATGAAGATATGGTCCTTGCCCCTCATGATCTCACATTCAAAGACTGAGGCAAAGAATAAGAGTGGGGAAAAGAGGGAAAAAAGCTGCAAATACATATTATCCATATGTAAAATTTGGGTCAACACACATGAGAACAAACATTACTATAGGGAAAGAAGGAAATATATTAACTTTCCATAAAAAAGCAGCGACGTAATGGTCTGAACTGTTTGACCAAACTCTCTCTGACCTTGAAAAATAAGTCACAGTTTGCTTTGTCCTAAATTTGTTATTCATGAAAAAAATTGTATTCCCTGAGGAATAGGTAAGGGCTTAGCTACATAAAAAATTGACTGCAATGGCTGTTAAGAAATAAATTATAAAGAAAAAATTATGTTGAATTAGTTCCATGTGTCAATATTCTACTCAGGACAAAGTCAATTTTATTTCAGAGTAATTACTAAGTTGGAACAGAGACATTCACATGGGAGAAATATTGCAAAATGAGTGGTCATGGAATAGCAACTCTGATTAATTTCCACATTCAGGCAACAATTAATATTTCTAAAATGCTGCAAAGAAAGAAGAACTATAAAAAAAACAAGGTTGTTTCGCATCCACATACTTGATGCAATTCTGCAACTACCTCTAGTCAAAAACAGGACACCCTCCAGTGGCCTTTTTACTGATAAACAATGATACAAAAACATGCAATCAGAAAACAAACTTCACAGCTGCTTAGCAGAAATCCCACTGGGAGGTTGTTCATTTGGTGGAATAAAGGGGACACATTTCAAAGGTTCCTTTGCATTTCATTATCTTAGCAAAGAACTGCAGTTTTGAGCCAGCTAAGTGGAAGGTCTCTTGATGCAGTATGTTATTTTTGTCTTGATGAGAAAAGACTTGGAAATATGACAAGAAGTCACATTTGCCATCTAGTGCACCTGAACAGCTGATGTGGTTGAGCTTCTAAAGAGGGTCTTGTCACATTTTCTTACATGCTGGAAGAGAACTCCAAAGAAAGAAAACCAGCACCCTCATAAATTTGGAAAGCCACCCTTTAGGAAACTATCACCTTGCAGAAAATCATAGTAGGGTCAAAGAATGGTTATTTAAACTTACAAAGCTTTAACTGTCATGGAAACTAGAAACACCGATGAAAACCAATATCAGCAATTGAAATAGCTGAGTACAGCTTTTACAGAATATTTGTACCAGGACACTGGTCTGGTTTTCCCTTTGAATGAAGTCTGAAAAATGGCAACAGACCAGAAACAAGTAACTTACCACATTGTGAGCTTCATCAAGTATTACCACGGTCCCCTTCAGGTCCAAATTGTGTGCTCTCCGGCTCTGAAGATGAAAGAGAGGAGTGTAATGGGCATAAAGGTCAAAGAGAAAAAGAGATCTGATTGACTGAAGAACTGACTCATTAGACAGACTTGAATTTTGATACATTTTGGATACAATTTTCCTGGGAAACAGTGAATAATTGTTGTGGCTATCTAATATGTAAATCACAAAATCATTATGAAAGCGATGAAATGCATCACATAAAAGTTTACAGAGTTTACAATTGAAATTGTAATAAAGAAGAAAACATTTGTACCATATTAGGATGCACAGGTTTATCAGAATTAAACTTCAGCCTTTACTTTTGCCAATAGGGATTTGGGTGAGGAGACTTTTAGCTTTTTTTTTTTTTTTTTTTTTTTTATTAAATAAATTCATGTTTGTAACATCTTTGCAAGAACAGGATGTTCTGACAACACCCCAGACAATACTGCATCATTTCACTTCACAATGCTTCCTTACTTAAGGTAGTCGGAGAATTTTTTTTAAATTTTTTAAACGTCCAAGACAACAACAAAACACAATGGGCTGTCATCTGTCTTCTACTGTGATTCATTAGTTATTCTGATTCATATGAAGATGTCAGCAGACTTGCTTCCTCAGGGGTTTCAAAGGTTTCATTTTCTATTCATGAAATATGGACAACTTATTACAGCAGCTTTTACACAGCCAGCAACTATCCCCAAGAGGGACATTCAATTTCTACCAACCAGATTTCCTTATCCTAGAAGCCAGGTGACTTCTAGTGGCTGCAGAAACAAGAATGTTTTCAGAATGCGTGCAAAAGCACTGCACAGTATGTGACTGAAGATTTACATTCAGAAGGTGAATATAACCAAACAAGAAGGGCATCATATTCTGCAAAGCTAATTCTGTAATATTGCAAAAGCTCAGTTTCAAACAAACAAAAAAACCCCAAACAAAATATTTAACTGTGGGAAAGGAGAACTTTACAGGGAAAAATACAAAAGGGACTATGGTTCTGAGTTTGAACTGGATTTTGATTAGTTCTGAAGTATATCACACAATATATTTGTTTGCTATGCATTACATTTATAGAGTTTATCCACTAGAAGCTAATACGAGATCAATAGAAGAACAATCGCACTTAACAATAGAGATATAGATTACCTTTGAGTCTAGTAAATAGTTGTAAGGCATAAAAATAATATCTGCTTGCTGCTTCAGACTCCGAGAGAGATAATACGGACAAGCTCTGTTTAAAAAAAGAGTAACACAAACTATAAAGTAATAATTGCAAAAATATTGAAGTACACTGCACGTTCACCTATTATACTTCAGACTCTCAAGGATTTCTAATCAACTGCTTAATGAGTTGAAACTGGCACATTAGATTTTAGGGCAGATGGTTAACTCTATTCATATGGGCCCAGTTCAGCAATGCTAGTAAAAAAAAAGTGTCAAAAATGCCAAGCTGTGCAGCTCAAAAACAAAGAATGAAAGGGAGAAAGAGTGACATTCATTAGTACATTATCTTTTCTCCCCTTCAGGCTAGAAGTGAATGCTGGACTAGACTATTAAATCTCAACAAGTCAGTCATCTTGTCCTCTTAGATTTGAAACAAAACTGCAATACTATTTGCCATATCGAATGACATTGGCAGCCTCTACTCAAGAATCAGGTGAGTCTCATTCTGATCAGATTCAGTCTTTACACAAGTAGGGCCTGAAATACACTACTACATAATGAAAACTATAGCAACAGAAGTTAAAGCCTTAGCGCACATATACATTTGTTGAAAGCTGTCTCTGTGCAACGTATTTTGCCACTCCACTTTGCTCTCGTCATTGCTCCACTACTTTTGTGTGCATCAAGTTCATACCAAGCTATTAATAAAAAGATAAACAGTTTTAACAAAAGAGGAGGAGAAGGTCACAGAGGAACATTTACCTGTGCTTGTTCCCATTTTTAACCAAATCTTCTATATCCATGATGGAGTTGATCAGTTCTTTCTCTGTACTCTTTTCTGTGAAAAATGTTACAACGTTACAACCACGTGGCTAAGTAAAGGTGTCACACAAAGATACTGTAATTCTTTCTAGTGCACTGACTTTATTTCTTCTACCTGCAAGGTTACCTGCTGCACTGTACACCCACAAAGCACCTTGCGTCCCTAACAATTCAGAATCTTCTCATCATTCCGAACCTAATCTTTTCATGGCTAAGTTACCCATAGTTGTTCTTGTGTCAACAGCGTCCCTCCTCCTAAGTAATACCTCTCTCCGCTTGATGTTTATCTTCTAATTTGTTTGACACTGGAATCATAGTTTTCTTAGCTTCCAATTTATCAGACTAATCAAAGAAAGTTAATTTACTCTTCTCTTGTATACAGGCTCTGTGTTCCTATACTCCTAGTAGCACTTCACTGTTCCTTTTCCAGCTTCAGTTCATCTCAGTTAAACACGGATGACAAGAATTACAGTATCTGAATCAGGGTTCTCCAATGACCAACGCTATGGCACTATGTCTGCTTCTAATGCAGACATCTCAATACATTCCGGAATTGCATTTTTTCAGATGTATTATATTGGCAGCACTATAGTCTGATTACCTACAACCTTGAAATTCTTCTCAGTTCTTTCCAACTAATGAACACTGAGCTAATAGCAAAGGTTTCTGGTTTTCATTCCAATTGCATTTTGTACTACAGATGATAGAATTTGGCCCTAGTTGTTACCCCAGTCAGGTTCATCCACTTCTTAACATTTCATTCTTGAGAGATGTCAACTCAGTCCCTTGTCTGAACAACAAAAGGCCAAAAAAAAAAAAAATACACCTAGAGCAAAACTTCATACATATAGATAGATATAAAATACAAACACAGAAGCAGATTCTGCCAACTCTTTCAAATTTCTCTGCCTGTCTCGCAAAGATCTCCCTCTCCAAAAAGTAGGGCTTTACTCCTACAGCCAAACTCACCTTCCACGTTGTTATAGAAATGACAAGTGCGAGCCATCACTTTCATTCGGCACATGTAGATCTACAAAATAAAGTATATTTTAGTAGAGTAGCACAGCTTCTCAAGCACTAAAAGGTGAGTTAGGAAGTGAAGAGTTATCAGCTTTCCATAACACCAGCGAATGAATAAATGGTAGTCACAGTTTTTTTAGCTTTAAAATCATGTGTCCTTGTGTCCACCTAAAAGTCAAACTGTTATGTAGCACAGAACACTCATGTGGCAAGAGGAAATTTGGTTATATTTTGCCACTTATATTTTTCAAAAGAGTAATCTTTAATATCACTAGTAAAAATAACTGGTATATCAATGACAGAAGCATGATTTTAAAGTGATTATTGCCCTTGAAAAAGCACTTGAGTGGCAGACCAGAAAGTAAACTGCAAACTATTAACTTAACTCTCATAATCACATCCTTCTCTGGCTGATAACTGCTACCAAAGACACAGAATTAAATTTTGCACTAACAATACTAGAAACTACCAGTTCCTGAAAATGAATGGAAAACTAGTATCTTTCACACAATTGCTGTTAGTGAAATTTAATGTCAGGGTTAAAAACTACACACCATACACCAGGACAAAAAACTGCATTTTCACACTGCCTATACTTGCAAGGCTGTGCTCTCACCTGCATGTGGTTGCTCTCCTGTCGCTTTACTTCAGGATTGATGCAAAGCTGCTCTCTGGAACCCAAAACACATATCTTTGGCCTGTACAAACAGAATATGCAGAACTGATGTCAAAAATAAGGCAAGAAAGAAAAATACAGTTGTACGTGTCTAGCTTGGGCATAATATGCCAAATGCAAAGGGTTCATGAGACAGAGGAGCAACAAAATAAGGGTTGGAATCAGAACTAGTAAGTAAACTACTCTGTAACAGCTATATATTCTCTGACTTTATGGTATTCTTTCTCCTAGTAACAATGGGAAGTAACAAGCAGCAGTTTACTGTGGAAGGTCATGAGTAGCAGCTTACATCATCCACTACAAAATCTGGAATCTGTTATGACAGTTCAGCCAAATAACCTGGACCCTCTCACCCACTACAAGCTATTTGGCAGGTGTCGGTATTTTTTTAAACTAAGATTATGAGAAAAACCAATGCAATACAGTCATTCACAATACTTTTTTGCTTATTACAAGGCCATATCTGCAAAAGAGGCATATAAGCAAATGATCACTACCTGCCCAAAGAGCTCAGTCAGCACACTGACCTGTCAACAGCTGAAAACTACAACACACACTGGCATAGCAAAAACACAAAGTTCTTCATAGGTTAACTTTGATCTAAGGAGTTCAGCCTTGTAATGAATTCCTACTGCCTTACAGAAATATTAGTGGGAAAAAAAGAAACATGGAGTTTCACAAAACAATACTACTCAGAGGAACAATAACAGTGTGCTCTATTCACATATATAAACTGGAAAAATCTGCTCTCCCTGAGCCAAAAACCCTCAGATATCTAATGAATTCTTTTGTCTCAAGTTCAGAGAAAGCTTATAGAATTTAAGGAGGTAGAAAAAAATCCTCCACCCTCCCCTTGCTCCAGAACCAGAACCAAACTGAATTCAGGAAATTCTAGGATAGAAGGAGATAAGAAAAGAGAAGCTGTGAACTATGGGAGGGGGGGAAAAAAAACCTCAAAGAAATCCAGGTTTTATACACACACATTAAGAAAACTGCATTTCAGTAAGTATCAATTTTTTATACTTTCATCCACACAAATTCAAATAATTATTAAAATAGCTGGGTTTCTCCCCTTTTTCTTGGAATAGAAGTATTATCATAGTCATATTTACCTGTAGACTGTGTTCTTTAATTCACTAATGACCTGCGTAAGTTGGGAGTGAGTTCTGGAGGCATAAATTATTTTAGGAATGTCAGTGTAATAAGCTGCCACATAGAGGGAGGGAAAAGAAAAGACATTATTAGCACAGAAAGAAGAACTAAAGATATCATTAGCCTCCCTTCTCTATGGTGCTACAGCAACAATTTGCTTTGTAGAGACAGCAAGAAATGTTATCATCTAGCTATTCACACACAAGAAGTGAGCTAAACAGATTTCTAACATTCTAAGAAAATTAAAAATACATAAAACACCTTTAAAATCTATAAAATAGTATGAAACTGTGCTTCAGCTGCTAAACAACGCCTCCATAGCTTTTATGCTTACGTACTCATTGTAAGAGATAGTTAAATCGAAAGTGTTCATTATCATTCCTGATTTTTATGTTCAGTAGGAGTGATGCAACGTACTTACCTGGGATATCAGCATCCACAGCAGCATTGCCCCAAGATGACATTGGTCTGTCAGGAAAGAGCTCCACTCCGTTCATACGTTGTGCAATTTTGCGGGCGGAGATAGTATCTTTAAAGTGTTCCCGCCAAGCCAGAGTGGAACATAGCAGGCACAGCGTCTTTCCTGTGCCCGTAGGGCTCTCCAGAATGCCATTTACTTTCTTTATTGAAGGGAAATAAAATAAAAAAGGAAAAAAATGAGTAATCTGGATATTCAACTAGAATAGATCATTGTGCAGTACAGCATTTTCTCAGGAAAAGAGTATTCATTATGTACTAAACTATACCGTATGACAGAAACAGACACAGACCCCACAAAGTTTTTACATACAGGACTTGTGACCTCTAAGCAGCTTAGAGAAAATCAAGCTAAAATCCAGAGACAACTGTTATCCTTTATTTAACAGAGGAATTATCCTTTCTTAGAATAAATAGAACGCATCACATTTCACCATAAAACACACACAAATACTAGAAATCACTGCAAAAAATACAAAATTGATTCTTACAGAATGCTTATTTTCTTTAGAATGATGACTATATCCCACGTCTCAAAATCCAGACATAGTTTTGGCAGAAAATTTTGCAAGCAGGTCCCTTTTTAAATGCCTAGCTCTGCTGGACATGCTAATTTCCAAGTGTTTTTACAAACTGAATTCTAAATAACAGGTGAGCTTGCACAGCTGTGATAAACCATGTTTAAGTGCATTAAAAGATTTTATCTATACATTAGGCTTATAGAGGTTTTACTACTATATGAGAAGGTACCAAGCAAGGATCAAGCCACTGCCTATGATCCTGAGGAATGCTGAGCTACCATGGAAAGTCTAAGCTTCTGTTTCCTCTCTCAGAAGAGAGAGATCCTGTTTACCAATTCCAGAACAAAAATAGCTATTGTAAAAAACATTTCCTTATTTGCTATTCATTCGGTAAGATTACCTTATCATAGATAAAATGGCAACTTACACTAATAGTACAATTCGCTAACAATACAAAATCAAGACATCTAAGGACAGATTGCATGAACGTAAGAACTACTTTCTTGATTTTTCTTCCTTTTCCCAAGTAAGGCAAAAATATCCTATCCGCATTTCTACTGAGAGATACAACACTCACACATTCCTGGGTTTGTAATAACTGTATGCTAAAATAAAAATACAAATAAAGTCAGAGAAAATTGAAAAAGGCAGCATACAGACAACAAAAACAAACTTGGATAATGACTCCTTTTTAAAGGAATCCCTTTGCACAGTGAGAGATGAGATACAGGTAGTAAATGACCTAAAACACACATAGGAACTAAGCTGCCGTAGATCTGACTTGTAACTCGGTCAAGGATGTGAGTTCAGCAGAGGGGCCGCTGCTGGGCCAGCGCCGGGCTGCGCGGAGCAGCACCGGCCAGCACTCACCCTCTGCAGGCACTCGAGCACTTTGGCCATGTACGCTTCCTGGCACTTGTACGGCGGGAAAGGGAAGTCCACGGTGATGCCGTTCAGAGTCACCTTGGGCATGTTTCCTGCAGGCCCCTGAAACGCAGAGCACGCCCGCGGTTCGCAGGAGGCGCCGCCAGGAGGCGCCGCTACGCCCGAGAGCGCGCCGAGCCCCCCGCCCCGGCGGCGCCGGAGGCTCCTCCGCGTAACGAACGCCCGGAGCGGCCCGTTCTCCCCTCGCAGTCGCGGCCTGTAACGCGGTGACAGCAAACCCGCACCGCGGCCCGGGAGGGCGCGCAGGGCCCGGCGGAGCGGGCCCGGCCGCCGCGTCTGCCTCCCCCGGGGCACAGAGCGGCCGGGCCGGGCCCTCGCAGGCCGCTCCCCGGACGCGGCCGCTGCCCTTCCACCGCCCTTCGCTGCGCCCAACCGCCCGCCCCGGGGCGCCCCGGCGGCGCCAGCGGAACCCCCCGGCCCGGCCGGGCCCGGCCTGCCCCCCCGGTTGCCATGGGGACGCGGGCGGCGCTGCCGCAGCCCCCCTTCACCTCGCGCGCCGCCGTTCGGAATCCGCGCCTTACGTCACGTGCCCGGCCTCCTTCCGGTGCGTCACTTCCGCTGGGCCCGCTCTCGCGAGGCTTGCGGCGTTGCCCCGGGAACGGGGCGGCAGGTGGCGGCGCCCGGTAGGCCCGGTCGCGGCGGCGGGGCCCGTTGGCCGCCGCCCTGGGTGCCGCCCGCGCGGCGGGTCGGGGTGGGGCTGGCGGGAGGCTGGGGACCCCCACGGGCGCAGCGGGAGCTGCTGCGGCGGCGACGGGGCGGGGTTGGGCCCTGCGCGGCCTGCCGTAGAGCGCTGGCCCCTGGCAGGAGCCCTGGCCGCGGGGGGGGCCGCGCCGCAGCGGGAGCCGCGTGGTTTGGCGGGAAGGTGGGGAGGCCCCTGGGCCCCCCCCGCCTCTCTTTTCCCTCCTGCTGCAGGAAGCCTGGCCCCCAAGAGGCGCTGGACAGACCGTTTGCTTGCAAAAAGCAGCGAAACGGTGACATTTCTGATGCTTTTTTTAAACCTGGGTTCCCCGTGGCGTCTGAGTGCTCCTCAGTGATAGTGGGCTGGGGCCAGAACTTCGCTCCCTTCTTTCATTAAAGGCTGTGGGGCCCTATGGTTGTCTTCTTGACCAGGTTTTCTCTCCAACACACTGTTCAGCCTTACACCACTTGCGTGCCACCCTTCGGTGGTGGTGTCTAGAGGGAGAATGCAGAATCCTGCAGGATTCTGTGTTGAAACTCTCTATACTTACAGTATAAGGGGTTTTATTTCATTATATTGAGCCTTGCAGTTTCTGCATCAACAGTAGTGAATTCTGATGAGTGTCTTTCATTAGGGGTGAATGCCCTGCTCCTTTGTTCTCCACTTTCCTTCCACACGATTCTTTCCGCCTTGGTTTCCTGTTGTTATGTCAGTGCACGTGGCCTGGAATGGCTGCGCTGGAATTTCAGTTGCTTGAACTAAGGGTTGGTTCCACCGTACATGACTGTAATGAATCCTGAACTGTTCTGCATCGATGGCTTAGGTAGTGCTTGTAGGATTCTAGCAAGCCCTGCAAGCATTTGAATAAATGGACATGGTTTACCTGGATCACAAAATACTGCAAAATCATATTTTAAGCAGTTATCTAAGGAAGAAAGTAGAAGGAAATGTTTTATCACACACCACATCCCCATGTAAGTCATTTCAAGTTCCTATGCTGTTAGATGGTTACTATGTAAGCGTAAAACAGGATGTGGCCTCCTGTTACTGAAACTTTACAAATGCCCTTATTCTTATCAAGTTGCAAGGGGTAATGTCTGTATGTAGAAGTATTCTAATATTTCAAGAGAAGAAAAAAAAGATAAAAAAGAACAGACCTTAAATGTGAGTATATTATACAATCTGATCTCTTCTCAAACTTCTGGTATATTCTGTATCTTCCAAGTTAGTGAAGCCTGCACATCCTGCTCTCTTTAATCTCCTTGAGCTGAAATTGTCTGTTTTGTAAACCGTTTTGAATTGTAGCTAATAAGCTAGAGAAATACAACATAGAGCACTGGAGTTGGGTGCTAGCAGTTGTTCTGTGGTTTATAAGCCTCATTTTCCAGCTCTTGCAGTACAAAGCTGAACTTAATAATAGAGTATCACTCTTAATACGGGTCGCTATACTTCAGACCTTAATAAATTATCTATATTCTTGTATGTTAATGAGAAAAGACAGTTGTTTGTGGAGTGGGATGTTTTTAATTGGAGAATTCCTAAGGCAATTATTGCTAAGGGCAGAAAGTCTATGGTTGCTTGATATGTCAGACTTGATTTTGAATAATTCAAGAAAAGTCATTCAAACATTCCTTGTTTTTTTACAGTTTGAGAGCTTTAAACCACAATTTTCTGATGTTGTCTGATTCTGAGTTACTCCTTTTGTTCTTCACTGTGCTTAACACAAAATGTAACAACTGATTTTGTTCATGTTTCTGAATGTATTAACTCTTTAACTTGACACCAGTTATACAGGATTAAACTGCAAAAGAAATGAGTTTGTAAGAACTGATGGGATGCTGTGAGAATGTGGGATAAGGTGTTTATAATGGAAAATAAAGGATTAAAACTGTCCATAAACCTATCAAATACTCCCTGCCTTTTCTGTCGTTATTCCCTGTAAATATATCTTTCATACACTGAAGGAGAATATCAGCATTGTATAAAATCAACATTACTTAAATAGCAGTTAAAATAACCTGATTTAAGCAGCGTTACCTTAGAGGAAGAAGAGCTGGAAAGTTGCCAAACCCAAAAAGGAATATGATTCAGCAGATGCGCTATTGTCCAGGGGCAGAGATGACTCAGCACTGGCTGAGCGCTCTTTATCGTTCTGGAGGGTTATTTCTCTGCACCATTTACCTTACTTGACCAAGTCTGCAGTGCCAGCATTGTCAAGTCTGTCTTAATCATTGGTATGCCAGTTTCTTCTCAAAACTGGAAACAGAGCAAACAGTCTTGTAAATTTAAAGAGAAAGATTTGTTCCTCATTCAAGCTGGAAAAGAATTTTAGAGGTTTACTGCAGCCAGAACATTTGTGTGTGTTGTGACATATATACACGGACATCATTCTCATTCCTGGGTCCTCACTGTGGGATTTGGCTCCCTGGGATAAAACTTAAGTTCTTACAAGGCATAGGTTTGGGGAGGGAAAAGGAGGGAAAAGAGGAGAATTTTTAGAGTGGTAGAGGGGACAGCGACAGGCCACTCTCTACACCATGAATGGCTTCCACGTGGTAACCCATCCAGTAGGAAACGCAGCCTACCAGGAATTCCGTACTGCTTTCTCCATTAGTGGATGGTGAAGATCTTGGGTGAACTATTTTTCATTTGAAGCGGGCAGTACAAAGTAAGACATGCCTGTAAGGAAAAAATGTACAAAAGAAAAATCTTTAAAACGATAATCCTCAAACTCTGTAGGGAAGTGGATGTGTGAGTGACTGAACCTAACTGTGCAGAGAATCCTGCAAGCAGAAAGCTTGTAGAATGCCGAAGTACGAGGAGGGTAATTCTCACTTTTGTTCAGAGGCCGACCATGCAGGATTTCTCCTCCTGGACGAGCAAGAATCTTGAGGAATGGGACAGAAGAGATTGAAGAGCAGCAATGACCAACCATGAGACCACTGCTATTCATGCAAAGGATATTTTTCTCCTTCTAGATATGAGAGGATTAAGTTGCCATTCATTGTCCTTCTGAGGATATGTAATGGTTCCTATGGTAACCATCTAAAACTTTTGTTTGACCCTGTAATTATTTGATTCGTTTGAATCCGGATAATCCAGAGCCATGCTGTCTTTTTACTGTTGCTAAATACATGAAATAAAACTGCTTTCTTTTTAGCACCCAAATTTTAATCATAATCATCTTGTTATTAGGAGGATAAGGAAATATCCATCATACGATGAGGAAACTGAGCAGATGGGGTTAGTGATTTGGTGAAGGCCATGTGACAGATCATTGTTAAAGCCAGAATTAGGCACAGCTTCACATGCTCCAAATTTTCTGTTCTTTACCAGTTGTAGTTGCTCAGTCGGTTGTCTAGCTTTGCCATGCTAACTTTTTTTGTATGCCCTTGACCAGTTTTATCTGAGCAGACCCTGTGATGATGATGTGAATTCATAGCTTGCTTTACACTTTTAAGTGACTGAATTAATACATCTCCTCTCCTTCCTCGTGATCCAGATCTGTTGTACAATTTGGCCTCATTTCTCAGGTGCACATGATAGATACTGAAGAGGAAACATTCAGAATAATCCTGTTGTTTCCCTTGCCTTAGGGAAATATTTTCCTGATTTAGTACTGATGTTGTTATCACTGGTTTCTCTTTCTCAGTTGCTAAATTCTGTGGACTTACCTTAGACTGGGCTCAGTTTTCTTGCTCGACAGCTACCTTCTTTATCTCCATTCTCATGTGTTATTTAATAATTTGAGGGGTTTTGACTGCTGCCTTGTGTGGGTTTTTTATTATTTCATGGCAAAGAAGTCAGCTTCTCCCAGCTTCTTGAGACTGCAAATTGTACTGGAAGGTCTCATGGCTCCACTATTGCCGTAACTATGCTATTGTGTTAGAATAATATATGACAATCCATGCTCTTCCTTTTAGACCAGGTGTTTTTCATCCTTCAACCTTATTTCATTAGTCACTGGATTAAATTTTTCCCAGATATTTCTTCTTGCAAGCCTCAGTTATGCCAGACTTAGAGCCACAAATAATAATATGAAGAAGTGTGGTTCTACCAGGCCCATGACCCTTTTCGTAAAGCTTCCTTTGTGAGCTGCTGCCCTAGATGACTGTCTCCTATAATTAAACACAAGGAGGATTGCTGTGGGTCTCTGGTTTTAGGATGTATTGTGTATTGAAGAGAGAGTTTTCTCTGTTTTCTCTATCGGGTCGGGAATTTTCTCTCTCTTCTTCAAAATTAATAGATGAGCCCCCTTTAGCAGTTTGCATGTATATACTCTTGTAAACTGGTGTGTTTGTTTTTCTTTCTGAAAATGTATTTTTTGCTGAAAGTATGAGTTATTGGAAGAAGCCTTTCTATGGCATAAGACCCTTAGGGATCTTTAATTGTTAAAATTATTGAAAATATTTATAATGAAGTAGTGAAAGAAGTGCATACTACAAAACCAACTTCTTTGATTCTCTTTGAAAATCTGCTGTTTTATAATAGTCTTCCTGGTTAGATGTCACATGTGATGAAGGCAAAGGACACATTAGGAGAATACTCACTAATTTTCCCTAATCTCTGTCATGAAAAAAATACCAGTGCCTTCAATCGTTCCCTAGTGAAAATCAAGGACAACTTGAAATGATAATTACGTTTAAAATAGGGAAGAAGATTTGGCAGGATTTTTCAAATTAACCTATAAAAATCTTAGCGTTTCAACCCAAGAAGAAAGCAGAGGAAGCTGCAACTCTGAAACAGGCCTTGAATAGAACAGAAAGCAGTCAATTGTCCAGTTGGACTAAAAAGGTTCCTATTCCAAACATATATTGAAATTTTATGCATAATGTTAATATTTTTCTGAATTAGATTTGATTTTCTATAGTAATTTTTTTTCAATGGTAAAGAGGCTTTTCCTTTTATGGTGTTGAGTGACTAGGACACTTAGAGATGGTAGGTAAAATTTAGGAAAAAAGGAAAATCTCTGACTTTTTAATTGAATTTAGTAGGTGCTGTTTGTGGCTCCTACTTCTGGTTAAGCCAGAACGCCTGCAGCTACTCGAACAACCTGTAGTTCCCTGCAGCTCCTGGAATTGTCTGGGAGTGTCTGCATTGCAGCGTGCTGGATAATTTGGGGGTGTTTTCAGTAAAAGGGTATGTGCAGGGAGCAGAATAACGTGTAGCATGAAGGGGCCAATGGCTGCAAGGATTGCATGGGAGTCTCGTGTGAGCGACCACAGCCACCAAGCTGAAGTGTGTCTGATGGAAAACGAGGTGGGGTTTGTGCAGCCGTCGTTGGATGAATAACACGGGGTACCTGCAGCTGTCAGTAGGAACTGAGGAGGTTTCCTTAGTCCTAAATGTGCGTGTGACACATACTTTAAAAGCACAGAGGTATTGGCCCCTTGCAACAGCCACAAAAGGAGAAATGATAGAAAATGTAAAAGCAAAAAAATGGAGAAACAGGAGGTCCTGATATCTGGAAAAAAAACAACAAAAACAAAACAGAAAAGTCCCATTGAATTCAGAGGGCTCCATTCTGTTCTTCCTCACCTACTTTTACAGCAGTTTCACCTCCCTGCAGTACAGTTACCCCTTTTGTGCCCCAGTGAAGGTGCAAAAAAAGCATGCCTAAAGATGCTGAGTCTGTCTGGGATCACTCCTTCCTTTGCTGTTTGTTTAGAGCTGCTGCAAGGTTTGGGGTTCAGGTTTTACTTCTCTGCCTAGCTAAGCCAGACCCCAGACGTGGCCCTTTGGGTTGCTGTGCCTTGGAATGACTTAAAAAAAAATAAAAAAAATCAGTGAATCTCCTCATTTTTTGCGTTCAGCAGGCAAGGGGAAAAGCAATTTAGCCTGTCTAGAGCAGACAAGAAAGGGAAGAAGAGGAGGAAAAATCATCTTTTGCCAGAGCCCTGCCTGGGTGTGTCTCCTCCCCTCCCCCTCGGTGGGTCTGGATTGCTGGCAGGCAGTCTAACTGGGAGGGATCTGGCGTCAAAGCCACCCAGGAAAGGAGGCCTGATATGCTCATTAATATTCTGAACTAGTGACCCTTCTTTTTCTTTCCACCCCTTCCCTTTCTCTCAGCTCTCCAGCCTCTCCCTGCCTCCGATGGCTGCAGCCCCCTCCAGCTGAGTCAGTTCTTCCCTCCCCGCAGCATTGCAGCACCTCCGCAGCCTCGCTGCACTCCTGCTTCTGCAGCGCCCACACTGTCTCCTCGGCTCCCGCCTCAGCAGCATGGCCAGCACCGTCTCAGGTAGGACAGAAACCTTCTGAGTTTGGGAATCAACACTCCTATAGAGTGATCATTTTTATTTTCTATTGTTGTTGTAAGGGGTTTTTTCCTTGCATTTGGGGGGAGTTCCCTGATGAAGAGACGGCTGGTATGGCAGCATTGTTCCCCTTCCTCCCCCATACACACACCCCTCTGATGCAAGATAGCAGGTGGGCTTTTTATTTTAATATGAATTCACATCTGATAAACATGCCAATTTAAAATATTCCTGACCTTACATTGTACCGCAAGAAGATCCTGCTGCATGTCAATTAATGGTTATTTTTGTAACATAATACAGCTTTTCTTTTCCCAAGAAAAACCTGATAACTGTGTGTCTGGATGCAGAGAAACTAGAAATTACATTTTGTGTTGTGAAGATCAGGTATTTCCCAAACAGGTCATGGAAAGAAAGACACTGGCAAGAAATTGACAGCAATGCCCTAAAAAATCCCTCAAAACCCAAGCAGAAAAACGTAGATGGGTTTCTGTGCATTCTTAGAGCTTCCCATCCTTACGTTTCTTCCACAGCTCGCATTTCTTCGTTAGAAGATGCTACAGGGGAGCGGTCCTCTGATGGCGCTGAGTGAAATCCAGTGCTGCAAGGGAAGCCCTTCCTCCCTCCTGCAGCAATAATGGGAATAATAGCGTTGCTGCATGCTGTCCTCGCAGCCCAGGGAACCTGGCTGCAAGGGCCAGATCTGGCTGCAGTCTGCCAGTCTGCTGTGAGGATGCCGTACGTCCTCAGTGAAACTGTTCCCTAAAGATGAGTCTTGCCACTTTTTCCTGGGGAGAAGGGATTCAAATGGCTGGAACTGGAAACTTGGAGAAGAAAAGCCTGAAATGATACAATGAACAGCGGGTGGGTTTTGAGGGTTTTTTCTTTTGTCTTTTTCTTTTTAAAAAAGAAAAAAGAAAAAGTTCTCTCCTAAAACTGCTCTTAATTCTGTAGCGCTTTAGAAAGGGGCTTAGGCGGTGAAGCCAAATCCTAGGTGGCTAGGATATAGGTCTGAATAGGAACAGAAGACAAAAAGGAAAATCGAGTACCGCTTTGTGCCCCCTCCCAGCCAGTGAACCAGCCAGAAGGGTACCAGGCAAGGTTTCTTGCTGCTTTCACTGGCTTTCCTCTGTGTTTCCTGCTGTGCATTTTCTATTCCTTTCTCCTTTTAAAAGATCAGTAAAAGCAACAAGAAAGGGACAGAAAAATGGGAGGTGGCGGGGGGTGGGTAAGGGTGCAGCTTATCCAGAGTAGGCTTTGCATGCGATTAGGAAATGGAAAAGCAGCATTGTAAAAATGTGTCTATATGACAGAAAATCTTCAGCTATTGTATATATTTGTGTGAGTATCCCTCTGTCATTGAGTGTGTGTGCCAGTCCGTGCTCTGAAGGTCCCACCCATCTGTCTTCCTTTCCTGCAGAATGGGATTGGATCTAATTTGCAAAGTGGGGGTGGGAGGGAGAGATCAGACCTGCCAGCCATCTAGCCAAGGTTGCATCGAACTTGACATGACGGACTGGTGGGTGAAACATGCATAGACACAAAATTCATTTTTCATTTGGTGCATTCTTGCCCTCCCCACCCACCATTGATCTATGACATGTTTCACCTTCTCGAAAATGCAGTTTTACTGTCAAGGGAGACTTAGAATCATGATGAAGAGTGTGGTTCAGAGAAAGTACATTTCCTTTTGGCTCAAATCAAGCAGAGAAACAGCTTCAAAGAGTAGAGAAGTCATGGGAAACCAGTGTTGTGGCAGGAGGAAAAAGAATAGAGAAAGCGTTTGCTGAGGAAGAGAGCCAGGCTGAGCCTCGCCCAGCTGGCTTTGCAGGGAGCAGCTTCCCATTAGCTGTTGCATTTATAGCAGTAATAGAAAGTAAACTGCAAAGGCAAGAGAAAAAGGCAAGCAAATCCTGTAAATGAATGAAAAAGTCTTGATTTCTTTCTTCTTTATTTTCTTCTTTTTTCCCAGCAAAAGCAAATTTGTGCTGGAAGGACCAAGCTGTAATTGTCTGCAGCTCATGCCCATGGGCTTATCCCCCTTGGGAACATTTTCTTGGGTTTGTTTAAACAAACAAATCAATTTGAGATGAAAAGAAATGGCTCTTGCTTCCCCTACCCCACCAGTCGTCTCTATTTTCTATCTGCCACCTCAGGCGTTTTCTCCTGGCCACGACTGTTGTTTTCAGCGATAAAGCAGAGGAAGCGGCGGCACATGCTCAGTGCAGGCTCAGCTGCAGTGATGGCCATGCTGTGCTGGCAGACCTTGCAGGGGCAGAGTCCTCCTGAGATCATCTGGACAAAGTGTTATCCTTTTGCATACCCGAAAAGGGGAGTCTGTGTGAACAATGCCAGACTATCTAACTTTTGCCATCATCCATAGGTATCTGGGTTGGATAAAAAGGCAGATGAGTACCAGTAGCCTTTCTGAGGGATTACGAAATGATGCAGTAACATGAAAGCCTCATGGGCTTTTCTCAGATATAAGTATGTCTGAGAAGGTGGAGCCAAGATGAAACACTGTGGTTTGTCATTCTAGGCCTTACAACTGGACCTCATGTGGTAAATGTGCCTTGACAGATCGCAGGATTTTCCCCTCCTAGGTTGAAATGTGAGAATCATACGACTATGTAGGTGTGGGTTATCCCCTTAATCCCTTGTCTGGACTATATTGGTGAACACCATACATTATTGCCAAATTGTCACTAGTGCAGGACACAAGCCCAGTCAGAGTCCTTTTCGTCTAGTCTCTCCATCTTCCTGTGTTCTCAAGAAATTATTATTTTTTCTCTTCAGATACTGATAGAATATATATGGCCTGTACTAGAAATTCATGGTACTTTTATTGGAACTTCAGTTTCACAAGCCAAGAGAATACACTGTAGGCATTTCTTTCTTTTTTTTCCTTTTTTTTACCACTGTATCCAACCAAGGGTTCTAAATCCTTGGAAAATGTTTGTTCTTTCTAAAATATGAATCATATCTTTATTGATGGCACCTTATAGATTCTGTGAGGAAGGAACCCTCAGATACTTCAGAAGCGCCCTTTCTTGGAGTATTTCAATATTGGTTTAGATCTGCTGAATGCATTGCTTTATCAGATGAATGCATTCTCCTTCTGCAAAGGAAAAGCTGAGATTTAGTGGTGTGATGTAGCAATTTGGAAGGTCTGCAAACGAGATCTTCTGGAGAGTGAATGTAAGACTTGTGTGACAGCCATGTGGGCAGCAGCATGGTTTGTATCTTCACACCTTCTTAGGGTGAACTGGACTAATGGTTCTTGATTACGACACTTGGAGGGAATCTCAAGCTCACCAAATGTTCTGTACCATGTTCCCCTAAAGTTAATTGAGAACACTGTAACCTTCTGAGTCATTCGCTTAGAACTTTTTCCTCCCCGTTCCCCTTATGA